>NC_068923.1:74893282-75196250 GCF_023091745.1 Budorcas taxicolor | reverse complement strand
CTGTGTATATATGCTGTACACAGTTTCCTAAACTAGCTTCACTCCTAAGTAAAAAAAAAAAACAAAAACCTGACATTACATAACCAAAAAACCAAAGAGCATAAAACAGTTACTAAACAGATCATTAGGTGATGAGCCATACCGAGTCACACTATATACTAAGGCAAATTTTTACTGGGAAAGCAAAGAACCTACCCTCTTGTTGCAAGAGAATTACTAAATGTGAACTTGGCAAAGGAGTGAAACCAAGCAAATGTGTAGGTCACAAACCTAGAAACTCCTGTTTTTAACACGCCATCCTCTCCCCCCAACCACCACATCTGAGCTCCCGCTAACAAGTGTGTAACTGGCAATTTGATGTGGATATATACTTTAACTCAGCACTGAACATTAAAAACAGAGTCAGAATTTCTTCAATAAACAGAGAAAATCAGAACGCCAATCAGTGACAAAACAGTCAAAACCCCCTCCCCCCAAATCGAGAAAACTCTTTAATATTTTAAATATCTGATTATAAACTAGGAAAACAAAAATAATATTTCATCCTATTATTTATATACAAATCAAACACAGAGATTATAAATTTCCTAAAGAAAAATTCTTATAAAAATTATAGTAGCCATAAATGAATAGCACAGAAAAACTACCTTCACTTAACAAATACCTGAAAGATGTAAGAGGTGGCCCTTCACTTTCGGTCAGTCCTATTTCTGCCAGTAAACTGCTTTTCAACTGTGCCGCGAGGTCATGAGCAGACGGGCCTGGCTTTGAACTCTCAGCTTCCTCTGGCACCACAGTCTGTTCTTCTCCTTCCTTTTTTTGACGATTTTGCATGTTCATTACATTTTTCAAATTGGCAGCATAAGACATTTTAGTTGGAAGAACCTATGAATTGTTACATTTAAATGTTAGATATTAAGAACAAATTGACTATAATTTCCTTTTCAACAGAAATCACATGGAAGTTCAATAATACCTTTCTGGTACTTCTAGTTAGGAAGATGCAACCTATTTCTTGTCTGAATCCCACAGCTGAGCACCAATTTCATGCATTTACCACAGCAGCCTTAGAGAACTTTAAAAGGCATCTTTATAATATTTAAGGTTACTTATGTACATCAAATCCTCCCTTGTCACTTAGATAATGAAGAAAAGTCCATTCAATTCCATTCTTCTATATGCCTGCTCTTAAAGACATTATCACTTTTTCATTGGAGAAACAGGACAGTGTAAGTTCAGACTCAAAAACTAGATCTGTCGCTCCACTTGTTGTCTAACAATAGGCATCCCCACATGAAATTCTTGCAACCTTTCTTTGCCTTACCCATAAAATCAGGATAATAATGTTTTCTACCCAACATGGTTATAAAGACTAATTGAGACAGTGCCCGGGAGATAGAATTTTTCAACAAATATTAGGTATCATTATTAATATTACTTTACTTATTCCCATTCTGGATTCAAAAAGAAAAGTTACAAGTCAATATATATGCTCATATGTGCAAAAAATTTAAATATTCAGTAGCATTACAACAAAAGACCCTGAAATAGGTGAAGCACATAATGAAACTACCATTTTACAGGTGCAGTAGCCTGACATACAGCAAGCCTCAAAGTAGACTAATAATACTGTTGAATTCGTAAGGAAAGAATTTCTGATACTTCTATTTGGGTAAATACAATATTTTGAATTAATGCATTTCCAAAAAACTGAATGCCTAGATAAGTGTTCAGCTTACAAGTATCATATTGCAATCATTTGTTACTCTCTTACCTCAAGGCAGTTTCTATCCACTGTAACCTCCATTAAGCATTTCCCACTGCTGGCAGATGAAGAATAAAGACCCTGACTTGGGCGGCCAAAAAGATCCTCCTTTCTAGCATTTGGCTGGAATTTTAACAAAAATACTACAGTTACACTGAACACTTAAATAAGTTCAACTGAAAAGAAACCTTAAGGCTAGTTCCTTTATATCACCTGCAACAGATGCGGCTGATCAGCCAAAGGGATGGCTTCAGCCAGAGGCACTTCAAATGGATTTGGGGGTATACACCCAAGGAACGTCATGGAGTCTGAGCGTCGGAAAAACGGATGGCTTTGGCCAGTTTCTGCGGGAAGAGAGTCATCATCCTTATCATTCAAAGTAGCACCTAAACACGAAGAGATAAAATGTGTTCTTTTTAGAAAATTACCTATTGCGGAAGGGTAAAAGAATCTTCATCTGCTCAATCCAAAAATCCTATTATCTCTTGATAAAATTTTAATGTCACTCAAAAACAACAGTCTAAAATTGTGCTGATATTTTAAAGTGGTAATTCAAAATACTGGTTTTAAATTATTACATTGATAAAATTTATGTGTATTTCAATATAATAAAAACTTGCAAAAAATATTAGCAGTAACAAATACTGTTCCATTTTGCATTGGATGGACACCTGCCACATCTACCTCTTAGCTCCCTGGAGATTCAGATCTGAATATAGCCAATTTCCTGAGCATATTCAGGATCTGGCACACTGATGACTCCAAAAGAAGGAGAAAATAAGGAGCTAAAATTTAAGCATTTGCTTACTTCTAAGTTCTGCTTCCTCTATAAGCAGATAAAAAGAGAAATGTCTGGGCAACTCAAGTAACCCAACAGGACATCAGCCCACCAACACCAACTCCCATTAAAGGAATAAAACTTTTGTCAGTGCTTACAGTATGCCGTGAAAATAACAGTGAGCTATGGCTGGGTTCTCAAAAAGCAGAAATTAAAGGAAAGCTGTCTTTCCCAGGGCTGAATAAAGTAATAAAGTACAAGGTGATATTAAATAACAGGTAAGTGGGCTGCACTAGAAAAGTATTTTAATTCTACTTGAAATAATGTCAGAAAACTATGAGTGCAGAAGGTCCCAAAATTTCTCGAATATGGAATATTTTCTCTCTTTTAATTGCATTAACTGTTAAGTTCCAATGAAATTTATGAGTTCCATTTTCTTGACACACGGTATTTTGCAGCAATATTAACAAAAGTTCTGTTAAATTCTATTTAAATGTATGTATTACCAACACACGTAAAAGTAAACATAAAAGATGCAAAGGAGAGATACAAAATCAAAACAAAAAATATCAATTATTAAAAAGTTCATTAATTCTTATTTATGAAGTAATTAATGCAAGAATGTATAAGGGAAAAATGGACAGAAAATGCAAGAAACGGGACATAGAGAAGAAAAGAGGAATCCCCACCCAGACAGAAAATAATGGAGTTAAAAAGCTTGGAGGGGAACACTGAGGCAGCCATCTCTTGAAGTGGGGAGCAGGTGTTCTGTGCACTAACTTTGATTGGTGTCGTCATCGTTCTCATGTTCTGAATCTTCGTTATCAATGCCAAGTTCCAAGAGCTCTCGTGTCCTTAAAAAGACAAGTGAGTCATTTTACATGAAGTACTTCATGCTGTATGAACAGAAGCAAAGGTGATACACAAATACTGAAGAGGTCAGTTTAGTACCTAACCAATTTTGATTAGTGCGATAAAAGTTTCAGATTCTAGGGATGGCAGACTGATCAGCCAAATGTACTACAATTACAAAATAGGCTCAAAAGAAGCAAAAGGCTAATCGCATCTAGAAATAGTGAGTCCTTAAACAAACTCAGAGACATGATAAACAAATCAGGACAAACTATCTCAACAAAAAGCCTAAATGGATTCTTAGGTTTCATAATTTAAGTGAGGAGTAGCTATACAGAAAGGCTAGATGGACTCAAGCCAACCTACCTACATGAAATATCCTACCTACATGAAATATTCCTGTACTATTTCTCCCTACTCCAAAAATCAGACAGTGTACTAATAAAGATCACACTGATCAAGTATTTCTTATATCAATTTCACAGCAGGTTTGAATACCTTTTGCGTTCCAGTTGAGGTGTATCCAATGTTGTCTGCTGATTCATCGCTTTAATCCAATATATAAGTGCTTGAAAAACATATGCCACATGCTTCAGTGAGCAGACATCCAAAACTGGAAGAACGTCGGAATGCTCATCATTATGAGACCTCATTAAAGACAGAGCGTAATTGAGGAAGTCGCCTCGAGCAGACATCATTCCCTGACGGGCACTAAGCAATGTGGCTCGTCTACAAGGATTAAAAAAAAATAGAAAATGTTTACAAAAAGAACAGAATTGTGAAATTTACCACTGTTATAAACATGCAAAATCAGGAACTGAGACTATCCATAAATAAAAGCTAATTACGCCTGGGCTCTACTTTAGAATTAGAATCACTGAGTATTATTTACAGTTTTGTACATTTATAAAGGAAAGAAATTCCCATGTCCTCTGGATTGTCAGAAGGTACTCCTTCCCTAGAGACAATGGATCTCAAACTTGTGTCCACCAAAATCACTTGGAAGGGTTGTGAAAACAGCTTGCTGGACCCAGCCCTATAATGTCAGAAGAATGGGGTGGGACCAAAAATTTGTATTTTTAACAAGCTCTTAGGTGATCCTGATACTGCTCTTCTGGGAACCACACTCTGAGAACCACTGCCTAAAATGACACCAAAAGCAAAAGAAAATGAAGAGCACTAGATTTTACCCAAATTAAAAAACATGTGTCCTTCAGAGAACACCTCAAGAAAGTGAAAAGACAACCCACAGAACAGGACAGTTTCTGCACATCCTGTATCTGATAAGGAACTTGCATCTGGAATATATAAAGAACTCATAAAACTGAATAACAGCTTGGATTATAACTTGTTTTGTTTCAACTACACAACAATTTAAAAGAAGTAACACAAGGCATGTATTTCCTCCTTTACAACAGAGTGGGGTCTTATATAATGGCAATCAAAAAGCTCTCAATTTCTAGGCTAGAAGGTTTCTGTCTAAACAGACGAAGAATTTCATACCGTCTGCCTTCAAGGGTTCGTAAACTAGCCTCTTCTCGTGCGGTCATCCGTTCTCTTCGAGCTGAGTTCTGAGAAGCATGGAGAGGGTGATTGGGATGTCCTGGGTCACCAGCAGATGCTAATGCAGAACCATAACGTAATTGAGCTTCAGTAGAATCCATAATACTGACCATCCAGTTCCAAGTGGGAATAAGCTTTTCTTCTACATAGTTCTACAAAGACCAAACTAAAACAGTTAAAACTACCCAGATAAAGTTAAATTTGAGAGAGTAAATATGATATAGACATTTAAGTACTTGTAACATTCACTCCCATCATACTGGAATTCTCATAACATATGGCCAAAAAATATATTTGAATGAGTAATTTTTCAGTGGTTTCATACCTGTAAATTTACTGCATCTTGGTAAGTCAGCTTCACAGCTGCTGGAATCTGAGAGTAAACTAGGTGATTATACTTAGGAATAAGGCCCATCAAGTCCGAGATTTGTCTGATGACAATGCTATACGCCCTGGCTAAACTGCTTGCAGACGTTAAGTAGCTGCTGGCATTGCTAGCTTCCAAAGCAGCTGCTGCAGCGGCAGCACTTGTGCTGATGGTGCCGCTCCGGCGTAGGTTGGAAGGATCGATATAAATCAAACCCGCTGAACTTGCTATCAGGAAAGAAAAGACAACCACAATAAATTAATGTCACTTGCTAACAGTGTTTCTCTAACACTGTACATATTTGAAGTAAAAGGTTAATTACATTAGTAAATATGGTAAATGAGCATTTCCTTTAAGCCACACTAATTTGGGGAAGGGAATGATGAAGGGAAGAATTATTAATACTGTAATGTTCTCAACTAGAGCAATTCTGCCACTGCCTCCCTATGCAGACACAGGCAGGGATGCAGACATTTCTGGTTGTCACAACTGGGGAGAGAGTGCTCCTGGCATCTAATGAGTACAGGTCAAGGATGCTTCTAAACACCCTACAGGGCATGATCATAAATTAATTATTCAGCCCAAGGTAGCAATGGTGCAGAGACTGAGAAACCCTGCTATAAGCAATAAGTAAATAATTCTGTATTTGAACTCAGCAAAACAAAGAAAAACTATTATGAAATTATTTAATTTGCTCTTTAGAGGAAAATGTGTAATTTTTAAACCTGTTTAAGCACTCTCAGGAACACCAAGTTTACAGACTTGCCTGCTGGAGTGGATGTGCTAGAAGGCGCTGTGCTAGCTGCCCGCTGGTGCTGGGTGTTGCGGACAGCCCACTGCATGGACCGAGGAGCTTGGGCAGCACCATTGGCATGTGAACTATTTGTGGTTCTCTCCAACGGCTCATCCAGCATAAATGTCTCTTGTTCTATGTCGTCACTCTGACTACTGCTGCTATCAGAATCACTTGAGTCATTTGATTGCGAGTCATCTTCAGAAAAGAAGGCAGGAACACTGCTTGCACCTAAATTTTTAATTTTTAAACCAAAACCACTGTGAGTTTGTTTGTATTTAAAATTACAGTGTACTCCTCATTTAGGAAATTATATTAAACAGAATGCCAGACTATGTCCAATATTTCACAAAACCCATCATTGAAATATTCTGGAACTCTTCAGTGAACCTTAAAATTGATTCATTATTTAAAAATCAGAAAAATGAAACAGAAAAAAGTGTCACTGAAATAATAATCTTTTTCACTAATATCTCTAGAGAAACAAAGTTTTAAAAAAAGGGTTAACCACCCTTGGGAATATCATACTGAGCAGCTTAACCAATTCTTCACACACAACCTTAGTATAAGCAAGAAAACTGCTAGAAAGAAGGTAACATACCTGCTTCTGAGCCAGCAGTTGCTGCAGTGACAACACTTCTACGCCCACTAGCATTATCTTGGTTGCTATGGTTACTTTCACTGTCACTTTCTGTTTCAGCCGCTGCTAACAAGTCCAGCTCCATGTCGCTCCCTAGCAAATATATTTAAGTAACAAGAAAATAAGGTACAAACACACTATCGATCAAGACAGGCTGATAAGACAGAATACTGTAAGGGTGAGAAGGGAAGGGAGCGGGGCAGAGGACTGGTAATGCTAGAGTATGCATAACTGCCCACTTAGCAGAAGAATGACCAGGTAAATCATGGTACTCAGTGAACACAGACACAAAATTTGGCCTGCATAGCCTTAGGTAAAAAATGTTAGGCAGGAGGACTTCAACAAGTGGACAGAGCTCGGGGTTAGGGCCACTGCTTCATTTTCATCAATTTTACATATTGGGATTCCAAGAGGGGAAGAAGGCTAATAAACGTGCATCCTTTGTATCTCACTGTATATACACAAATGGCATAACATACTAAGTTATGAATTTTCAACATGTATAGTTTACGGCATGTCAATTAAACCTCAATAAAGGTGATCCCCAGAAGTCTATCCTATGGCTATTAAGAAGAATGATGACTATGGAGCAAAAAGGCCTACATGAAAAATCAAAGTAAAAAATTTACACATAATATGAAAGACACGCATGAGAATGGGGCAGTACAGGGGAGGACTGAAAGTAAAAACTGTTAGCGTCTGGGTGGGATTATGGGTTGTCTTCCCTTACCTCAATTTTCAAATGTTATGTTGGTTATGATTATTTTGATTTTCAAAAGACTTTTAAGAAAATAGAAAGTGTAAACCAAATGGTAAATGGAGAGATGATAAATTATTTTATACATGTAAACATATAAAAGTCTATACATTGGGTTGGCCAAAAAGCTTGCTTGGGTTTTCTGAAGATGTGGAAAAGCCCAAGTGAACTTTTTGGCTAATCCAGTATTTATATTTCCGTATGTAAAATTCTGTCAGATACTACAGAATCCCCTGGCAGAAGTATGCTGAGCATTTCACTATGCATCAAGTACTGTTTCCTCTGTATTAGTGCCTCTTTAAAGGCGCCCGGTTTTCTCACACAGCTAATTTCGCCAATAACCTGCTTACCGTCTTCATCATGCTCATCATGCTGCCCCTCTGCCTCAGCGTTTTCTTCGCCATGTTCTTCCTGTTCATCGTGGTGATCCTCTTCTCCAGCCACACCCTCCACCACCTCAACCTAAATCCAGATCTTATTTGTAGACAATCAAAGTACATAATAAACCCACATCTCTACCAGTATGCCCCCACAGCATTTAGTAACTAAAATACAAAGATCACTAACTACAGGGAACTGTAACACTAAGTAGTTCTGAAATTTTTCATTTGCTAGCAAAAATTTGGTATCAAAAATTATGCCAACATATCCCAAAGTTTATTATTACTATCCATACACAAAAGCTTAAAATCAGAAATATAAAAACTGTGTGGGGAATATGTTTTTTAAACTTTGGCAATTATAAAATTTATATAATAAATATGCAGCAGCCTCTCTACCTTCGAATACACTGCACAAAACTACTAAAACATTTTTAACATTGAGAATATCTTTTCTGTGAACCCTTAAGTAGAGTTGCGTTTATTTCTAATTTCTCATTAGCCAATGAAACAAGGATTATTAACATATTTTAATATGTGTAACTACAAATGAGAACATATAACAGAAGTCTAAAAGGTAGAAGCATATACATGTAACAGTGGTAAGCTACCATTAATAAAACTTCTAGTAACTACTTTCCCCTTCCCTCCCAAATAAAAGCCTCTCATGTACCACAGTTAAAACAATTGAAACCACCTCTTCCACATCTGCTGAAACGATGTCATCCTGTTCTTCATCCCGGCCGCGGACAGGCTGTGACTGGCTGATGCGCCTCTGCTGTGGGTTCCGGATGATGTAGGACGACTGAGACTGACTGGAGCTGTAAGGAAGCAGCTCATGAGCACGCTGCGGCCACCACCCTGACAGACAGCGCAGACCCCTCAGAGTTATTCAACGTGGTTCACAACCTGCTCTTTCCAATCTGACCAAATGTTTCTTGGAAAGCAACAATAATTAATCTATGGTATATCAGAAAATGTGTAGCCCCAAAGAAATCATCTTACCTAAGATTTAACTTATAAATCTCAGAATGGTTTTTACTTTTTAGTAGTAAGACATTTCCAGTCTGTGTTAATGCACATACTTTTTCCCGTTCTCCCCACTGAAATATTTCTACAGAGACAATGTTTCCTTTTCCATTGCTAAACCTTTCAACTTTCAAAGGCTCTGGTAGCAGCATTCACCCACTAAGGAGAGTCCCTTATTTACAAGTAACCTACTCTTTAAGAGACTTGACTAACATGACCTACTTTGCATCAGCTTATTAACCACTGACTTGCTGATGAGTGTGGGGAAAAAAATAAGTTCAGAAGTACAATTATAAAATAAATCATAACAAAAGATGGGGTGGCAAAATACTGGGTTGGCCAAAAAGTTCGAATTTTCTGGCCAACCCAGTAATTTTGCTTTCTTAAAAATGTGACTCGGAAACAGCCAAGAATGGACAGATGTCTCCATTATAAAAGATGTCTAAGACGTCTCTTGTACATCTTAGAAACTCTGCAACTCAAAAGTGCGGCCTTGAGAGCGGCAGTACTGGCACGGTCCTATCTGCCGAGTCCACAAGAAATACAGACTCTCAGGCCCCACCCAGACCTCCAGAATCAGCCTCTGCATTTTAGTAAGACACCCAAGAGTTCTGCATGCATGTTAAAATTTGAGAAGCACTGTGATAAAAGACATCAGAATATTTCAGTTGCTAAACACTCTCACTCAGCCAACTTAGAGCCTAGTTAGGTAAACTATTAAACAAACGGAAAAATGAGATTTAAGATCAATGCTGTAACTAGAATTGAATTGTTTTAGTCTTATCCCATATAAGAAGGATCCCCAAACCTCAGAATCAAATGTGGGATAGTCTGAGGTGGAGTTCTGTAATAATAACAGAAATAAAGTACACAATAAATGTAAAGTGCTTAAATTATCCTTACTCCAGTCCACGGAAAAACTGTCTACCACAAAATCGGTCCCTGGTGCCACAAAGGCTGGGGACCACTACTGTATGAGTGCACAGAATATTTTAAAATTCCATCATTCTGTTGTTATTTAGATTATATAATAACCTGCCCCCTTGCCCAAAGCTTTGGACACAGAGAAAGGTAAGAAGTCTTTTCATTCTTCAGCTTGGCCTTCTAGCACGCTATGTTTAAAGGTAAGAAAAAAAACAAAAGTAATGAAGCACAGAAGCCTAAAGTAAACTTTCTCACCTGATTACTTTTTCGGTATAATAAAAAGTGCCATTCTGAACAAACAAACCAACCAAATCGCACCCCCCCCCCCATTACATGTCTATTACTTTAGATGTACAGACATATAGTTTTTAAAGTGCTTTTCACATGTTCCAAACAAGATAAAATCTTTACCATTTGTTAAACAAATGATCCTGTACATAACCAGAGTGCCTATGCCTCAGGTTTAGTTCAGTTTTAGATTTTAGTAACATCTGTAACTTGCAGAGAAATAATTATTTGCAGAGAAATAATCAGAATGTGTTACCAGATAGAAATTTACCTGCTAGACTGATCAGATGATGGCCGTGGTGGCAGTGGTTCCACTGAAAATAATTCCTCACTGCCTTGCATGGCATCTATGCTGGTGCTTGCCAGAGTAAAAGGGGCAGTTGGACGAGCAATACCCATTCTGACAGGAACGATCAGTGACTCTGCTACATTGCACAGTTCTTCTACTGCGTAAGGCAGCAGTGCTTGGAATACACGCTTACATTTTCCTATTGGCTGTGGAATAAAGTTGCTAGAGCAAAAAGGGAAATACAGAAATCTTCTGAATCTTTTCATATACATAATTTTATCATTATCACAAAAAATGTGCATAAAAAATATAAAAGCCAAAATCAAAAAGAATGCCTTACTTTTTCTTTTTAGATGAAGCCATTTCCACACTGAGAATGACAAAAACTCTTGCAACTGATCGCAAAAACCTCATTGTCACAGCAATCGCCTCTTCTCTACGTCCTGGTGTGTACTTGTTCTGGAGTTCTTTTACTAGTGTACCTAGCAGAGTATCTAAAAGCTTTAAAACCAGTAATCATTCTGTTAATGCTGAGACATCTTGTAAGATGTAGGCATTCATAAATAAAAATTTCTAACATGTTTTGAATATTAACATTTCATGATAAAAATATATTGAATCAACAGAATGCCAGTGATTAACTTTGTGCCACATGCCCACTACTATGCTGGACTTATAGTGGGTCTCAAATGTCTGATTTCTTGTTTCTTGCCTTAAACGCCTATGTATAACAACTAATATTTAGAAGACCAATATCTAATATGTCCAATCAAAGAAAGAATATACTTCACTCAATATATAGGATACTTAAAATAACATCAAAGTAGACTCAGATGTTTATTTTAATGAATTCACAATCCCATCCATTTCATATTGTTTTATGACACAATATTTCTCTTTCTCATACCACAGATAACTTCTTTAGGACAGTTTCTAAGGGCAACGTTAGTTTTATGGCTCCTGACATTGCCAAGTTGTTTTCTAAAGGAGTACCAAAAGAAGGGTCACCTCATCAGTGTACAAGTATGTTCTTTTTGCCATAATTTCTCCAGCAGTGGGTTTAACAGTTTACACTCTTTTCTAAATTCACAGCAAAAGGAGATATTTTTAAAAAATCTGCACTGAGTTATTACTAATTTAGAACCCTGCTTCACACATTTTTATACTGTATTTTTAATACACTCTAGGATTTGTATTTAGAATGAAAAAAAGGAGCTCTCACCGATTGATTAATTTAAAATGAGAAATTTAAATCACCTCCAAAATTCCATCCCGCTTAATGTAGTATTTAGTGAGTGCTTACTGGTACATGGGAGCTTGAATTAGTAAAATTATGGGAAACTACGTAACACATATCTTTTTCATGTGCTTGTAAATAACCATTCAAAGGACTTACCAAAATGTCTGCTGTACACTTGACTATAAGGCAGTGAGTGAAACAGTCCAACCGAATTGTGCCACTTTGTTGATTGAGGTACACTTGCTCCTCTGGCAAAAGATGGCCTATCCTGCTGCTGGCACTGAGACTTGAGGGGAAAGAAAGAATGCACTGTAACTGCCTACACTAACACAGGAAATGAGTCTAAAAAACTTTCAATGGATACATACGGGTCTTTATTCTCCTGTGACCCAAACATAATCATAGATTTCAAAGCATTCCAGTCCTGCAGAACACGCTCCAAAGCAAGCTGGGCAAATCTTGGGGGCTCTAAATCATGGTCAGGCATATCTGAATCTACAAAGAAAAGAAGAAATTGTGGGTAATTCGTGTGCAGAAATACACATACTGATTTTCCTAGGTGTCGTAAGTGTCAAATCAACTCACCTTCAGGACTGGCTGTTTTCCGGTTACGATCCTCCCTGATTCGAGGAGGTCTGTACTGGCAGTGCTCCACCGTCTGCCTTGCAACTGTCTGCACTAAAAAAAGTAAGAGGTGCTCTCCTCTGCAAGACAGAACATTGTTATGAGGAAGAGGGCTACTTACCTATGCTGTGCTTTCACAACTTAATTTATGTCCTAAAAATCCCACAACTTGCCTGCTATTTGGCAGAGTGACCAAATTAGTAGCAGTGAGCAGGCGATAAAGTAGATCAAGACGAGCAGATTTCTGTCCAGCAATTAGAGTTTTACATTTACATTTCTCCCAACAATCACAATAGGCTGTCGGTGATGTACGTTTGAGTCTAGAAAGAATTCATATACAAGTACAAACACAGAAATTTTTTAAAAATACAAAGGTCTATATTGATACTACAGAGGCCTAACTCATTAAAACTCAAGAGAAACCTTGTTAACTTTCAAATAATGCAGCAAGGATCACTTCAGTGGTATACAGTCTGTAAAGCAGTATGTGAGAAGAGGCATCTTAACTGTTTTGTCCACCACCACGTAGCATCTAGCACAGTGATGGCACTTGTTAGTAAGCAATCAATAAATAAGCAGATTATCACTTTGAGATATTTAAATAAGATAAACATATTAGCCAGAATTCTTTTAATAAAAATTGTAAGTATCAGTATAGTATCTATAAAAAATTTCCACTTGTCCCACATAATTATTTCTTTTAAAGCACAATAGATGGGTTTTTACAAACCAATTCTCTATTAACTATTACATCTATAGCACAGCCATAGGCGATGTTCCTACTGAGACCTAGAGGCACTGCAAACGTTAGTGCTGGGGTATTTTATGCTTCTTAGGTCTATGAATGTGAAAACTAACAAACTAGCCATAGCAACTCTATTGCTAGATGAAGGTTATTATATTTAGTTTAAGAAATAAACAAGGCACAGGCCAACCATGACTCTCTTAATGCCTTAATGCCAGCTAACGAACTGCGCTGTACAGGGGACCTGTGACTTTGGCTGGAGAATACAGACAAAAACATTCTGTATATATATGTTTCCTAAAAGACTGATCCTAGTTACAATGTATGATCACATATTTCTTGCATATCAGGCTATTTTTAATATGGCAGTATGAATCTAAGTAGTTTACAGCATTAAGAAACTAAAATCGCACTCACTTGCAATCATGACCTTTATGACAAACCCTTGCACATTCCGTACAACAACAGAGCGACTCCAACAAGCCACAAGTACGACACTCAAAAATATCCTAAAATTAAAAGGATATACTTTTTAAAAGAATGATATGTATACCTCAAACGGATTATTTCTGGTATTTTCTAAATTCAATCACAACAACAGTAGAGCAAAATTAACGTGCTCTGGAAACAGTCACAAATGGATACACCAATGGGAATCAAAAATTACCAGAAGAGCGAAAATAATTTATATCATCCAAAAAAAGTAGTATAATTAAACAATAGACTTCCAATTCCAAAGCTAAGAGCTGTAACTCCAGTGATGGTCAAAGAGAAGAAAAGAAAATCTGAAGATAGCACAAATATAGGTAAATGTAAAATAACTTACCTGGTTAATGTGCTCTGCTCCAGTCCATGTAAAACTGCAGGTATCATTACAACATAAGACATATAAAGGAGAGTCATCAGGGTTGGTACCTGATGGGCAAACCATGCCCATAAACACATCTTCCTCTTTTTCACTTGAGGATACTTCAGCTAAGATTAAAAATACAGTAGTTCATACATCAAGAAAGAACTTAAGCACTACTTTCCTCAAATGGAAAAGTTCTAACATTTACACAGTATAAATCAGAAACTACTACATATTAATAAAATAAAATGACATACAAAGGTAACATTGCGAAGAAATCCAGTCAATTCTGGTGCAAAGTAAAGCAAAGTATAATTACATCATAACCACACAAGAGAACAATACAAATACATCAAACATCAGCCATCTAAGTGTTCAACTCTACATTATGCAGTTAAGATTCAAGTTCTAGCTCTATTTAACAAATTACAGATAATCACATAAATTATTCATAGCCACTATTTTTCAAAAGATAACTACTCAATCTTTTAAAGGCTGGATGGCAAGAACTGATATTCCTTAACACTTTCTATTAGGCGGTAAATCCCAGTCAGAAAGAACAATAAGACATCTGGTCTGTTCTTTCCATAAAATTTTATCACCAATACCAATTAACAGGCTGACAGAATATATGCTTGAAAAAAGTACATGAATTTTATACATATACACAAAAGAATTATCTTGATAGCTTCTAATCAATTACAGAAGAGAATCTAGTCAAATTAAAAAATAAGCAACTCATTTAGAACTTGAAATAAATTACCTTTTGCAATTTTCTGGGCTGTTTCTAAGATGGTAATTGCAGCAGGATAAGCTCGGCCACTTACAGCAGACATAAATGGGGTCATACCTCTTGCATCCCTAAAATAAGAAAAATTGTACACAAAAATAGTATCAATTATTTTCCTTTCTGATATTATAAAAGAAAGATATGTTCAGGATGAAACAAAAAACTAGTTATATTTTAGTAAATAATGTCAATGCTCAAAGAAAATCATTGGTGGTATTTTCTGGTCTCATATTCTCTCTTAAGTAGTCACTTCTGTGGAATCTTTGTGTCTCTAAACCATGCTTTCCTTTCTTCGCTTTAGTAACTTTAAAGAATATGGCAAGGGTTCTGGAATAAACTAATACTTTCTAGATGTGGGCATAGTAACAGGCTCTATCTCATACAATTTTGAGGAAGAGTAAAAGAATTATTACTTCAATTCAACAGACTGCTTAGCAAAAAACATGTATTCATTAAGTGTTAGCTATTATTATTACTAAGAATTTCCACTTTAAAATGTACTTTAAATATTCTTCACTGAATTTCTATTCCCTTCTAGACCCTTGCATTTCCCAAAAGTCAGTTTCTCAGCCATTTGTACCTCCCTCTCTTCCATTATAGCAACTACCACTTCTCTCACAATAATTCAGTTCCAACATCTACACCTGTGTATTTGATAAGCCTATTTAAGATTTCCCAGTGATACTTTCCACTCCAGTACTCTTGCCTGGTAAATCCCATGGACAGAGGAGCCTGGCAGGCTGCAGTCCATGGGGTCACTAAGAGACACGAATGAAGCAACTTAGCAGCAGCAGCAGCAGTGATACTTTACATTCAACATATCTAAAACTCAAATAATTTTTCTCTTCAAAACCGCTTTCTACCTAACTTATCTATGTCACCCAACAGTATTACTGTCCCAAGTAACTTCAGACAAAAAAATGTGGATTCTTCACGAAGTCTTTCACCTAAACCATGTTTTAAGGCATCTTTCTTTTCCACTTTCAACAACTCTGTAATTGTTTATTGCAACACACATATTAAAGGCTATACAGACATATAAAACATACTTGACTTGACTCACTTTTACTCATGCCTATTTTAATCTCTTTTATACCACCATCTCATTACTATTCTTATAATCCCACTTTGATAATATTACAGTCTAACAAAGGCAGTTATGCAGAGCACTAAACCCAAAGAACAGAGACCAAAGTGGTGATTTTGACCTATTTTTTTTTCAGATCCACTCACAATTGTTCTCTTCTAATCCTTCACTCTGAACTAGATGAATTATGATTTCTTAAAATACTGATACTTCTCCATGTTGTTGTTCCTTCTCCCTATTTTTCATGGTTCTACTCAAACTTAATCTTCATAAGGCTGCTTTCTGTATAATGAACACATTTCTCCCTCCTGTTACTCCAAAGTATACTTATGTGTCCCTTTAGCCAGAGTCAACCAAGGAAAGAGTTCAGATAAGTAAAATCAGAATTCAAAGAGAAGTTACACCAAACAAGTAACAAAGCATCATAAGAGACTTACTACCAACAACTATACACCAACAAAATAGACAACTTAGAAGAAATGGATAAACTGAGAGACATACAATCTCCCAAGACTGAATCAGAAAGAAATAGAAAACATGAACAGAATGATTATCAAGAATGAAACTGAATCACAGGATTCCCTGGTCTAGTGGCTAAAACTCTAGATAAGATACCAGCAGGCCAAATCCAGCAATACACTAAAAGGATTATACACTATCATGAAGTGTGTGTGTGTGTGTGTGTGTGTGTGTGTATGTGTGTTGGCGGGGGTGGGGGGGGGGGTGGGGGGTGGCACGTGTGGATTTATCCTAGGATGCAAGTACTGTTCAATATCCACAAATCAATCAATATAATATACTATATCAACAAATCATAAAATAAAATGGTATGATCATCTCAGTAGAAACAGAAGGATTGAGACAAAATTTAACATTTGATAAAACTCTCTAGAACTGACAGGCCCACAGCTAACATCATAATAAAAGGTGAAAAGTTGAAAGCAAGTCCTCTCAGATCAAACAAGGATACCCACTCTCACCACTTTTATTCAACAAGTATTTTAAGTCCTAGCCACAGCAATTACACAAGAAAAAGAACAAAAAAGTATCCAAATTGGAAAGAAGTAAAATTACCACTATTTGTAGATCATATATACTACATACAGAAAATTCTAAAGATGCCACCAAAAAGCAATTAGAACAAATAAATGAATTACGTTGCAGGAAACTAAAGTAATATGAGAAATCCGTTGCATTTTATACACTAACCACTAACTATCAGAAAAAGAAATTAAGGAAACAGTCCCACTTCTAATCAAAAATAATAAACTACCTAGGAATACATCTAACCAAGAAGGCAGAAGACCTATACTTGGAAAACAGTAAGACACTAATGAAAGAAATTTAAGATGACACAAATGGAAAAATTAACCTTGCTCATGGACTGGAAGAATTAATATTACTGAAATAACCATACTATTCAAAGCAATCTTCAGATTTAATGCAATCTCTTATCAAAACAGACATGACATTTTTCACAAAATAATAAAAAAAACCATGAAAGATCCCAAACAGCCAAAGCAATCTTGAGGAGAAAAAAATAACAAAGCTAGATTTATCATGTCCCCTGATTTCAAACAGTACTAACAAAGCTACAGTAATCAAATGGTGTGGTACTGGCCCCAAAACAGACACATTCTGTCAGTGGAACAGAATAGAGGACCCAGAAATGAACCCACACTTACATGGTCAATTAATCCACAACAAAGAGGTAAGAATATACAAAGAACAAAAGACAGTCTTTTCCATAAATAGTACAGCTAACAGCAAAAGAATCAAACTGGGCTACTTTCTCACAACATACAATGAACTCAAAAAGGATTAAAAACTTAAATGTATGACCTGAACTCATAAAACTCCTAGAAAAAAAAAAATGCTCTTTTTGGTCTTAAGTTTTTTTTTGGCTCTGTCTCTTCAGGAAAGGAAACAAAAGCACAATCAAACAAATAAGACTACATCACACTAAAAAGCTTTTGAATACCAAAGGAAACCATCAATAAAAGGAAAAGGCTGCCTACTGAATGGGAGATGTCTGCACATGGCATATCCATTAAGGGGTTAATATCCAAACTATACGATTTAACATAAAAAAAAAACCAATCTGGTTAAAAACTAGGCAGGAGACCTGAACAGACATTCCAAAGGAGATATACAATAGATGGCCAAGAGACCCATGAAATGATGTTCAATATCACTAGACATCAGGGAAATGCAAATCAAAACCAAACCATAGTAAGACATTACCGCATACCTGTCAGAATTGCTATTACCAAAAAGACAACAAATAAGAAGTGCTGGCGAGGATGTGGAGAAAAGGGAAGCCTTGTGCAGAACAGACTCACAAAAAAAAAAAAAAAGAACAGACTCACAAATACAGAGAACAAACTGGTGGCTGCCACAGGGGAGTGGGTTAGAGGAATGAGTGAAATAGGTGAGGGAGACTGAGGTACAAGCTTTCAGTTACAAAATAAATAAGTCATGAGGACCTAATGTACAGCATGCTGCTGCTGCTAAGTCGCTTCAGTCGTGTCCGACTCTGTGCAACCACATAGACGGCAGCCCACCAGGCTCCCCCGTCCCTGGGGTTCTCCAGGCAAGAACACTGGAGTGGGTTGCCATTTCCTTCTCCAATGCATGAAAACTGAAAAGTGAAAGTGAAGTCCTCAGTTGTGTCCGACTCTTAGCGACCCCATGGACTGCAGCCTACCAGGCTCCTCCATCCATGGGATTTTCCAGGCAAGAGTATTGGAGTGGGCTGCCATTGCCTTCTCTGAATGTACAGCATAGGGAACTATAATCAATTATACTGTAATAACTTTCTGTAGTGGGAGATGGTAACTAAACTTATGATCATTTTGTAATGTGAAAAAAATATCAAATCAGTATGTCGTATACTTGAAACAAATATAATTTTAAGTCAATTCTACTGCACTAAGAAAAAAAAACAAAACTGAGTTATCTCCATGGTAAACAATACACCACACAGGAAACTGTGTTAGCAACTCTAGAAAATTCTCCTATATTTGCAGTATAAAAAAAGCAAAAAAGGGCCAGTTAGATAATCTCTATACTTCTCACCTAAATGTAAGCAAAAGAACACCACCTCTCTTAATATCAGCTTATTAACACATCAGTTTATTAGTCTGGTGTTTTCCAGACATATATTTTCTTAGATAAAGAGGAAAAAGTAAATCGTTGTGAGGGTACTAAAATAAAGGACTAGCAAAAAAGGAATTAATTGTAGAAATACAAGATGGATTAATAACAAAGAGAAAGGGAGTAAGAACAGAGAATAACTTTTCAGACACCACCACGAGAAAATCATAAAAAGATAATATACTTAAAAATACCATAAATGCAACAAAAATGACAACTGAAATAAAAGCAGAAAGATATATGTGTGTCTATATATATATTTTTTTTATCTGTGCCTCAAACTACAAATTAGTAAGATGCTTCTGTAGTAACAACTATATTTACAATCCAAAGACTTATCTTACTAATGGGGCAAGCCTTCATTAAAGTAATCAAAATTTCATAAATGTGGTCATTTTCATCCTAAGAGTAGTAAGGCTTAAACAGGAAAACTCCCTTGCCCTCAAAAATACAAAAAACTCCAAACATCTTCTTGAACTTAAGTAGGGAAAGTGGCATAAGGTTCATAACTGGGAATTTCAGTTCTGTAGTAAAGACACAGACGAGGTCTGGAATTCCAGCTATGCCACTCACTAGGTTTTGGGATCCTGAGCAAGTTAATTATCTCTAAGCCCACTGCTGCAAACTATCTAGTCCAGACAGTTATATCTAGAATAAAAGAATTAATGCAAGTAGAATTTGGCACAGATTAATAACTATTATATAATTATTATGAGTCTGTAAAGGAAGATAAACAAGCATACTAAAAGTAGAGATGTAACCTATTAATGGTTAATGAGCATTTACAACAGAATATTTACCAAGAAAGTCATAATTCTAGTATAAAGTTTGGGAAAGAATCTGTATCATTTTTAAAGTTCTCCAGGTGACAGTGATATAACTAACTTATGGATTCAACATTTACAGGTAACTATACCATGATCTTTTTAACAAATAAATATATACCCTGATCAAGCTAACGTAAAAGATACACCCCGTATTCACTTAGTTTATCTATATTATATTCAGAAGATTTTTTTCACTAAAGAGAGGTTAGTAACAGAGAATACAATGCTAGATCGTGATAAATTATCTTAAATTCAATTAAGATAATTGTTGTTCCATACACTGCAAAAAGACTGACCTAACAACAGAAAAAGGAGTGAAGCCAAACCTTAATCTCAAAAGTATATTAAACTTCTTACTTGGCAGAGAGCAGTTCTCGAAGATAGGGCTGCAGAACAACACTATCACACAACAATTTTAATATAAAATGAGCATTGGCCTTTCGATCCTTGGATTCTACTACAGCTGGCTCTGTGGAAGGACCTGTAATTAAGCACATCCATTGGTAACAAAAAGAGTATACAAAACAAGAGTTAAAGACTATTCTAGGATAATATACCAAGGATCTTTAAAATATACCACCAGAAAAATATTCTGGTATTAGTAACAAGTTAATAACTTCATGACAGAAAATTTAAACACACTAACACATTTTACAAATCTCAACTGATGAAATGCATGCACACACACATCATAACTTCACTGACATATGGAAGGTAAGTCAGAGGATTAGACATATTTCAAGCCAAGAAAAGTCTCCTTGAGATAAAGTGTAGATCTCTAGAAATATATATATACAAAGTGTGTATTTTATCTTCCAAATACACAGCGAGATAGAATAACAGAGATTCTCACCTGGAATGGTGGAGGTGCTTGGTCCTTGACCGGTGCCAGTCGCTGCTGTGGTAAGAGATCCCACAGCAGGGGCCAGGATAAAATCAATGTCACCATCTTTCAGTAAACAGAACAGCAGGATGTACATCATTATAGGAAACATATCCCTACCATGTTCATTTAACTGGCCTTAAGGCTTTTCTCTGCAAGCCAAAGGTCAAATCGGACAGAGGTTTCAGTGGAAACTTTTTTCCCAAACTGTAAGAGGATGAATCCACTAGACAAATTATTGACTTGATATAATACTAATTGGCTTATCAGTATAGAAATATATACTTCAGTAGGAGAGGGCTATCTAACGAGACTTTCTAGAATTTTAATTTTTAACTTACAAACACCTTAAACCAAATCTTCGTAGACTAGTTATAATACTCTTTATGCCAATTTTTAACTATTTCAGATTTCTAAATACCCCACTGAAATGTTTCTTTTCTCTCATGACATTATCTTTTTGTTTAACACTAAACAAAATAATAGGTCTTACCAGGATCCATTGCAGGAGGGTCAGGAACCCAACTAGGGGGAGCTATGGGGGGTGAAACTGGATCTTGGTGGTCACTGGATGAAGCTCCAGCTTCATGTCTACCCAAACCAGCTGCTCTCAACGAACGTCTCATCATTTCCCGTAATCTCAAACTAGAAGAACATGGACAAAATCAGAGCTCACTACTATGTCTAAATGTAACAGTAAGGTGCACAGAACTTCTCATCTGAGATCAAAGTTTGTTCTACAAGCAAATACTCCAGGCAGGAAAGTGACACAAATGCCAATTCTGGAATCATGAAATAAGTCAGCAAGGAATAGAAATTCAACTGGGGGATCCCAGAACGGAGTTCAGCACTTAAAACCACTGTATTAAGCTCCCACACAAACTTAAGCACAGGGAACAAAAGTTGCAGTGAAGTAAAATTAGAAATAATCTTTTATACAGTTAGGATAAACGAACACCTAAACATTAAAACAAAAAAAATTCTGTCCCCTGTTTATTACCAGTAAGAATTAAGTTTAATATATACATTAACAAAACATATGTATTAGCACAAAACCAATATTGTTAGCCCACTAAATCCCTTTTCTGTGCAAAAGCAAGTGAACTAACATCCATACAGTAAGTAGTTTTTCAAACAAGACCAATTTAGATTTAATTTTTTTTACAAAAAAAATTTTTTAACAATACATCTTCATCCCAAGGAAATTAAATAATGAAATTGGAGCTTATAAAATTATGTTATTAGAATACTGTTTGGGCATGGATATATTTTTCTTCCTGCTATACAGAAAAAAATATGGCACAGTTGTGCACATCACTAAAAAATAATCACAAACACAAGACTTCATTAGGGGAACTAGTGTATTACCTGTACAAAAATCTGTACCTCTGAATAAAAGCTTACAAAGGCTACAAAATTAATACAATAAGACCTAGCAGCAATTGAGAGAGCGCATAAGGCAAATCCCTTCACTCGGCCACAATTTTAGAGCTTTTAAATGAATAAAAAGAATTCAGTTTTACGGGCCAGGCCACACATCAGGGACTTCTTTCTCCCAGGCAGATTTAATCCCAAAGACATGACATTTCTGATGTGAAAAACCTAGCATCTTACCACGTACACATTATATGTCTGCAAATAAGTAATTCAGAGTAATTTGTATTAATGCTTGAATTTAATCCAAGGGTAAATGTGTTTCTCCAGACCAATATACTTTCAGTTTCATAAAGAAAAAAATTTTTTAAAGCATTTACCTAAATTTCTTTTAGAAGCTACCTTCAGGAACATACCTACTTTATAAGGCTTGTGTATGATAATATATCTTTTGTTAGAGTAACTTTTATGGAAGATTCTGCAAAGTAAATTTTAATGTCTAAAAAATATGTTAGTCATTACAGTATGCACTATTAAAAAATACCTACAGTTAATTGTTTTATGGTAACATGTCTTCTCTCTCCCAATTTAGAAGCTTTTATAATATGGACAGGAGCAGAGCACAGTGATTTATTTCAGTCAAGGTCACTTCCTGTCCAAGACATGACCCGCAGAGCACGGCAGTGCTACCCAAACAGCACTGCCCGGGTGGCTGTTCACACTGTGATGCTCCAACACAATCGTAATTAAGCTCAACACAGACATTTAGTGTCCTAATGTGTCTTACTCAAAACACAGAGAGAGAGAAAGAGTCAGCAATAATTGGGAAGCAGTGCAAATCACCTGAAAATAAATGCATGTTTTGGGCTTATCAAGAAGAAGGCTTACACCAAGGTCACAAACGCAATGCCTACTGGGCCTGGAAAGTAAAATAAATTGAGCAAAGGACAGTTAGGTGTAAGAAGTAGGGGGTCATGGCAAACTAGAAGTGTGCATGCTCATCTAAAGGCATTCAAATGTTAAAGAAAAAAAAAATTTTAACATTGCACAGGCCAAACAAAACATATGGGCTATTCTCCAATCTCTAGCTTAGAGCAGATTAAGAATAAGTATGAAGATAAATTGAGACCATAGTCTCATCTTGAACTTGCAAACTCCCAACTTTGTTGTTGTGATGTAGTCAATTCAATATTAAATGAGGGGTCACTCCTTGTCATTTAAAAAAATTGTCCTTAACCTCTTTTCTTCATTGGGTCTTGGGAACATTTTTAAATACAATGCCCAGCTCCTCTTACCGATTCTTTCAAAACAAAAAAAAAAAAACAAAAAACAAAAAAAAAAAGAAAATTATTCTTCAAGATGTTGTACACAATTCATGAAGATTCACCTGTATCCTCAGTGGCTGAGGACAATACTGAGGAGATACCACCTTGGCTGCTAAGATTCAGAGTTTTGACATTTCTTCGTATAGGCTTGCCTGGAGTCATCGTATTTTCTGACAATATGGAAGAATTCAAGGATGATGTAATTTCCTCTTTGTAAGCACGTTATATCCATGCTACAGAAGCCTTAGAATCCAGTCATGTTCAAACATACCACTGTGACAAAAAAGCGAAGGTCATGTGTCTTCCAGATTAATAATCTCTAGAGTACATACACCTGTAATCAGATGCATCAATCAAGCCTTCCACTAAATCTGCCCTTTGAACTCAGGCACTATTCAGTCACATAACAAAACTTCTCAGTCAAATCATCATCTGAAGGCATTTAACAGTACTCCATTCAATATTGAAACTGCATCGGTTTTGAGCTTACAGCTCATGAATCCCAGCCTGCATACTCATCAAGGGGCATCGCCTAGAAAATCCATTGTAGGCTAGAGGAGGGTTTCACTTCAATGAAGCAGAGTCTGTGGACTTCCTACTGCCCGGCGTGGATAATAAGACTCCTGTGCTTTCATCTGTTCAACCGGCAGCCCTGAGTTTGAACTGGTTAAGAGCACTGCAGTGAAATCTTCGGCAAATGCCTCAAAGGAGCTTACTCTGCAAATTATTTCTGTGAGCAACACATCACCCACTCTTGAAGCTCCTTTTAGTCTTTGCCTTCAAAATAATCCTTACATGAAAAAAAGATGGCAGCACTGGTATTGGACCAACCATATCAGAGTCCAACTTGATTTCAACCTGTATTTTCCCTGAGGAAATGAAATACCTGAAATAATTCAAACACTAATTTCTTCATGAAGAATTTAAGTTGCTTTCCATTTTAGACCAAACACTTTGTCTGCCTAGTGAAGTCCTGAATAAATAAGCTGGTGATAATTTCCATTTTGCATAGTCTATATAATGTTTCTGTATGGTTTTAAATTATAATTTGGTCATCCATAAATAGTTTTTGATAAATCTCACCTCAGAATGTTTTTGAACCTGGGAAGCTCTCAGGTTGGAACCAATTTTAGAAGAATCATTTTTTAAAGGGAGAGTTGAATATAGAACAGCAAATAGGCCAAGAGAGTCTTCATTTTAAGTTGACTTTACAACATGAGCACAGTAAGCAGTGCTTCCACATTAATGATTTGTGAAGCATCCAAGAATTCTGGCTCTCATGTCTAATATAAATGTGCTTTTTCTCTTCAGGAAAAATAAGAAACATCTATATCCTGAATTCTTTATAGTCTTCATCTATTCAAACATCTAGTAATGTTTAATGTGTTGTAAGTTTTGTCCATCCCAGAACTCTGAAGGCCTGAAAATCTTAAATATCGAACATTCATAATATACACCAGCTTTTCTTTTCTTCCCAGATCATTAGTACATCTGAGAGACTGAGCTACGTAAACAATCTGAAAATAAAAGATTGAGGTTCTTTCAATTATTATTTGTTCTCCAACTAAAGAAAATAACTTCCTAGGAAAAAAGAATGATGAAAAATTTAAAACACATTCAAAGAATCAAGTTTAAACTACTTGTCTAAATTACCTCAAATTTTTTAAAGATCCTAGGTCCTACTATTCTATACTTAAATATGAGATACTGTCAAATATTTTTCCCAGACTGATATTGGTAGGAACAAAAACAAAACAAAACAAAACAAAAGGACCCACCAATTCATGCATATGAGAGATAACAGATATGTTTCTTTCTGTACTTGGATTACATTTCCATCAACTGAACTTCCCTGGTAAAAATCACATTACCTTCGGCTACTTGATGATCCAGCCCGATTACCTGGGCCATTACTTGAAACAACTGATATTGCATTTGCAATGGCCTCAACAGCAGAAAGTCTTTCTGCAAATGTGTTTCTTTCAGAGCGCTCCGCTTCTGAAACATAAGAGAGAAAATCACAATCAATTTAAACTTCAAAAAATAACTAAGAGATTAAGTATGTACAAGCCATCAAATGCTACCTGCTGTTTTAGTGTTCTAATTCACATACTAGAGATAAAAGCTTAATTTTGCCTCCTTGGAGGAATAAACACTTAAGCTAGGTTGAACTATGACTTTTAACATGAATTATTTCCTTACTCTGCCTTATTTCTCAACCCCAAAGATAAAAAGTATTATTCACAAGTAGGCTGAAATGTAGCTCTCACTACCAAGGAAGAAAAGACTGACATATCAGTATCTCAGTCTTAGTTTCTACACTACTTATAATCCTTTAGTCAGTTAATGATAATGAATAAGAAGTCAGAAACTCGCAAACCACTATTCAAAAATGTAGCTACCAGAATGTCATCAGTAGAATTCAAAATAAGGAAAACCATTATGAATTACACAATTGCATGTCAGGTTTTCAGTTTCCCCCTTTAATCAGCAAATTAAAAACCTTACCGCAAAAAGAAAGGCTTATTTTCTTTTCCAAAAACATCTAAAAACTCACTATTTCATTTTCTCCTCTACATTCTAAAAACTGGGATAAAAGTTGCCTCCATATAATTTGACTTAACTTGCTAAATAAGTCCCATGGTAATAAAAGTTACCTGCAATTATAAAACCAGTAAAGCTCTTAAGGATTCTATATATATAGTTTTATACTAAACAAAGAGAAGAGAATTTAAGACAAAAGAAACACACTAATGAAAAATTTACTTACTCATGTTATATACTCATCCTATCAAGAGAACAGGCATTTTTACCTTTTGAGAATGTTACCTTCTGAAACTCCAAGATTTTACAAAGCCAAGTGAAAATACATATACAAAGCCATACACCAATTCTTCACAGTGATTTTCTTTTCTTTCAGTAATTTTTGTATTTTCAAAATTGCCCAAAATTCCTTTTAAAGATCATGTTATAGTTCTTAATCTCACCCTCTTCTTCTTTAGTTTCCTTATTGCTGGTTGGAAAGCAAACGGATACACAAGCGTGCAAAATATTTCGATTTCCATCACATCTGTGGCTGATGAATGTCTGCAGCATCTGTAGGTTCTGCTCTAAAACCACCGCTTGCTCAAGATTCATAAGATATTGTCGACAGGCCTCATAGTCACAGCGCAGGATGTGCTGCATCAAGGTTTGTTTCTGTGCTCAGACAAATTAGGAAAAAAACTTCAATGTATTTGCATACCACAATACACGTGTCAAAAATTTCACATGGCCAACACAATAATAAAAGCAGCTCTGCAGAAAGTAGTTTAAGGTGACCTGGCACAAGGAGCTGAACTTAAAGATACCCTTAAGCGGAGACAACAACTGACAGGAATGGAAGAGTGACCTGCAAAGGATCAATACACATTTTCAGCTTCTGCAACTAACTCAACTCAGTAACTGCAGCAGGCAATCAGTCAGATATACAATGTGCAAATGATGAATGGGAGGGGCTGGACTGGACCTACAGATCGCAGTTTGTGTGTGTGCTGTTGCTTCAGTCATGTCCTACTCTGTGCGACTCTATGGACTGTAGCGCGCCAGGCTCCTCTGTCCATGGTTTTCTCCAGTCAAGAATTACTGGAGTGGCTTGTCGTTTTCTCTTCCAGGGCATCTTCCCAACCCAGGGACTGAACTCGTATCTCTTAAGTCTCCTGCATTGGCAGGTGAGTTCTTTACCACTAGCGCCACCTGGGAAGTCCCACAGATGGTAGTTTACAGAACTCTTATTTACGTCATATACAACTAGCAAACTAGAACCCTACTGTCAGCCAATTAAGCTCAGGGTATACATTTCACTCCAAGCTTATTCTCACCCTCCTGTGCTCTCTAAGGTTACATCACACTAAAAACGAAAACCTTTACCTCCCCAGAAATCACAACATGTGCACTTCCCCAAAGGTGACAGCTAAATACACACTTCATTGTCAAAGACAAGGTAGCAAGGATAAATTATTTATGGATCATACCATTTTCTACCCGAGAAACAGCACGCTAGGGACTGAGTATTTCCTCCCTCCCAATTCATGCTGAAGCCTAATAATCCTCAAGGTGATGGTATCTGGAGGCAGTGCCTTTGGACAGTGATTAGGTCATGAGTGGAGCCTTCATGAAGGTGATCAGTGACCTTAAAGGGGCCTGAAGATACCAGAGCTCCCCTCTCGCACTGTGTGAGGACACACGGCCATCCATGAACCAGGAAAGAACACACATCAGACCCCAAATCCACCTCGCCTTGATTCTGAACTTCCCACCTTCCCGAACTATGAAAAGCAAATTTCAGTTAAGTCACTTTGACCTTAGGAGCCTAAACAAAGACACAGCATTAATATATCAAAGAGTTGAAATGTATTTTTTCAGAATGTAAATTGTAGTTATAGGATACTTACTGGACTGAATGCGAAGCATTAGTTAAGGAAAACAAGAAAATTTGTTTAACTAAAATTAGGAACTGGAGGAAAGCAGGTGGGAAAAGAATATATGGAAATACAAAAAGAAGAGAGATGCTTCTGAACTTGCCACCTCTTTACAAATTACAAGAAAAACTGTTTTCAGTATGTGACGCATGTGAGACGGGCCATTTGGACTGCGGAACTAACTATGGCTCTGAAGTGACCCCATAAATTACAAACTCCAGTTCAAGAGCATGAGGTGGGCCACATAGGACTAAATTTGTCAAAATCTAGTGGTAGATATGCATTAATCAATACATTGAGAGAATATGTCAAAATCTCTCCAAAGAATAAAAAGCACAGTATATTTTGAAATAACTAAAATTAAGATATTTTGCCGCACATGGCTATGATATCGAATGTTTTCAAACAAATCAGTCGTCTGGTTGGAAGCAGCTACTCTACAGGAGCTCTCATCTCCAACCTGCTAGACTATACAGGGGCCATTATGCTGATAGTATCAATGCCACACTCACGCTGTCTGAGCGAGACAGTTTATTCTACATCACTATATGCTGTCAGTTATTCTTATAACAAAAGGCAGCATGTGTGCATGCTCAGTCGTGTCTGACTCTTTTACAAACCCATGGGCTATAACCTGCCAGGCTCCTCTGTCCATGGGATTTTCCAGGCAAGAATACTGGGGTGGATGCCATTTCCTCCTCAACTCAGGGATAAAACCATGTCTCCTGTGTTTCCTGCACTGGCACATGGGTTCTTTACCTGAGTTACCTGGGAAGTCCAACAAGGCATAGAGTTTGGCAAAAATTTCTTGCATGTCTACTGTGCATCAAGTCCTGGTAAATGAGGTACAAAGATAAATGATGACACACTTCATCCCTACCCCTAGGATGATGGCATGTTTTATCTTTACCATTGAGACGCTGACAAAGTGCAGGGTTCATGGAATTATTAGGCCTACAGAAGCACTTGAAATAGTATAAAATGAATAGAGGAAGCTGGCTGAAAAAAAAAGGTAACATAAATCATGTAATAAATGGTGACTAACACTGAACGCAGAGCAACAAATTTTAAACATTCTCTGCAATGAACTGGAGAGACCATGCATAGCCCCCTAAAAGGAGCAGATTAATATTCTGTGATGGCCCAATGTTACCAGGTCTTCTAATTTTTTAAGAGCAACTGAAAATCTGGATTTTAAATATAAATCCTGTGACTTGGAATGCTGGCAACAAATCAAGAATTTTTAAATGATGTGAAGGCTCACTGGCCTACAGCATCACATGATACACTTGAACAACACATCCTGCTTGACATATGCTCTTGGCTTAGCTTCCAAGACAACACTCATTCTAGTTTTCCTCCAACTCCTTCTCAGTGCCTTTATACAGGTTCCTCTTTATCTCTTGGCATTTAAATGCTGAGACTATTCCAATGGCTAAGTCCTTAGGTTTTTCCTTCTCCAAGACTTTAGTAATCTCATGCCGTTTAATTCGTCTTCCAACTTTCACACCCAACTCTCTCTTCACTAACTCCTCTTAGATAATCTAATACAAAACTTAGAGACTTCCGTGGTGGTCTAGTGGATAAGAATCTGCACATTCCATCCTGACTGGGAAACTCAGATCCCACATGCTGTGGGGCAACTAAGCCCGAGCTTCACAGCTTGAGACAGCTTGTGTGCCACAACAGAGACCCAGTGCTGCCAAAAACAAAAGAAACTTAAACAAACTGGATGTTACCCTCCTGAACCTGCTTCACTCATCCTTAGTGTCCTCATCTTGATAAATGGCAACATCATTCTTCAAAACCGTTCTCCCTCTTACTTCCTCTATATGACACCCTGTATTTAGCCATAAGTAAATCCTGTTGGTAAATCCCTTAAAACATTTCTAGTATATATAGAGTCTAGT
The DNA here is from genome assembly GCF_023091745.1 of Budorcas taxicolor. Classification (NCBI taxonomy): domain Eukaryota; kingdom Metazoa; phylum Chordata; class Mammalia; order Artiodactyla; family Bovidae; genus Budorcas; species Budorcas taxicolor. The sequence goes on along the minus strand of NC_068923.1, from coordinate 75,166,554 downwards.
CACTCATCATTCTACTTCCTGGGCCAAGCCAACAGCACCTTCAACCTAACTGGCCTCCTTACTTCCAACCTATCCTCCATGTATTCTCAGCATGTCAGCAGTGGTATTCTGAAAATGTTAGGCAAATCAGGTCAATCTCTGCTCAAATTGCTCCAATAACTTAGAGCAGTGTTGCTTCCACATCTAACAAATAAAAACATCTCAACCACAGTGTGTTCAAAACTAAACTCATCTTGCCTTATCCCATTTGTTTTTCCTATTTCTCATCTCCCCATCAACCACACCTAAATCGAAGCTGTAATAACCCCTTCCTTCCCTTTACTGCTGCCATCCTGTCATCGAGCTTTAAAGCTTCTACTTCCTTAAGATCTCTTAAGTCCATCCCCTCCTCATTTCCAAGACTTCAAGCTTACTTTGTTTCTAACATGAATAATTACATTAGCTTTTTTATCTGGTCTCTAAACTTCTGTCTCCATCCACTGCTCATTTTCTTTAAATACAAAAACAAAAAAATACAGCAGCTTAAAACCCTCTCCTCCTAGCTTTCAGGGGAATGTTCAGGTCCCGTAGATTAATACACAAGGCACCTCAATCCCTTTCCCTGCCTTATCAGTTGCCACTCATAGATCCATATGAACCCTTTCTTCTAGTTTTAAAGAATCAAAAGAATGTATAAGTTCTCCCAACATATTACTGAGATTCACAAAGGCTGCTCTTCATGCCTGGAATAACACCTCCTACCTTTATCCTGTGTCTAGGAAACACCTATCCGACTATTTCAAACTATGTCCGGGCAACACTTCCTCAGAGAAGCCTCTCCAGTCACAGTCTAATTTAACCCCTCCCTTTTGTGCTTCTACACCTTTGTCCATGCCTTACCCAACACGTGTATCACACTGTGACCAACGGCATACTCCTCTCTCTTATCCTAATACACTCTTAGCTCCTATAGGGAAGGGGCAATGAATAATCTATTGAAAACTGTTTCCCTAGACTCCAGCAGAGTCTTCTCAATTGAAAGGCCAATTAGTTTAAAAACCCAGATTACCTCTACAGCCATGATGATAATAGCAGCTTTCTTTTTGATTGTTGAATTGGCAGGAAGATTTATTAAAGAATGTACACCCATTCCAAGACTACTAATAGGTGGAAGATCAAGCCAATCGGGATCCCTTATTCCTCCCATGCAATCTTTGGCCATTGGGTAGATAGTACCATTTCCATCTCGAAGAATAATAGGAGACTCCTGTAACAGAGGGGAAAATAATAAAGTTTGGCTCCCAATCAAATACATGTCTGACTTTTACAAGAGGTGTATTTATTTTCAAATTACATTTTACATATGCTTGTAACAGTGACCAAACAGAAACTTAATATTAAAAATGTGCTGAATATTCTAAATTCTTCTAGTTCTTCTAATTCTTCTAATTTAATAACAAGCAAACTAGAACCAAACTCAGCTTCAATACATTTTCAAAAACAAAAATAAGCCTCTATACCTGTCCAGCAGTGAAAATAGCTACATTCCTCTCATTCTGACCAAGGAAAGCAATGCTGCTTGTAGGGAAATTATTCTCCTGTTCGGCTTTTCCTGTGGCAAGATCAAAGATACAGTACCGTACCCAATTTCCAGTCTTCAAAACAGCATGCACACCTTCAGAAATACACAGATGTTTAAAAATAAATTGTTATACATCTTTAGTAAATGGCAAGTACCCACCAAATTATATACCCCTAGTCACATTTCAAATGCAGACACATTTCATTCCATACTGTTACACTTTATAGAGTACGCCAGTTGGAAAAGTTACAAAATCTTTACCTTTGGAATCCACATTCACTGCTAGTATTTCCGTCTTCTCAGGTATACAAAGTTTCTTAGGAGTTCTTTGGAAGCAGTCAGGAACTTTTGGTGTTCCACCAGTTTTGACAACCTGTGTGACACAAAAATGAATTTTGCTCTCAAATCTGTAATATGCTCAAGGTCCCCACATTCAACTGGTGAGTGGGTGACTCCTCCATACTTACCTGCAGTTCATCAATTCTAAGTAACCTACAATCCTGCAGGAGAGAAGAAGGGTCAGCATCTGAACCTGAGCTGCTCTGACAGGTGGTATTGCTGGATGTTCCTGGAAACTTTACAGCAACATAGGCTCCGTCCACTTTTAGCACCTAGAATGCAGGGAGATATGATAAATATTAACACTAGCTCATATGAAACCAATATGCAAGTTATATTGAGTAAATTTAACACTGAAGGCATTAAATCCCTTATGAGTATATTTCTTCAATGATCATCAAGTTATAAAATTAATCTGAACACACTCACCAAATTTATTGTTGATGTCTATATCCAAGACATATTTTCCGTAGGAAAACTGACCCACACAGCCAGTGATTAGTGTGTGGATGTTTAGCAATCAAGCACAATCCACAAATTCCTCCTACCCTCCCTCATTATTAGTTTAGAACTCCACTGTGCGAAAGAACTTCTATGATGATGGTCTGACACTCTATATCTGTGCTGTCCAACATGACAGCCATTAGCCAGAAGTGGCTACTGAGCACAGGGAGCTGATGTGACCAGAGACTGACGTTTTAAATGTTACTAATTTCAGTAAGTTTAATTTGCTACATATACCTGGCCAGTACCTACCATAATGGACAACATAAGAGTGAGCAATGCACAAAAAGCTGAGCACAGCACTTGAAATCAGAATACCTGAGTCCCACTTTTGTTACTTACTTCTTTTAAGCCAGTGGGCTCTTCTTAGGAAAAAAAAGGTGCCCATAAACTAGAGTTCTATTAAAAAAATCAAATGGAATAGTATATGAGAAAGGCCTCTGTAAATGGCAGGACATAAGTTATCGGTCCTTTAAGTATAAAGGAAAGACCATCCCATTAAAGAAAGTAAAAAGCCATCAGGAAAAGATTTACACTGCAGATACTCTATAGCTATCATCCCATTTTGTATTAAGAATGTGTGAAGACAGAGGTGAAGTTAATAACATTCCAGCTGATGAACTCTACCCACTTGGCTTCTCAGACAGCAAGACCCTCTCTAGGAAGAACAGAAGAGAAAGTGGAAGCTTAAAGATAGCAGTAAGACTGATAAATGTTATGAAAGATCAACTCCATGAAAACGCTATATTATCAGTCCCAAAGAACAGACTGTACCAAAAAATGTTATCTATATTCAATTTTTCTGTAAATCTAAAATTATTTCAAAATAACATTTTTTTAAAAGCAGCCTATCACCATTAATGCTCAAGGACCGGCAGCATCATCATCAGTTCCTCTGTCAGGGACAAAGGAGACAGGTGCATCAGGTGGGAGGATGGGGCCAAAGAGATCAGAGGTGACAGACAAGGCAGCCTGGAGGAAAGGGCTGATGAGCACTCACCAACCATAAATTCCTTGATAATCGATACCACTAGAGTTCACTTAGTAATTAATTCTTAGACATTCTGAACAAACCTTGCCCACAGGAACATTCTTAACATCTTCCACAAAAACGACTTCCCGAAGAGACCACTGCTCTTCGTTCACCTTTTCCTCTTCTTTGGGGGCGGGGGTGGACCGTCGTCGTTCTTAGACAACAACAAAATGGTAAGTACCAAAAAGAAAATGTGAAAGAGACTTTATAGATTTTATCTAAATATATGAAAAAAGATCATTTGTAAAGGGATACATATTTGAGATATCTGAATGTATTTCACAAACTATTGCCTTCTGAATTGAGGCTTCATGACTAACTTTCACTTAGATGAACTCATGGTTAAAAAAAAAAAAAAAATCCATTAATGCTTAACGATATTAACACATAGTTGCTGCTGCTGCTCCTAAGTCTCTTTAGTCGTGTCCGACTCTGTGCAATCCCATAGACGGCAGCCCACCAGGCTCCTCCATCCCTGGGATTCTCCAGGCAAGAGTACTGGAGTGGAGTGCCATTGCCTTCTCCGAACACATAGCAAACAACTGCAAAAAATTTAAAAACTTAAAACTTGTTTTGGACCCTCAAAATTAGGGCTATGGGACCAAGGTTTAAAAAAGGAAGGTATGCTGGGCTTCCTTAAAATTAACACAAGACTATTAAAATGACTATTAACTTTCAATTTCAAGTATGAAGCAACCACAACTAAAAAGATACATTTTGGAAAGCTTAAAAAAAAAAAAACTTCTATATATCCAAGGTGCCGTAGCAAACCTCAGTTTGCCAATTCTACAAATTCTGAGCAAAAGTTGTGACCAGGCCATAACCAATTTACAATAACAGTCTCAACAAAGATAGGCAGGTATTCTAGAGAGTGGCCGTTATTTCCTTCTATTACTGCAGTGCATTTTATATACTGCGGAAAATTATAACTCTCAAAAATAAGAATAGTCGACACTATAACTATTGCTAATACATTTAAATAAGACCACTGGACTTCCCTAGTCATCCAGTGGTTAGGACTCTGAGCTTCCACTGCAGAGGGCACAGGTTTGATTCCTGGTCAGTGAACTAAGATCCTGCAAGCCCCATAAACCTTGTAGTTCAGTAAATAAACAAGTAAATATGCATATTTAAAAAAATCAAACTAGCAGGAGCACAATTTAAACTAAAAGATTTATACTAAAAATAGTCTGAGCTGTCTCCAATCAGAAACACAAACTGAACACAGCTACACAGCTGTGTGCCTGGCACCCAATTTTGACCAATGTATACTACACATAAAACTTACTGTATGGCATTGATGCACTGCTGGCAATGGAAGACGCGTCACTGCATGTAGATGCTGGAGATGGTGGGGGACCCATTTCTGTTTTCACTGGTTCCTGCTTACTTTCAGGCCTGCAGTTAGAAACAACATTCTCTTTACAATTAGGAAAATAAAACATTAGGAACTTATCAAATGGCTTATATAGTAAGACTCAAGTTTATTCTCAAAAGAGAATGAAATAGTAAAAACTCGTACAAACTGTATTATTCTCTAATATGCAAGGTACTAAAAAAAATACACAGTACACATCTCAAATTTTAAATAATGTTTTAAAGCAGGAAAGAAATGCACTATGTGAAGCTATCAACAGTTTGGAACAATGATTCAGATAAGCCTTATCTAGGAATAACAACAGAAGCTACACTCAATTTGTCTACATAGCTTTATCATAAGCCTCTTGAGCAAACAAGTTTCACACTTTACTGAACCCTGACTTGCATACAGCAGTTTAACTGAAAAGATGATAAAGGCAAATAAATAAAAGGTCCTCCAGATCATTAATTTCCTAGATTTCGAAAGAAAAACTCTACTTGCAGTGGTTTGTTAAACACCAGACAGTTCAAGAATAACCACCTGCTGTAACTGAAATGGAAAACTATAGTATTAATAAACTATCCCTCTTCCTCAGTTATTTCATTAATGCTATACTTAAGAAGATAACTACAGCAACTACAGATGATAAAAAATAAAACATTTTCATTCACTAAATGGCAGAAGTCAATTTTTACACAGAAAAGCCATGTATTACTCAGAAATTTGTCATATACAAGTCATTCTGGTATATATTATAATCAGGGCCATCATATTAATCCTCTCATCAGCTATTATTCCTGTCAGGAATTTCACCTGAGTTAAAAAGAAAACAGTCCAGGGAAAAACAGCGTTATGTCCACAAGCATCTTAGCAATGTGTGCCATGCACGCATACATGAATACTCATGGCTGCTCTGCAAACCTCGTGATGGTGGGAGCCAGCCAGTACTGACTCGTCACTAGCACACCTAAAGTCAACACATTTCCATGACTAGAAGAGTCTATTGACATGAAAATGATTATCGTCTTAACATTTAATTTCACCTTAGCTCTTTTACTAAGTATATTAATATAGATGGCAAATTTCAAGGAAGATTTTGAAAATCTTAATAAATCACAAAATATAAACACAACAACTTCTTTTAATCTCATTTTATGCATATCAAAAAGATTTCAAATACCCTTTACAAAGTTTCATAAATGCTACTTTTAAGATTTTTTTAAAAAAATCAATATAAGCAGAGGGAAAGTTTATACATCTATTTTAAACACAAGACAGAGTCTAAAGCACAAAACAAAGCAAAATATCTTAATTTGGCATGAATTACAAAAGAATATTTTTAAAATTAGCAGTAATCCTTGTACAATCATTATATTCACTTGAACTAAAAAGTTATAGAAATATAAAACCCTGTATGTGTAGTACAGTCGCAATCAGCTTTTCAACTGCTTGTATACATTTAGAACAAGAGTACATCAAAAGATTTAAAATGTTATTTCTGCAATGTGATATTATTTTCTGTATTTCTATAATGTTCATGTATTTTTATAAAATTAAGAAAAAAGCTATTTTGAAACTTTATTAAAGCTCAAGTACCAAACAGCCAAATTATAATACACAGTATTTTTAAAGATGAGTAGATGCTTCTAGAAAGTACAGGTATTAAGATCTGTACATGGCTCCCAAATAGTAAGTTAGCTCCAGAATGTAGGTTTTATATAATTCAGTGATATTTCTGTTCGCATTATCCCCCACCCTAAAATTCACAAAAATCCTTTATAAAATTTCCCTCTCCAGTACATTAACCTATAAAACCCTTCCAGTGATCAAGATGCAGGCAAGATGTTAGGTAGAAATTAAGATGATTACACAAGAAGAGAGTAGGAAAAAGTCTGCCTAATATACCACTGCTATATACCACCTTCAAAGGATACACTCTAATGATCAAACAAAGACATTAAGAGAGAACTCTACATTGGCCCTTCTGGCCATTAAACATTAAGAATAACTGTAATATACAAATATTAACGAAACTGCAAATAATAAATTTTACCAGTTCCTGTCAAAACTCATGTGGATCTTAACAAGACCCCACATGTTAACACTTTTATAAGTCACCGTACACCACTCTTAAGTCTCCCTTGATTATCCTCCTTCATGTACAGAGCAAACTAGAAAAATCAAGATTAGTTAAGACACAGTACTTACTTAGCTTCAGTAGTTTTGCTAGCTTTGTCCATGCTTTTCAAGCTCTCAGGAGATCTAAGTTGAAATCTACAACTATCATTCATATTCCAAACCGACTCCATTAAGACACCAACTTTAGGAATCCCAGCACTAATTGAAAATGCAACTGCTCCAGCATGATAGAGAGGATTATTTCTTAAGCATACCTAGCGAACAAAAGAAAAATCACCATCAGAATGACATAATTTTTAAACAAACTAGAAGAGTTATGTGTTCCCAAAATCAAAGAGCAGGAATAATTTTAGCACACTTGCTAAAAACAAACTAAAATACCCTGATACTGAGAAACAGTGAAGGCAGGAAGAAAGGATGAAATGGCTGGATGGCATCACCGACTCGATGGACGTGAGTTTGAGCAAGCTCCGGGAGGGGTCATGGTCAGGGAAGCCTGGCGTGCTGCAGTCCATGGGGTCACAAAGAATCAGACACGACTGAGTGACTGAATTGAACTGATATTTCATGTAGCAAATATCCTGACCATTCTGCTACAAGGACATAGAAAAGAAACAGCACAGAAGAAACTACAAAGGTTATTAAAAGTAAAATGTAAAAAAAACAATTTTTTTGTTGTTTCTTATAATTTGAAATTATTTTCTCCCTTAATTCATGATGCTATATATAGGCTCCATCATAAACTTCATCTCTACAGGTATTTGTTTCCCTCAGAAGACTGTTTTCTATAAGCTAGAATTTTAACTAGATAATGTAAGTTTTCTCTTACATTAAAAAAACAGAATATGTAGACATTAATGTTAGAAGTTAACTGAGTTCAAAAGTGAAAAACCTATAAATTCTTATTCTTAGAGCACCCCCAGGTCATTAGTGTTAGAAGTTAACTGAGTTCAAAAGTGAAAAACCTATAAATTCTTATTCTTAGAGCACCCCCAGGTCATACTCTAAAACCAATAACTTGTAACATGGCCCTGCCAAATGCACCAACAAAAGCTACTACTGTGATATGAACATTATTTCTGAAAATCTCTTTTCATTTCTAAAGTAACCCAAAACTTACTGACATTCTGTTCAGTCATTCAATAACTAATGATTACCTTATATACTTGACAATGGCATATATAAAGATTTTGGGGGTGGAAGTTATAATTAAATATAAGTCATACAGAAGAAGGTAGCACACAGGAGTATAGGAACTGGAAATACTGACAAAGAGTAAAAACTCTGTCGTTAAATACAATTCTGTGGCACAGAATGAATAGTTAAGAGACAACTTCTTGAAAGGGTATGCTTAGCTTGACTTAAAAGAGAGGTTTCATCCATAAATTTTCAAAAAATGCCAGTGAAAGCTTAAATCCTGAAAAAGGATCAATAAGGCTATAATTATAAAAGAAATATGGCAAACTATATTAGAGAATAAGTTATTAATATCTTAGAATAAAAATAAATGCACCTTAAAGACAAGGAGGTATATATCCAGTACATAATGGACATGCAAGGAACATGTGCTGAATATATTACTCTCAACAGTTAAAATCTGTGAATGCAGTTTGCTGCTGCAAACTCTTAGAAGTGAAGCCGCTCAGTCGTGTCCGACTCTTTGCGACCCTTTGCACAGTAGCCTATCAGGCTCCTCCGTCCATGGGATTTTCCAGGCAAGAGTACTGGAGTGGATTGCCATTTCCTTCTCCAGGGGATCTTCCCAACCCAGGGACTGAACCCAGATCTCCCGCATTGCAGGCTGATGCTTTACCGTCTGAGCCACCAGAGAAGTTGATCAACAATTCTTTCTGATGCAAACATATGAATGCTTTCCCCATTCTGTGGCCATGGCTGCCTTAATCCTCCTGCTTCCTATACTTTAAAACAGAACCTTAGTTCTGCACTAAAGTATTGGAATATGCTCTTTTCCAGCAATTCAGTGCCAAGCTATTTTGCTTAAAGCTTTCCTCCGTGCACATTTAAAGGATTTTTTCTTTCCTCCCTGTCTGCAGTAATGTCATCCTACATGCTACTAAGGCATCTGCTAGGATATCTGGCTAATACATGAGTTGAATAAATAAGGAATTCTGGAAACGTAAGAGATCAGTATGTGAACTGAATAAGTAAAGGGTAGCTACTATAAGTGAGAGATCTGTCTGAAGCAACTGACATTAATAAAGACTAAACAAACAAATAAACAAAATAATGGGTCATCACTAAAAACTTCCTAGCTGGAAGGTTACAAAGGAGCCGGAACAAGACAAACACGAATAGGACAAAAAAAGAAAATGAAGCCCCAAACAAAAATAACAAATACAGTATTAAACTGAGTTTTAGACAAAACTAACAGCTAAACTAGTAATTACTTTGTAAGAAACAGGTAATGTAAATGATACCATCTTATAGTGAAAAAGCTGAATTGAAAAAAAATGTTAGATGAGGGAATTAGTGCCATGTCATGCAACAAAAAAGATTTAAAGTCCTTAAACAATCATTGCAGCACTTGCTATAATAATATAAACATCAACTTTTATCCTGAAGATAAATTCCTATAAAAATCTAATGAATCAGAAGTATAACAGTAGTTCTTAAACTTTTTCGGTCTCAAGACTATTTTACCCCATTAAATATTACCAAGGACCCCAAAATGTTTTGTTTATATGGGTTATAGTTGGTATTTAACATGTTAGTAATTAAAACTGATAAACTTTAAGTATATACTTAAAATTAATAAACCCCATGTTAACATGCATAATTTATAAAAAAAAAAAACTACATTTTTAAAAATACTAGCCAAGAAAAGTGGCACTGTTTACATTTTTGTCGATCTCAATGTCTAATTTAATGTAAGACAGCTGGAATCCCAGGTATGCTTTTTGCATTCAATTTGCCATGATATGTTACTTTAGCTAAAGTATATAAAGACAACTCAGCCTTAACAAAGATAGGTAACTGGAAAAAGGAGGACTCTACAGATCCCCTGAAAGGGCTGAGAAGGCAGCAGGAGTCCTTGGATCACACTTTGAGAACCACTGGGATACTAGAAACATCACCTTCCATCAGATATATATGAGCCTAAAACTGAGGTAGAAATTGTTAGGCAGTGTAGGACTCTGAGACCTTGTTTTCAATAAACATCTCCCTCCATTAGTCTAAAGCTGTACCCAATTCCTGGAATGTATCCTTGGTCTGGGTTCCCAGGTAGTATTAGTGGTAAAGAACCTGGCTGCAATGCAGGAGACATAACAGAGGCGCAATGGATCCCGGGGTCAGGAAGATTTCCTGGAAGAGGGAACGGCAACCCATTCCAGAATTCTTGCCTGGAGGATCCCATGTAGAGAGGAGTCTGGTAGGCTACCATAGCATCGCAAAGAATCAGACACAACTGAAGAGATTTAGCAATTAGCACTATGTTCTTGGACTGATAAATTATCAACACTCAGATCCAGGGAACAGCAGTAATTAACTTCTGTTTCATATGCTGAGGGAAAAACAACTAGTGATCATTAATCTTAAACCCATACATTTGGTCCATTATAAAATGGCCAGTGGGCATAAAGAAGGGTGGTGACTTAACCCGAGGATCAAGAGAAGCCTGGACCTTTAAATTGATTGATTAAAAATAACGGATTTTAAGGACAGGAACCAACCAAAAATGTACAGATTAATACTGGTAAAGATATAGTTTGGTTCAGTTCAGTCACTCAATCGTGTCCAACTCTGCGACCCATGAATCGCAGCACACCAGGCCTCCCTGTCCATCACTAATTCCCGGAGTTCACTCAGACTCACATCCATCGAGTCAGTGATGCCATCCAGCCATCTCATCCTCAGTTGTCCCCTTTTCCTCCTGCCCTCAATCCCTCCCAGCATCAGAGTCTTTTCCAATGAGTCAACTCTTCGGATGAGGTGGCCAAAGTACTGGAGTTTCAGCTTCAGCATCATTCCCTCCAAAGAAATCCCACGGCTGATCTCCTTCAGAATGGACTGGTTGGATCTCCTTGCAGTCCAAGGGGCTGTCCGAGTCAAAAGCTGAGGCAATCCCCACATTTTGGGGGGACTCTTTACCCCCTTCCTCTCAGTGTCTATGCCGAGAGCTTTGTACTTTCCTCCTCTCTAATAAATCCTATTCACTTTCTACTGTGAGCATTTGTGTGTTCATGGATTTCATTCTTTGGCTTCGCGAACAAGAACTCTGATTCCTGCTTCAAAACCATCTCAGAATCAAAACATCAGAAACTAGCAGAAGCACAGGGATTTGATGAAGCCTCCTGTCTCATGCTGACAGTATGACCAGAGAACAAAATCTTTCAAACTGCTTGGTTGTTAAGAATCATCTGGTGTTTGTTAAACACAATGAAGCCTGGGTCCTACCACCACCATCCAACTGAAGGAATGTTTCCGGTAAGCAGTTTCTGGCTATACAGTTAAGTACAGAATGATTCCTAAAATCAGGCAAATCTAGGATCCTTGCCCCACAGGAAAACCAACTGACAGCAGGGCAAGATCTATGCGTGACTCGGTTATTGAACAGAAAGTGATGTGGCCCATACATACTACTGGGACTCGGTCCTTCAAGTGACGTTCGTTTATAAACTGTCTATAGGGGAATTAACTACAGGGAAAGAAATTGATTTTGAAGAGCAACAATGTCCCTTAAGATAGACTTAATTCTAATCACTTACCTGGGTACCAACAGTGATGTTCGGCATTGAAGAAATACCAGCACTAGATTTGGGTTTCTTGTTTTTTGCTCTAGCTTTCTCTAACATTTTTTTCCTTTGACTAAAAGGCACTACACCCCTGAAAGTGAAAAGCAAAAATTGGACAAATAAGCAGCAAAGAAGCCATTAAACAAATCTAAAATTTCACACATTGTATTTAACTATTACTGGTATTGAAAGTGAAGTCACTCAGTCGTGTTCAACTCTTTGCGACCCCATGGACTGTAGCCTACCACGCTCCTCCGTCCATGGGATTTCCCAGGCAAGAGTACTGGAGTGGGGTGCCATTTCCTTCTCCAGGGGATCTTCTCGACCCAGGGATCGAACCCAGGTCTCCCGCATTGTAGGCAGACGCTTTACCGTCTGAGCCACTATTCCTTCTCTAACATTCTTGCCTCAGTATAATATTAACGTGTGCAATTTATTAATAATAACTTGATCGCAGGTCTAACAGTATATAATTGGACCAACTTTTATTATTAACCCTTATTTAATCATTAAGGATTAAAATTTACAGGAAATTCATCATTTGACATTTTCTTCTGTTTAATTAAATTTAACTAATTTAATTGTTTTAATTAGTAGATCTCCCTATGTTATTTTTACCACTGCAAAGTTGCTGATTTCTTAAAACACAACAGAAAACATATTTAAAGTCCCTTTTGAAAATTAAAGGAATAAAGTGAGGCACAGAATACTCAGGCAATGAAATACTTTAATAAATTTCTATTTCATGTTACTGTTAAATGAATGTTAACAGTAGTTATATTCAGGTTGTAGGATTATAAGTGATTTTTATTTCTACTTATACTTTTTAAAAACTTCACAATTATAGTCACTAAGTATATTTTTGTAACCTTTTTTTAATCTTAAGGTTTATTTTTAATGTTACTTTGCTCCAAGGTGAAAATTTCCCTCTGTATAAGCATCTTTTTTAATTGAAGTATAGTTGATTTACAATGTTGCATCAGCTTCTGGTGTACAGCAAAGCGATTCAGCTATACATATACATAGAATAGGAAAAAGAATATATGTATAATATGTATATAATCCTTTCATATTCTATTTTTTATTTACCATTATGGTTTATTGGGATTTTCTAGGCAAGAGTACTGGAGTGGGTTGCCATTTCCTTCTCCAGGGAACTTCCCGACCCAGGGATCGAACCCAGGTCTCCCACATTGTAGACAGACGCTTTACCGTCTGAGCCACCAGGGAAGTCCATGGTTTATTATAGGTTACTGAATATAGTTCCCTGTGCTATTCAGTAAGAGCTTGTTGTTTACCTATTTATAGTAGTTGCATCTGCTAATCCCAGACTCCTAATTTATCTTTCCCTTGCCCCCTTACCCCTTTGATAACCACAAGTTTGTTTTCTATGTCTGTGAGTCTAAAGCATTATCTTTCAACCGACCTTCTCTATTGCTTTGACTACTTAAAGCACCTATCTATGTACATAAACATCACCAACTCAATGGACATGAGTTTGAACAAACTCTGGGAGATAATGAAGGACAGGGAAGCCTGGGGCACTTCAGTCCATAGGGCTGCAAAGAGTCAGATATGACTGAACAACAACCATAATGCACATAAAAGCCTCCACTGGTAAGAAATACCCCCTCTGTGATACTCACCACCAGTATAAATTGTTCTCCAGCTGTGCACAGGTGTAAAGGGCACAGCAATGTAAAGAAACAATCCGTTCACCTTGAAGTTCTGAGTAAGTCTGGGCCGTGTGCTCTAATTTAGAAGCCACAGAACTTAAAGTTTCATCCACCCAGGTAGCAACCTGAAGAATAAAATATCACAAGCTTAAGTAAAAACACGTAATCTTTTCAAAGGGACTGTGGTCAAAACAAGGGCAAGGAATATCTACACTGTGGACCAGAATTCTACAGGATAGAAAAACAAGTAATTAGGAAAAGGTTCTTAATGAGATTAGAAACTAAATTACTTCCTTCACACAAATCAATCAAAATAGTAAGATACTGAAATAGATGGTTCTAAGGCATTAATTGAAAATAAACACCTGCTCCAACAATTTTAAAAAGAATTTAGTGACTCTAAAGTCAAACTGATAATCTGAGGATAGTATAATAGCTATACTTCCTCTATCTATTATAGCTCTTCAGTATCTCATCTGTCAGCACTTAGCTTGAATATTTTTATTCCCTTAAAGTAGAAAGATCTCTCTGAAACTGAATTATAAAATAGAGATAAAACAGAAAAGATTATACACTGGATTACAGTACTAAGGCCTAAGACACTTGGTATTTGTAGGTTTAAGTTAGATAGAAAGATAGAAATGAAAAGATGGAAGAGGGGCAGGGAGAGGAAGAAAATCAAGAATTTAAGAAATGTTTACCACAGGATGTGTTACCTTGTTGTTTTCTGTAGCTACAGTTGCTCTTATGCTATTTGCAGACAGGAGAACTATCTTTTCATTGGTTAGCCCCAAGAATGTTGCTCGTGGGTGATGTAAGGAAGGATTCTTTGAAAGCATAAGAAAAATGATTATCATTTTGTATATTGATTTGGAGAGCTACTTAAAGCAAGATTTAATATAATGAAATACCTGTGCATTTCTGTAAGGCTCAGATTCATTCCACTTCCACTGATAAAGTTCTCCTTTACTGCTGACAGCCAGAAGCTCAGAATATAGAGCCCCAATACAGATGAATTTTGTTCCATCCTATAATGAAGATAACATAGTAGTATAAATATAACAACTGCCAAACCTGATGATTTGGATATAAAACATTAATTACTACATCTAATCTGGATTGATTATGTGAACACAGGAACCACTTTGGCAAGGACCCCGCCCCCTCCCCGCCTTTTCCAGCCACACTGGTCTTCTCCCCGCTCTTGCCAGGACCTCGTTACTGGTCCTTACTGGTCTCTCAGCCTGTTTTTCAGGTGACTCTCTCTCTCCTCAGTCAAGTTTGCTCAAGTGAGATCTTCCCTGACCACACTATCTCCAAAATCAGCACTCTAATATTCCATCTTCTTACTCTGCTTTCCTTTTGGTTCATAGCATTTCACAACTTGATAGATTATATTTACTCATTTATTGTCTATTTCAGGCTTCCCTGGTGGCTCAGTGGTAAAGAATCCACCTGGAATGCAGGAGACGTGGATTTGATCCCTGGGTCAAAAAGAGCCTCTGGAGAAGGAAATGGCAACCCATCCCAGTATTCTCGCCTGGAAAATCCCATGGACAGAGGAGCCTGGCAGGTTACAATCCATGGGGTCGCAAAGAGTTGGACACGACTGAGCATGCATGCATATTTCACTCAGATATAAGCTTTGTCTTGTTCACCACTGTATCCCCCACTCTTAGAACAGTGAACATAGTAGACACTTGATAAACATGTTGAATAAATGAAGAAAAAACAGACTAAGGCACTGAAGCTAGGAAAGTCGAGTATCAAAACAGAAGACTCTGTCCCTGGAAGCCATTCAAAGCTGCTGAAACAAGTGTCCACATTGCTTTTAAAGATAAAAGCTCACTTAGTTTTAAAGAATGTACAAGTAATAAGTTGGAATGCAACTAAATTTTCAAAAGTTTAAACAGTAAGTATAAATAAATATCAATGATAAAGTGATAAATTTTTTAACATTAAGGCCAGAGAGATCAGTCATAAAACTACCCTGAAATCTCACAGCAAAACTTGCCAATAACAGATTTTATGTTGTATTTTTGCTACTGCAAAACTTCTCTGTTCAATTTGAAATTCTGGCTCAGGAGCACACGGAACTAATAGCATCTTTAAAGTTTCTATCAAATTCCAATCTCAGATGCGTTATGGGACTCAGCTACAGCCTACCAAGACTGATAACAGGCCCCACTTCAGAGCCATACAGAAAGAGTGCTAATCTGTGACCTTTCATCTCACCCTGCCAGTCAGCTCTACTTCCAAGTCGCATCTGCCACACCTACGGAGGGGTGCAGAAGAGGCCAGATTTGAAGTTTTCCAACTTAGCAACAATGCTCTTTCCTTCACCGTAGGTATCTCAAAACCCCTGTCTACTTTCTCCAGGATGACTGCATCAAATTTTAACACTTCTAACCTCATAATTCCTTCTCAACCCCTTGGTTAAAAAGATGATGGAATTGAACCAAATGACTCCCTATCTCCCAATATACTTACTGAAAAAATACCATTCTCCCCTCCCCACAATCTCAGAGAAAGAAGTGTCCCTCTCTACTGCTTAAGGATAACACAGACACAAGTGGATGCAACTCACTCTTATTACCCCAACAACCATCCAAACTAGTCTTCCCCTCAGTCTTACTCACAGTAAAGTGAACTATTACTCGGCATACGTTTCACCTCACTGGCTTTCAGTGACAGTGACACCTGGTCTTGCAACAGCCACATCAATGCGCCATGTGTCAGGGAGTTAGAATAGGAAAAAGGAGTCCAAAATGGCAACAGCTAAAAGACAGACAAAGAAAGGGAAAAGCCAGAGAAAAAGGAACAAAGGAAAAATCCGTGGACCTGAGTGAGAACCTCAGGTGAAACAAACACGCCTCCTTCCTGGCTAACCCTAATTTGCATAGGGCAAACGGGGGCAGGGTGCGGGCAGTGGGGAAAGAGACAAAACTATAAAGAGAGGAAGCTAAGAAGAGCTGACTCCTTAGAAAAGACCCTGATTCTGATCTAGGAAAGATTGAAGCCAAGAGGAGAAGGGGACTACAGGGGTAAGATGGTTGGATGGCATCACTGACTCAACGGATGTATGAGATAGAACTGAGAAAATCACACACACTTCCAACACGTGCACTTGCTCAATCAGTCCATCTTCTCTTTAAACTCTGAACCATGTGAGCCTATGCATCACAAGTTCTAGAATCTCCCCTCTCTCTTGTTCACGGGTCACTACTGTCACTACTCTCTCTGGTCTTCCTTTTATCTTCGTGATTGTTTTCTCCATTTCCTTTGTACCATCTTGTACTCCCTGACCCAGATTCTGTCCTTGTCCCTTTATTCAAATTATGCTCCACCCTAAGGTTTATATGTGACTGGGCACCATGGTGTTCAACGTGTCATTCTCCTATCTCCAGACTAACCTGCAGACTAAACTACCTGGATATCGTAAAAGCAACATAACACCTCCAAAATGAATTCACCACCTCCTCCAAAGCTGCAGGCCCCTTGCAGTCCCTATCTCCATGAAGGACATCTACCCACCCACCCTGTAATAGGAAAGCCACGAAGGAACCTGAGCCCTCTCTTCAACTTCTCTCTTCTCAACCATATGGTGATTAGCAAACCAATGCTAGCCTTGTCTCAACGTCCCCTCAGATTCTTCCCTTCCTCTGAACTCACTGTCACTGCTTTGGTTGTTCAGTTCAGGGGATCAGTTGTGTCCAACTCTTTGTGACCCCATGGACTGCAGTACGCCGGGCCTCCCTGTCCATCACCAACTCCCAGAGTTTACTCAAACTCATGTCCATTGAGTCGGTGATGCCATCCAACCATCTCATCCTCTGCTTTGGTGAGATCCTTGCAATTCCCCTCTCTATAAACAACAATTCTATCAGTCTCTTAACTGTTAAGAATAGACATAGAATTGTTCCTATTCCTGTCTTTCTCCTATGCCAATAGTGCTTGTCTCCTTAAAAACACACAAAACAAAACCCCACCAATCTCATCATGTCATTTCTCTAAGAACTTTGTCAGCAGAACAACATCCTAACTTTTCATCTAGGGCCCTCTGGTGTTGCTCCATCTTGCTCTTCTCCTATTCCCACCACACAGCAATAATTCCAAATTTCTCATTGTTCCACAAGCACACCCTGTCCTTTCCTGACTCTAGGCCCATATTGATATGCTTGGAATGCTTTTGCATCTTGGTTAACGCTCACTTAGCCTTAAAAATGCTGCTTAAAAGTCATCTCCTCTGTGAAGATTTTGCCAAATCTCCCAAATCTAAATCTAATACGAGGGGATATTAGTCATTTCCCACTCTAAACCCCTAAATACCAGATTCCCAGCTTCAACCTAGGATTGGTGGCACTGTGAACACATTTCATTGTATGTCAATGTTTGTCTTCCATACTGAGTTCCCTACGGGCTGCTGCTGCTGCTAAGTCGCTTCAGTTGTGTGGGCTGGTCTGGAACAAATCTACCTCTATAACTGTGGCTCAGATCATGAACTCCTTATTACCAAATTCAGACTTAAATTGAAGAAAGTAGGGAAAACCACTAGGCCATTCAGGTATGACCTAAATCAAATCCCTTATGATTATACAGTGGAAGTGAGAAATAGATTTAAGGGACTAGATCTGATAGATAGAGTGCCTGATGAACTATGGAATGAGGTTCGTGACATTGTACAGGAGACAGGGATCAAGACCATGCCCATGGAAAAGAAATGCAAAAAGGCAAAACGGCTGTCTGGGGAGGCCTTACAAATAGCTGTGAAAAGAAGAGAGGCGAAAAGCAAAGGAGAAAAGGAAAGATAAAAGCGTCTGAATGCAGAGTTCCAGAGAATAGCAAGAAGAGATAAGAAAGCCTTCTTCAGTGATCAATGCAAAGAAATAGAGGAAAACAACAGCATGGGAAAGACTAGAGATCTCTTCAAGAAAATTAGAGATACCAAGGGAACATTTCATGCAAGGATGGGCTCGATAAAGGACAGAAATGGTATGGACCTAACAGAAGCAGAAGATATTAAGAAGAGGTGGCAAGAATACATGGAAGAACTGTACAAAAAAGATCTTCACAACCCAGATAGTCATGATGATGTGATCACTAATCTAGAGGCAGACATCTTGGAATGTGAAGTCAAGTGGGCCTTAGAAAGCATCACTACGAACAAAGCTAGTGGAGGTGATGGAATTCCAGTTGAGCTATTTCAAATCCTGAAAGATGATGCTGTGAAAGTGTTGCACTCAATACGCCGGCAAAGTTGGAAAACTCAGCAGTGGCCACAGGACTGGAAAAGGTCAGTTTTCATTCCAATCCCAAAGAAAGGCAATGCCAAAGAATGCTCAAACTACCACACAATTGCACTCATCTGACATGCTAGTAAAGTAATGCTCAAAATTCTCCAAGCCAGGCTTCAGCAATACGTGAACCATGAACTCCCTGATGTTCAAGCTGGTTTTAGAAAAGGCAGAGGAACCAGAGATCAAATTGCCAACTGGATCATGGAAAAAGCAAGAGAGTTCCAGAAAAACATCTATTTCTGCTTTATTGACTATGCCAAAGCCTTTGATTGTGTGGATCACAATAAACTGTGGAAAATTCTCAAAGAGATGGGAATACCAGACCTCCTAACCTGCCTCTTGAGAAATCTGTATGCAGGTCAGGAAGCAACAGTTAGAGTTGGACATGGAACAACAGACTGGTTCCAAATAGGAAAAGGAGTACATCACGGCTGTATACTGTCACCCTGCTTATTTAACTTCTATGCAGAGTACATCATGAGAAATGCTGGACTGGAAGAAACACAAGCTGGAATCAAGATTGCCGGGAGAAATATCAATAACCTCAGATATGCAGAGGACACCACCCTTATGGCAGAAAGTGAAGAGGAACTAAAAAGCTTCCTGATGAAAGTGAAAGACGAGAGCGAAAAAGTTGGCTTAAAGCTCAACATTCAGAAAACGAAGATCATGGCATCCGGTCCCATCACTTCATGGGAAATAGATGGGGAAACAGTGTCAGACTTTATTTTTGGGGGCTCCAACATCATTGCAGATGGTGATTGGAACCATGAAATTAAAAGACGCTTACTCCTTGGAAGAAAAGTTATGACCAACCTAGATAGCATATTCAAAAGCAGAGATATCACTTTGTCAACTAAGGTCCGGCTAGTCAAGGCTATGGTTTTTCCAGTGGCCATGTATGGATGTGAGAGTTGGACTGTGAAGAAGGCTGAGTGCCAAAGAATTGATGTTTTTGAACTGTGGTGTTGGAGAAGACTCTTGAGAGTCCCTTGGACTGCAAGGAGATCCAACCAGCGCATTCTGAAGGAGATCAACCTTGGGATTTCTTTGGAAGGAATGATGCTAAAGCTGAAACTACAGTACTTTGGACACCTCATGCGAAGAGTTGACTCATTGGAAAAGACTCTGATGCTGGGAGGGATTGGGGGCAGGAGGAGAAGGGGATGACCGAGGATGAGATGGCTGGATGGCATCACGGACTCAATGGACATGAGTCTGAATGAACTCCGGGAATTGGTGATGAACAGGGAGGCCTGGCGTGCTGCGATTCATGGGGTC
This sequence comes from Budorcas taxicolor, assembly GCF_023091745.1. Lineage (NCBI taxonomy): Eukaryota > Metazoa > Chordata > Mammalia > Artiodactyla > Bovidae > Budorcas > Budorcas taxicolor. Next base: position 75,146,610 of record NC_068923.1, on the reverse strand, counting down.
GCAAAGAGTCAGACACGACTGAGTGACTGAACTGAACTGACTGATGTTCCCACAGGCTAGCTTGGCACCTGACACATAGTAGGAGCACACTGATAACTGAACAAACGCATCTCAACTCAAACTTTCTGAGTAAAAGCCCTGCCAGAGCAGTACAACCCTGAACAAGTCATGGTATAGCAAGAGTATGGTGTGTGAGGCTCTCTCAGAACTGACTGGCCTGCATCCCTCAATGATGGGCCAGGGCTCCTCAGCTCATGAGTCCTGAGGTAAGTGAATCCCAAAGACCCTAAAAATCCATGATGGACAAATGTGGATGGACAGCACAAACCACCAACCAAAGAAAGATGGAAAAATCACCTATTGTTTCTCGCCTAATTGAGATGAGTTTGTAGAGAAATACACAGCAATCAGTACACACAGTGGCACAGTTATTTTAGCTCACACACTTCAGAATGTCATAGAAAACAATGCTTTTATTGTTTTAATGAAATACTAATGGCTGCTGCTGTGTAAGCTAGTGCCTGTTTCAACCTGGAAAAGGTGGATATGCATATTTCCTTAAAGATCAGTAGTTGCTAGCTTTTTTATCTGTAAACAAAATCAAATCATTTAGAAGCTGAATCTAATCAACAAATTTGCAATTCTCTAAACAATAAACAAGTCATCACCCAAATGAGCATTCTCTCCCAAAGTGGATGAAAAATGCTAAAAATATAACAAAAATTACCTAGTGGCCAAAGTTTAAATCATTAAGCATACCAACTCAAACTCGTACTAATTTTGACTTCTGTTTTTTAAAAATTGGTCTTATTACTCCTAATTTTCTCCCCACAAAACTTGTTTGTTTTTTTTTATTTTTTACACTTTCCTGTTATCAACAAACACTAGTTTTCCAACTTAAGTACTAGCTCTAACAGCAGACTGTACTGTACACTCTGGCTGAAATGGACAGTACACAACTACAGGCTATGTGGCTCAATTTGATAACTGTCCTTATCCACACTTCATTTCCCCTCACCTATCTCTGTTTCCATTTTCTCCTTACGCCTGGTTTCTCTTCTATTTTATGATCACTTCTCCCTTTGCTCTTACTTCATTATTAAATTAGATTTGTGATACACTTACCTAACTTCTGGAGAATTTTGAGCATTACTTTACTAGCGTGTGAGATGAGTGCAATTATGTGGTAGTTTGAGCATTCTTTGGCATTGCCTTTCTTTGGGATTGGAAGGAAAACTGACCTTTTCCAGTCCTGTGGCCACTGCTGAGTTTTCCGAATTTGCTGGCATATTGAGTGCCAGCACTTTCACAGCATCATCTTTCAGGATTTGAAACAGCTCAACTGGAATTCCATCACCTCCACTAGCTTTGTTCGTAGTGATGCTTTCTAAGGCCCACTTGACTTCACATTCCAGGATGTCTGGCTCTAGGTGAGTGATCACACCATCGTGGTTATCTGGGTTGTGAAGATCTTTTTCGTACAGTCTTGTCACCTCTTCTTAGTATCTTCTGCTTCTGTTAGGTCCATACCATTTCTGTCCTTTATCGAGCCCATCCTTGCATGAAATGTTCCCTTGGTATCTCTAACTTTTTTGAAGAGATCTCTAGTCTTTCCCATGCTGTTGTTTTCCTCTATTTCTTTGCATTGATCGCTGAGGAAGGCTTTCTTATCTCTCCTTGCTATTCTTTGGAACTCTGCATTCAGATGCTTATATCCTTTCCTTTTCTCCTTTGCTTTGCCTTTTTTTTTTTTCTTTTTCTTTTTCGCTTCTCTTTTCACAGCTATTTGTAAAGCCTCCTCAGACAGCCATTTTGCTTTTTTGCATTTCTCTTCCATGGGGATGGTCTTGATCCCCGTCTCCTGTACAATGGCACGAACCTCCATCTGTAGTTCATCAGGCACTCTATGTATCAGATCTAGTCCCTTAAATCTATTTCTCACTTCCACTGTATAATCATAAGGGATCTGATTTAGGTCATACCTGAATGGTCTAGTGGTTTTCCCTACTTTCTTCAATTTAACTCTGAATTTGGCAATAAGGAGTTCATGATCTGAGCCACAGTCAGCTCCCAGTCTTGTTTTTGCTGACTGTATAGAGCTTTTCCATCTTTGGCTGCAAAGAATATAATCAGTCTGATTTCAGTGTTGACCATCTGGTGATGTCCACGTGTAGAGTCTTCTCTTGTGTTGTTGGAAGAGAGTGTTTGCTATGACCAGTACGTTCTCTTGGCAAAACTCTATTAGCCTTTGCCCTGCTTCATTCTGTACTCCAAGGCCAAATCTGCCTGTTACTCCAGGTGTTTCTTGACTTCCTTCTTCCTGCAAGGAGATCCACCAGTCCATCCTAAAGGAGATCAGTCCTGGGTGTTCATTGGAAGGACTGATGCTGAGGCTGAAACTCCAATACTCTGGCCACCTCATGCGAAAAGTCAACTCAATGGAAAAGACCCTGATACTGGGAGGGATTGGGGGCAGGAGGAGAAGGGGACGAAAGAGGATGAGATGGCTGGATGGCATCACCGACTCTATGAACAGGAGTTCGGGTGAACTCCGGGAGTTGGTGATGGACGGGGAGGCCTGGAGTGCTGAAATTTATGGGGTTGTAAAGAGTCGGACACAACTGAGCAACTGAACTGAACTACCTAACTTTTAACAAACATTTCCTGGTAGCTTCTACATGACAATTTAAATCCATCACCCAGCTTTCACTTTTAGAACCTTGAAAGCAAAGCAGCATGATCAAAAAGTTTGATCAACTGTTCCCAACAGTGAAGCTGCTCCAAATAACCTAAGGAGCCAAATATCATGGGACTGTTTCCTCTCAACACCATTCAAGGAAAATTTAGAATAATGTACAACTCTACAATTTAAAAGGCTGGTGGGAAATAAATTTTATTATTTCCCGTAGACTCTATGAAAACACACCCAGAACAGTAAGGGATATGACTGTAAGTTAACAATACTGACCACTAAATCAGTTATTTCCTCATCACCCACCATACAATCTTCATCAAGTCCTTCTCTTGATGAAAGAAAAAAGAAAGTCAAGTCTCTCAGTCGTATCCGACTCTTTGCGACCCCATGGACTGTAGCCTATGAGGCTCCTCCATCCACGGGATTTTCCAGGCAAGAGTACTGGAGTGGGCTGCCTTTCCTTCTCCAGGGAATCTTCCCAACCCAGGGATCGAATCCAGGTCTCCCGCATTGCAGGCAGACACTTTACCACCTGAGCTATCAAGGAAGCACTTCTTCTCTGGGAGCTTACTTAAAATAAAGGATGTGTGCATCTCTTAAACTGAAGGTTTGTTTAGTTACAGAGCACAATGTGGAAGTTCTTATGTTCAACTTCAGCAGACTGACTTAGCGAGAATTACCCTGCAATTTTTCTCCACCCTTTCACCTTCAGCATTTTATCACTTAGCTCTTATCTTTGCAGTCTTATGTCTTTGCTACTATTGGAGATGCATTTTTTTATTCCCTTATAAGTCACTTTAAGATTCTTACTGTAAGTAGGTTGGTGTGTGTATACACACACATACATATATATGTATATACATACATACATACATATATATATAGTTACAACTTAAATGTAGGCATTCAGCAACATAGAACTAAATTTCTAATCAGAGAAAAGTAAATTTCAAAAATGACCAAGACATGAAAACGGATCCATGGTAATGGAAGTAACTCTTAGTAATCACTGTGGCCTCCTGTGATTCCCCAAAGCCTCTTGTACCTAATTCTCTTACAGTATTTATGCCAGAGTATTTAACATTGTTCTGCCTTCCTACGATATTGTCACCCTAACACCTGAACAAAAAGCCTAAAACACAATATGTACTTAAGGCTACTCAGTTACTCATTGGATGACTCTCACTTCTGCCTTCACAGATTTTTTAACATCTCTGTAATTAACAATTATGTTTATTAAAAAAAAAAAGATGCTGAAAAGTTAATAAGGGGGAAAAAATTCATTGATTTATTTTTTTCTTTCTATCTTTTAATCCCTTCACCCATTTTCCCTACTTCCCATCTCTGGCAACTATCAATCTGTTCTCTGTTATACAGGATTCTTTTTTTTAAGATTCCACATTTAAGTGCCATCACATGGTATTTGTCTTTCTCTAACTTCATTTAGCATAATGCCCTCAAAGTCTATCCATATTGTCAAAAATGACACGATTTCATTCTTTTTTTTATGGCTGAATAATATTCTTGTGTGTGTGTGTATGTGTATCAACCCACTGATGAACATTTAGGTGGCTTCCATATCTTGACTACTGTAAACAATGTTGCGATGAACATGAGGGTACATGTATTTCCAGTTAAGTGTTTTCATTTTCTTCAGATAATACCCAAAAGTGAAACTGCTAGATCATACAATGGTTCTATTTTTAATTTCTTGAGGAATCTGTTTTCCATAGTGGCTATACCAATTTCCTACTCCACGTTTCACCACTGAAGCATCTTTATTAGCCTAGAAAATGGTGAAACTGTGAAGAAGTAGCTGTTCCTCTAAATAAGTGATGTGAAAGTCAAGATTATTCCAATTAATTTAACAAAGGAATTTCTCAGGTACCCTAACAAAAGAAGGAAAAATGCCATGGACACTAACCAAACTTACAATTTATAAATACTGAATTAGGTCATTTCTGAAATTAAGCTAGGACAACTCCTTTTCCCTCCTACCACAAAAAAAAAGCAAAAAAGAGAGACAATTTGCAAATAGTGTGTGCCGACATCCTGTATCTCCCTGCACTCTCCATCTCCTATCAAGCACCCCCTGAAAACCTTTTCTACTCCTCAGGGATCACCATCTCCAACTATAGAGGACAAATATGGACCCCCATAGTGCCTATTTCTTCATGTGGAATTTATCCTATGTCCCTGTATGATAATTTTGCACATTGTTCCAAAAGCAAGGTTTTTTTCCCCTTAACAACTCTGCATTCTCTTTCTGACTATAGCATTCAGCCTTACAAATCATCTTAACGGTTTGCTAAAAACCAGGATAATACTTATCAGTTTAGTTAGGCTTATGCTATTTTCTTTCTCTGAACTGAAATTTTTGATGTCTAAATTTCAGTCACAAGCTAATAAAAAGTAGTTCTTATTCAGTAAAAACATTTTAAATTAGGTTTTTCTTTATTGGAAAAAAAAAAAAGGTATAGGTAGGGCATACTCTGTTGCACATACTGCTATTTCTCCTTCATTCAACGTCTGAACAAATCATGGAAATATATACCAAGTAAGGCCTATATGGTGTCAAAATTTTATGATGAACTTAGTAACTGCCTCTAAAAAGTTGTACTTAAAACTATGCCTATCAGTAAAGACCAACTAAGACTGGCTAACTCTTAACAAACTGTACACTGGCCAGGAAAAAATCCTGCTAAACTCCAACTGCTCAAAACACTTTCAAATACATGCTGAAGAAGACTGGACTAATATAGATGTGATGGCATTATTACAACAAGATTCAGGAGTCCTCCATTACTTCCTGTCAATATGAAGTAGATGCAGCCCTAATTCGATCAAGGCTCTCGAGAAACAGGAAACAGAGAACAATGTACAAAAAAAAAGGAAAGAAAAAGCCCAGTGGTTTAAGTCACCTTCTACCAAATGAGGTAAAAGCAGAAACTGGAACATTTCTGGTTTTATGGAAATAAGTAAGAGAATGCAATTCAGAAAAACTTTGTCAGCTGCCAAAGAAAACAGAATAACCTTTTGCTCACAAAGAGACTGATTAAAATTCATGTTCCTTCTTGCATTCAAGCTTTCCACATGAGCTGAATACAGAGGAAAATTAACCACATTAAGATTCACAATAACTATAAAAAATAAACAAATTCAGAAAGTTAAATAATATTTTCCCTTTAATATTCCAAATTCAGCTTCAAAGAAAGAAAAGAAATGCACATCAGAACGTCCTTATCTGCTACAGATAACCAAGTTCTTATCTTCTTTTACTTCTACTTAAAAGAATCTCTCATCCAACTGGCTCTGGAAATAAACAGGCACTCCAAGAAACACATGGACAGCATATGGCATCCTATAGGAACCTGCGAAAATGAACCACCTGTCTCTTAAGACAATGAAACCTACACACCATCAACAGGATGTGTCCTTGCAGCTGTGATGGATTTTTAAAGATTCACACCACTTAAGTCCTGGCTGCTATCTAGAAGCCCGCCATGTACCACTCCTCAGGATGCAGAGCATCACTCCCCCAGTTTCTTCCTGTCCAGCCTGCTTTGTCTCCCACAGTTTTTAGAGCAAAGAGCCTGTGAGAATTCGCTGACATCAATCGGGAAAGCTAACTAATCAAAGAAACACAGATTTCTAATCTTGCCCTCACATGCATGTCTATCAATGAAACCTTCTCTGCAGACACTGGGTCCGTTCGACAGCACAAAACAAATCTCTATCAAGAAATATACCATCAGTTACTGGTGAGAGCATCACTAGAAAAGAAATCCTGAAACAGAATGCTTATGTCTTATCTGAAACTGCCATCCCGATGCCTCTGATTTACTTCATTAAGTAGAAAAAAAATAGCACCACTGAACACATCTCGTTAAAATGATTCCTGCAGTGTCAAATCAAGATTATTTATATTTTAAAAGAAACAAAAACATCACTTTATGTCTGCATTTTAAATGACAGTACAAAAACCTGAAATAAAACAGAAACCTTTTGGGGCGGGGGGGGGGGAGTGCGGTAATGTGTATGCCAGGAATCCATTTAAAATGGAAGAGATGGGGATTTTTTTCAAATACCTTATCAGGCCACCACTGCAAATCTTCTCCAAGAGACACGGGACTTTGAACAGGCGTATTCTTCTTATCCAAGTTTGGCTCTCCTTCCTTGCTGGTAGAGCCCCTTTCATTATCAAATGAGGCTCCATCAAGCCACCTTCGCTCACGTAAACGTAAAACGGATTCACGTTCACGCAACAGCTCAGAGTCTCTCTCTAAGGGAAGAAGGAGAACTGGTATGCAATTGGGTCACACCAGTGGGATAAAAGTAAGCCACTCTCTAGTAAAGACCCTTCAGGATGCAACTAACAGCAGTTTATCCACCCACAAGAATTTAATGTAACTATTTATCTAATAAGCCTGACATGCAACATTCAAAACATTTAACTCTTTCAAGTGAATGTATGAAAATGGTAAACTAGTTCTTTAAGCATTTTTCTGAATCCAAATATATGCTTTTAGAGCAGAATTGCTTCAAACTAGATTCTGGACATTTTACATGGAGTTTTAAACTTCTAGTTTTCATTAAAAATGCTTATCGTAACTTTTAAAATTTATCTATTAGAAACTATTCATAAATTAAAATTTTGACATGTTAGATAGATACATAAACCAAAAAATAGCATTTGTTAGAGATTCTACACATAGAGGGGGGAAAAAACTTTAAAGGGGTAAAATAAAAATCCATTAACTGTAAAATTTTTGATAATCTTTGTTTAGAGTAATTTTACAGACTAGATTTTTGTGATAAGTCTTATTTAAAAAATTCTGAGAAATTCAGAATTTTTTTTCTATTTTAAGAATCTTTATAGAAAAACTATTTTATAAAAATGCTACCACTGAAACTGGCTTACAAACTTTTTAAAACAAGTTTTCAGGTTGCTCACACGTTACTGTTTTAACTAGGCAATTAAACTTTCTAAGACTTGGATATTAAGGATTAAAAACAATATTAAGTTGAACCATATAAAACTGCCATCCATGCAGGTCAAACATGGTCAAGTACCACCAATTTCATATGGTTCAGACTGAAAGAGATGCCCACATAGAATGCCCTAAGGAAGAGCAAAAGGAAGAAATTTAGAAGGAGCTACTTGTTAGATACTGAATATCTGAAATGTAATTCTTGATGCATTTAAGGCAGTAAAATATTCACTTATTTTTAAAGAATTTGTAAGCTATTACGTAACAGTTTCAGTATACTAAAAGATTATTGTAAGACTGTTGTTTTAAAACTGCTTCCAAATAGTAGGCATTTGCAGTACAGTCTTAATATAAAATAGCATCTTTTCCAGTTTACTAATGCTAAGTAAATAATACAGCTGATTTCTTCCTGTTATTTGAATCAAGGAGTTTTACTTTCTGAAAAGTAAATATACTGCCTTTAAAAAGTTAAAATGCCAATTAAATATATGTCAACATATACAGAGAAAGGCTTCTGTTTGTACGATTTCATAATCTTTCTAAATTCTACTATGAACTAAAGCTCTTCAAGATTTTAACTTCTGGAAATACTATTTTAATAAGCTAAGTATTTATATATATTTATTATGGATCAATCTCATTCCAATAAGTTTTTTTTGGATTTAAAATGAAGAAAATAATCACCTTATTTTAATCAAATAAACTAGAAAGACTTATTTTCTGAATGCTGCATGTCACTGTTAAGTAGAATTCTGCTTTTAGCTCAGAATCCATATTCCTAAATTTAAAAATATAGTTAGATAAAACATAATCCTTTATGTGTGTTCTATAATGCATTAATAGATAAAATCATCTCTAAAGTTCTACTGTGGCTCTTCAAAAATCAAAAATAATTATTTTAATGCCAAAGCATCCAAGAACACTAATAAATAATGATTTCATCTAGTGTAATATTAAAAGTTCAAGTACAAAGAATTCTACCACTAGCTCTCCAGTCAGCCAATAATCACCAAGAAATAAATGCACAATTACCTCGAGATGAGCCTAGCCTGGAAAGTGACGACCGACGAAAAGAAGGGTAACCAAAATAGCTAATGTCTTCAGAAAACATGGCGTCTGCATCGATAATGACACTTGGGTGGGCAGAATGAATGTCAGCATCAAGAAGAGACATAAGATCCTCTATAAAGTGAAACAAATATAAATGAAACAGGTACAGAGAAAAAATCTGTAGACCACTGAAAAATCCCTTAAAGTTAAAACATTAAAATCAGGGGCTGATTACTGACATAACCTGAGAAGAGAAGCAGTAACTACCTAAGAAATAAAGTTAACATCATTAACATAGAGTTTAAGGAACATCAATTGCATGATTATTGCTTGGGCTACATCCTAAATAATCACAAGAAAAAAGGATCATTATTTAAGATTCTTGTGACATCACAGAGATGATACAGTCAAAATCTAAATGCAGTTCAGTTATTACATATTCAGTAATAACAGCATCAGAACAACATTCCAGAGGCATCTGTCAGTCAGCAATAAAGCTATGCACATACATCCATGCCTTTATTAGGATGAAACACAAGTCCACTGAGCAGAAACAGGTCCCTATTTTCCCTTAAAAAAGATTTTACAATCAAACCCTATAGGGAGAAATACCTACCACCTTGAAAAGAACAGTAAGAAAACCCACTGCACTTTCATTTCATTTCATTCCCCAGTCAAAAAAAAAAAACAAAACACCTCTCCCTAGAGATGAGAGAACCATGATGGTGATCTACCAACCTCCAGGCAAATAAGATTCACTAGCTGTATCATCACCATCATCTCCATCTTCATCATCCCGGCTAAGTAAATTATTTACAGCAAGGTTTACATCAAGATTTGTGCGCTGAAGTTCTCGAATAATGACACTTCTGGATTTGCCTTGTAAAACAACCTGGGCCTGAAATAAAAAATAAGGAAGAGTGCTACGTTAATTTTCTTTTTCGTAACTTTTCTAAAAATCAAAATGAGTTTTCTAGGATCAAAACAGAAAAGCAGTATTTCACAACTCATGATATAAATCATGGCTACAGCCCACTATATTTGGGCTTCCCTTGTGACTCAGCTGGGCTTCCCTGGTGGCTCAGAGGGTAAAGCGTCTGCCTGCAATGTCAGGAGACCCGGGTTCGATTCCTGGGTTGGGAAGATCCCCTGGAGAAGGAAATGGCAACCCACTCCAGTACCCTTGCCTGGAAAATCCCAGGGACAGAGAAGCCTGGTAGGCTACAGTCCACGGGGTTGCAAAGAGTTGGACACGACTGAGCGACTTCACTTTCTTTCTCTTCTTGTGGCTCAGCTGGTAAAGAATGCACCTGCAATGCAGGAGACCCGGGTTCGATCCCTGGGTTGGGAAGATGCCCTGGAAAAGGGACAGGCTACCATAAATCATGGCTACAGCCCACTGTATTTAGTTAAACCTCACCCTGTCCTGCTTTTATGTTAAGTGTTCCACAGGATCCATACCTGTGAAATCAGCTCCTCTGGAATCACAGATGCTGGGATAACTGGCTGGGGCTGGCTGCCCAGAAGCCCAGATCCCCGATCCCGTCCCGTTCGAATTACTCGAGTCTGTCGGCGAGAATCTCGCGCTCCAGCTGATGACCTACCAGAGGATCCTCCTCCACTTCCACCCACTCCAGAACTCCAGCGACTTCTAAATTATCGGAGAATTTATAGAATAAGCATTTTAAATAATCATTCAGAAAGATTCCTCCAGGTCTCATTTTCACTCTCTTAGGACATGATAAAAGCTATTTTTCTAATTGACATGGTATGTTACAGTAGTATTCTGACAGAACAAGATAATAGAACTGAGCTTTAAAATAACAGTTCTAATTTTTTTTATGCTTAAATATAACCTCACTTTTAAAACATAAATACCACGTGCATTTTTTTAAAGAACCACATACCTAGCATTTCTAGACATGACTCTAAAATGAGTTATAATACATTTCCTCTTTGTATGAATGACCTATCAGACATAACTACCAACAGTCTGTAATGCAAAAAGTAAAATTCAAAGCTTAAATTTTAAAGACACAAATAAATGGAAAGACACCTGTGTCCATGGCTTGGAAAATTTAATATTGTTAAGATATCCAGACTGCTTAAAGTAATCTACAGATTCATCACAATCCCTAGCAAAATCCCAGTGGATTTTATGCCTCAAAGGACATAATCAACAGTGAGGAAGGAACGTACAGAATGGAAGAAAATAGTTGTAAATCATGTATCTAATAAGAGGTTAATATCCAGAATATATAAAGAGTTCTTACACTCAACAACAAGAACAACAAAAATCAAATAACCTGACTTAAAAAATGGGCCAAGAATGGCCAAATAAGCATAAGTTCAGCATCACTAACCATGAGAGAAATGCAAATCAAAACTATAACATATCACCTCACACCCATTAGAATGGCTACCATGAGAAATAGAAAACTACAAGTGTTAGCAAGGATGTACAGACACTGGAACCCTCATGCACTGTTGGTAAGACTATAAAATGGTGCAATGCTATGAAAACAGTACAAAGTTTCTTAAAAAATTAAAAACAGAACCATCGTGTATGACTCAGCAGTTGCATTTCTAGGTATAAACCAAAAGAACTGAAAACAGAGTCCCAAAGAAATATCTATATACCCCTGTTCAAAGCAGCACTATTCATAACAGCCAACAGGTACAAGCAACCTACTATCCAATGAAAAATGAATGGTTAAACAAAACATGGTATATACACATACACTGTAATATTATTCACCATTAAAATGGAAGGAAATCCTGATACATGCTACAACATAAACTCTGAAGATATCAGGCCAAGTGAAATTAAGCCAATCACAAAATCACAAATGATATCCAAAGTAGTCAAATTCACAGAAACAGAAAGTAGAATGGTGGCTGCCAGATGCTAGGGAGAGGGGTAGAGGGAGCTGTTTAATGGAGATAAAGTTTCATTTTTACAAGATGAAAAAGTTATGGAGCATTCCTTCACAACAATATAACTATATTCAATACTAACTGAGATGTGCAGTTATAATTGTAAAGATGATAAATTTCATGTAATGTGTTTCTAAACATGATTTTAAAAATATAAAGTCATGTGTTATCCAAAAAAAGCTATGTTCTAGAAAACAGACATGTTTTCAACTTATATGCTTTGTGACAATTATGCAACAGAACATAATAAAGGATCAATGAAAGATACAAATAGATATTAAAATAAAATATTAAATCAGCATTTCTACTTCATGGTTTCCTGTAAGCTGTCAAAATTAAGTCAGGTGGAACTACTCTTGTATAAGTTTTTAACAGTCAAAAGCTAAATTTATTATCTCAACTTGAAAACAGGAGGAACCACACTAGAGTCTTAAAAAGATTTAACTAGTGTAACTGTTATGTCCCCAGTTTGCCTGAGGTACCACCAGAGTCAGCGTACTGTCTGAGCCTATTATTATTTTCACTCCCAAATTTCCCAGTTTGGACAGTAAGTTATATGGCCAATTTGCAATCTCTGTTACACAAAACCTCAACTGAGGTTAGTTGAAAGACAAAGGTCAAAATATCTCTGGCTTGCCCATTCATTAACCTGACTGTTACTATGGAGGATACCACATTTTCCTACTCACACCCACAGTGCAGGATTTCTTCTGCTGGAATCCAAACAACCTACTAGACTTCCTGCCTCAACCGATGCTAAACATTCCTCTATCCAGCTTGCTGTCCAGAGAAAGAGCAAGGCGTTTGACTAAATATACTATGATTATAGTGAGCTCTGCCTCTCTTTCTCGCCATATATATATATATATATATATATATATATATATGCTAAGTCACTTCAGTCATGTCCAACTCTGTGCGACCCCACAGACAGCAGCCTACTAGGCTCCCCCGTCCCTGGGATTCTCCAGGCAAGAACACTGGAGTGGGTTGCCATTTCCTCCTCCAATGCATGAAAGTGAAAAGTAAAAGGGAAGTTGCTCAGTCGTGTCCGACCCTTAGCATGGACTGCAGCCTACCAGGCTCCTCCATCCATGGGATTTTCCAGGCAAGAGTACTGGAGTGGGGTGCCATTGCCTTCTCCGATATATATATATAGTGAGATATAAATATTTTCAATATTAAACTCAAAAATAATGTAAAAACCAGTTTCTACTACCCACACCTCACTCATCAAATTAATCCTACAATTTGACCCCATTATAATACTCAAGATACACAAAGTGACTCCAATCAACTGGGAAAATCACTCATAATATGGAATTAATCCAGTTTGCAATCTTAATACCCATGGGATAACAATCTTAATACCCATGGGATAAGTGCTGTCCATATACTTGGCTAGTTTAAAAAAATGTACAGCATCAAAAACAAAAAAAGTCTGAAAAACTGTCATAAACAAGAAAAGCCTACAGAGAAATGACAACTATCCACTGTGGTATCCTGGATGGGATCCTGGAACAGAAAGGACATTAAGAAAAAAATGAGGGAATGTGAACAACCTACAGCCTTCAGCTGATGATAATTTGTCAACATACATTAATTATAAAAAGTGTACCAGGCTTATGTTACATGTTAATAGTGAAAACTGGGTATGGAGCATACAAGAATTCTCAGTACTACCTCTGTAATTTTTCTGTAATCTAAAACTGTTAAAAAATATGAAGCTTATTTAAAAGAATATATACATATACACATGCATACAAACATACACTTACATACTAGATAGGTATATGTGTGCCTGTGCATATGTACACATTTATTTCCACGGAAATATTAACTAGTTTCAACACTTAAGTCAGAAGATTTCCCATAAAAAAACAAGTTTGCAGCTTTTCTTAAGATTAAAGGGCGGGGGATGGGAGAGAAATGGAAGTTTGCATTTGGTAACAATGGCCCTGTAGACTTCTATGGTAACATCAACTGTTTAGCTGCCTCCTTTAAAAATGGGTGATAACAAACAATGGATAAAGAGACTTTAGAAACTAATATTTCCATTTTAAACATTCTTTAAACACACACTCTCTTTCTCCAAACAAAGTTGGTGTTCTTCCCCTTCAAAGTTGGTGTTCTTGACCAACTGAAATGCGCTTAACAAAAATATCCTGGAGATTTTTAAAATATCTCCCAGGATAAATCTGAGTAATTATGAAACAGAAAAAACAGCAGCTAGAAAGCCTTAGCACACTGCCAATTAGCAAAACCCCCAAGGGAAAAACATTAAAAGTCCTAGAAACATTGACTGTTATGTATTCCTAAGAATGATCAGTTATAATACATAATCAATTCTCAATTACCCACACTGACAGCAAAAAAAAACAGTATTAATTATCCCAAAATCTTTCAAATGCAGTTCTCAAACAGACACCACCTGATTCACAACACCTCTATGAACCCAAAGGGAACAAGCCAGGACTCTGAAGGAAGGGGCTGGAGACCAAGGTCTGTGGGGACAGTCTTTCATATATGACTGCACCTGTATACCCTAGATTCTCTAATAAATAGCAAGCTTCTTTAAAGTTTACTATTTCAACACAGGAATGTGGGGGGAGGGGGGAACTATACAACTCGGAGAAAGAAAATGTATTATGAAGGGTAACATTTTTGACTTTAAAATTTCTTAATTTACAGAATACTGGTTACAATTTTTCCATCAACAAACTGAGAAAAATGTTCATACAGGCCAAGAGAAACAATCAGCCTTTAAGTGCTTACATTTTGTGGACATCTGCAAAACCAAATAAAGGTAAACATATGGCTTAGTCAGTGGGAACACTGTGACGTTTTTCAGAATTGCAATCATGAACCCAATGCTAAAACAGAGAGTCTGTTGAGGTGGAGCAGGTTTATAAAAACATGATTCAAAAAAGCAAATATAATCAAGCATAAGTAAGAGGAATACAAAAACTAATGATTCTCCCTGCTTTCTAAAGTCTTAAAACTAGCCTTAACCTTCTTTTAGAGCAGGTCTACTAAGGTTTTTATCCAAGCTCAAATGTACTCCTTTATTATCATCTTTGTTGTGTATTTCATTACCAAAGACATAAAATTCCACTACTCTCTTTCAGTCATCTTGTCATGCAGTCTATTATAATTGGTTATATCCAATTATTTAAATCTAGGATAATTTAAGCAACAGAAACAGCAATGGATTACAAACCGTAAAATAAAACAAATATCCATGAGACCATAATAACATAAATAACTCAACAGTAACAGAATAAAATAGAATAAAAAAGAAATGGGAGAGGAGGAAAAGTTCTTCCTTACAGTCAAATTTCAATTAATGAGTGTAAAAGAAATAATAAAAACATATTTTAAAAAGCACTACTTGGCCAACACCACAGTAATGAAAGAAGAAATTATCAATGGATTCTACAGTTAATGAGCAAAAGTATGATGGAAAATGGACTATTTACATAGTCAGGAAGTATCCAGCTGAGCCACCAGGGAAGCCCATCTCCCCACAAAATACATTATTTTGTGTATTAATATAAATACATTAATACAAAGGGGGAAATCTTAATAGTAACTTTATACTTGAGAAGCCTGGCAAACCTCACTTTTTAACTAAGTGGTCAGGGATAACCACCATGGTAATGAGAAAAGTCAATATCATGTGCCTCCACATATGATGCAATGAGAAGGTCACATCATCACTTCTGTGGTATTCTTGCCAAAAATGCATCATCTGTAATCCCAATCAAAATCCCACCACGTTTTTTGTATTAACAAACTGATTCTAAAATGTATAGCGAAAGGCAAAATATCTAAATAGCCAGCACAATACTGAAGAACAAAGTTCTTTTGACTGATTGGACCCTAATAAAGGAACAGTAATCAAGACAGTGTGCTACTGGAGAAAAAAACAAATAGATCAATTATACAGAATAAAGAGCCCAGAGACAGACCCCTATAAATACTTAAATACTGATATTTGACAAAGGAGCAAAGGCAATACAAAGAAGCAAAGACAGCTGATTCAATCATTGCTAGAACAACTGGACATCCACATGGAAAAAAGACACAGACCTTCACAAAAATTAAAACGGATCATAGACCTAAATGTAAAACGCAAAACTATAAAACTCCAAGAAGATAGCAGAAAAGAAATCTAGACAATCTTGGATTTGGCAATGACTGTTTAGATATGACACCAAAGGCACAATGAAATAAGTAACTGATAAGCTAGCCTTCATTAAAGTCAAAAACTTTGGCTCTGTAAATGATGCTTGTGAGGATAATGAAAGACAAGTTACAGACTGGGACAAAATAACTGCAAAAGACATTATCTGACTAAAGAATGGTTATCTAAAATATATCAACAATCTGATGGAAAAATGAGCCAAAGACCTTAAAAGAAAATTCACCAGAGAAGAGCTACATTGGGCAAATAAGCATACAAAAAGGTGCTTCATATATCATCGAGCAAATGCGAATTTAAAAAAAACAAGCCACCACTACACGCCTATTAAATGACCAAAATCCAGAACGCCAAATTCAGCAACTGTGCTCCTTGGCGTTTAATCCAAAGGAGCAGAAAACCTACATCCACACAAAAACCACCACACAGCTTTACTCATAACTGCCAAAATTTGGAAGCAACCAAGATGTCCTTTAGTAGCTGAATATGTAAATCAACTGTGATACATCCATACAATGAAATACTATTCAGCACTAAAAAGAAATGAGCTATTAAGCCATGAAAAGATATGGAGGAACCTTAAATGCATACTACTAAGTGAAAGAAGCCAATCTGGAAAGGCTAAACATTGAATGATTCCAACTATACAACATTCTAGAAAAGACAAAACTATGGAGATGGTAAAAAAAAAATCAGTGGATTTTTAGGACAGTGAAACTACTCTGTATGATGCTGCAATCAAAGATGCATGTCATTATAAACTTTTCCAAACCCAGAGAAGGTACCACACCCAGACTGAACTCTCATGAAAACTATGGACTGTGGGTGATGATGTGCCGGTGCAGGTTCCTCAGCTATAACAAATGGACCACTCTGGTGGGGAGTACTGATAACAAGGGACGTTACACATGTGGTCAGGGGGAGTATGAAAATCCCTGTACAGTCAGTACCTTCTCATTTTTGCTGTGAACTCGAAAACTGCTCTTAAAATATAAAGACTTAAAAAAAATGCATCACCTGGGTTTAATCATGAGGAAATGAGACAAAAATCAAACATTCTACAAAATAACCAGTTTTCAAACTTATCTGGAAAGATTGAGAAACTGTCCCAGATTGGAGGAAACTACAGAAGCATGACAACAAATCCAACAGAGGATCCTGGACTGAATCCCAGAGCAGAGCAACGTGCTCGTGGGACAGGTGATGAAATCTGAATAAACTCTACAGATTAAGCACTGATCACTGTTGATTTCCTGATGTTGATAACTGTACTATGATTATGTAAAACGTTAACATTTGGGGAAGCTGGGTGAAAGTTTGCGATTTTTAAAAGTCAAATAATTTTCAAATGAAAAGCTAAATTTAGAAATAAAGAGTACAGCATTAGGAACAAATGCCACTATGGTAAATGAATAAACTAAAGCAGGGATCAGCAAACTGTAAAGTACAGAAAAGTAAATCATTTATTTAGGTTTTGTAGGCTCACCAGTCTTTGTCACGGCAACTCATCTCTGCTATTTTAGCACAAAAGCAACCACAGAGAAAGCATCAAGTATAGCTGTCTCAATGAAAATAGGAGGCAGTCAGGACAGATATAGCCTGTAGGCTACAATGTGACAATCCCTCAACTAAAAAAAGAACTAAATTTTAATCTTTAAACAGGTAAAGTCTGACATAGTATGATACATAATAGCATGCTTTCTTAAATAAAATCAAATACTTTGCAAGTTTATCAGATAAAATGGGATCTCAAGTTTTAAATGTAGCTTTAGCAAGAGAGTCAAAATGTTTAAAACCATCTTCCTCTCCTTAATTATATTTTGAAACAATTTAAATTGCTTCTATTTCTCTGATTATCTTTTGAACACATATGCTAACACCATTGCTTTGACATTATCTAACCACTAAATGGGTAATTTCAGAAGATCTAGCTACTCAGAAATTAAGGTATAAAATGAATAAAACCATCTGGCTTGGAATTTGTATATGATTCTTTTAGTTCAATGACATAACAGCTTTAGAGAATATGGAATTAAGAGGTATCTGATGTAAAAGTAAAAATTTTACAAATAATTTAAAAGTAAAAATAAGGTACAAACTTTCAGTTATAAATGTCACAGAGATAAAATGTACAGCAAGGTACTGTATATTTGAAAGCTGATAAGAGAGTAGATCTCTAAAGTCCTCATCGAAAGAAAAAAATCTGTAACCAGATTTGGTGATGGGTATTAAATAACTGACTGTTTCATTTCACATTACAGTTGACCCTTGAACAGCAGAGACTTTAACTGTGTGGCTTCCCTTATATAATTTTTTCTTCAATAAATATATTGGATTTTTTTTGGCGGGGGGGGGGGGACTAACAGGAATATTAAAAACTCACAGATGAACCACGAAGCCTGGAAAAACTCCAAAAAAGTTAAGAGAAAGTTATGTCATGAATGCATAAAATATTTGTAGACAGTAGCCTAAGCTTACATAGGCATAAGGTGAGTGATATTTAATATAAAACTAATAATGTTAGTTTTCTTACTGTTGCTTGCTCAATGAGTTTTCTTACTGTGTTACAACTCTGCTTTCGTAGAATTACATTACCACACAGTATGTGTCTCTTTCTCTTAATTAGACAAACAGCGTTTCAGTCTATCATCACAGGTAAGTAGTTTCTTTTTAATGAATGTTTCTAATGTCATATGATAAATATGACTGTAATACTACATGCCATGAAGTTTTTATAACCATTCATTCATTAGTGTTTAAATTAGGCTCCCATGAAGTAGTCATATTGCTGCTTCTTCACTATCAATGCATCAATCACTGTATCTGTAAATACAATAAATATCAATCTCCCTTTCACATTATCTTCCCATTTTTGATGTCTAGTGTTAGTAATACATATACCATCTAGAGTTTTGTATCATATAGGAATGACAGACAATTCATTTTGCAAACAGATGGTACAAACTTACAGTATTGATAAGAACAGTACTGTAAATGTATTTTCTTTTTTACTTTACAATATCGTATTGGTTTTGCCATAGGCTTTAGCAATACGTGAACTGTGAACTTCCAGATGTTCAAGCTGGTTTTAGAAAAGGCAGAGGAACCAGAGATCAAATTGCCAACATCCGCTGGATCATGGAAAAAGATACAGAGTTCCAAAAAACCATCTATTTCTGCTTTATTGACTACGCCAAAGCCTTTGACTGTGTGGATCACAATAAACTGTGGAAAATTCTGAAAGAGATGGGAATACCAGACCACCTGACCTGCTTCTTGAGAAACCTGTATGCAGGTCAAGAAGCAACAGTTAAAACTGGACATGGAACAACAGACTGGTTCCAAATAGGAAAAGGAGTATGTAAAGGTTCTATATTGTCACCCTGCTTATTAAACATATATGCAGAATACATCATGAGAAACGCTGGGCTGGAAGAAGCACAAGCTGGAATCAAGATTGCCAGGAGAAATATCAATAACCTCAGATATGCAGATGACACCACCCTTATGGCAGAAAGTGAAGAGATGAAGAGGAGCTAAAAAGCCTCTTGATGAAAGTGAAAGAGGAGAGTGAAAAAGGTGGCTTAAAGCTCAACATTCAGAAAACGAAGATCATGGCATCTGGTCCCATCACTTCACGGCAAATAGATGGGGAAACAGTGTCAGACTTTATTTTGGGGGGCTCCAAAATCACTGCAGATGGTGACTGCAGCCATAAAATTAAAAGACGCTTACTCCTTGGAAGGAAAGTTATGACCAACCTAGATAGCACATTGAAGAGCAGAGATATTACTTTGCCAACTAAGGTCCATCTAGTCAAGGCTATGGTTTTTCCTGTGGTCATGTATGGATGTGAGAGTTGGACTGTGAAGAAAGCTGAGCGCCAAAGAACTGATGCTTTTGAACTGTGATGTTGGAGAAGGCTCTTGAGAGTCCCTTGGACTGCAAGGAGATCCAACCAGTCCATTCTGAAGGAGATCAGCCGTGGGATTTCTTTGGAAGCAATGATGCTAAAGCTGAAACTCTAGTACTCTGGCCACCTCATGAGAAGAGTTGACTCATTGGAAAAAGATTCTGATGCTGGGAGGGATTGGGGGCAGGAGGAGAAGGGGACGACAGAGGATGAGATGGCTGGGTGGCATCACCGACTCGATGGACTTGAGTCTGAGTGAACTCCGGGAGTTGGTGATGGACAGGGAGGCCTGGCGTGCTGCAATTCATGGGGTTGCAAAGAGTTGGACACGACTGAGCGACTGAACTGAACTGAACATGAGTCCGCAACGGGTGTACACGTGTTCCCCATCCTGAACCCCCCTCCCACCTCCCTCCCCATACCATCCCTCTGGGCCATCCCAGTGCACCAGCCCCGAGCCTCCTGTAACATGCATCAAACCTGGACTGGCGATTCGTTTTACATATGATATTATACATGTTTCAATGCCATTCTCCCAAATCATCCCACCCTCGCCCTCTCCCACAGAGTCCATAAGACTGTTCTATACATCTCTGTCTCTTTTGCTGTCTCGCATACAGGGTTATCGTTACCATCTTTCTAAATTCCATATATATATGTTAGCACACTGTACTTTGGTGTTTTTCTTTCTGGCTTACTTCACTCTGTATAATGTATTTTCTTCTCAATGTTTTATTTTTTCTATCTAACTTTATTATAAGAATATGGAATATAATACATATAACATACAAAATACATATTAATGAACTGTTTATGTTAACCCTAAGACTGCCAGTCAACAAGAGGCTATCAGTAGTTAAGTTTTGAAGGAGTCAGAGGTTACAAGTGGATTTTTGACTGTACAGGATCAAAAATGTGCCCTAAATCCCACATTGTTCAAGGGCCATAAACATTTATATACATGTATACACAAATATTGAATTGTTATGTTGTGCACTTGCAACTGTTATATGTCAAGTAAAGCACAATTTCTTTAAAGTGAAAAAGATTTCATTAAAGGCAGTAAAATTTAGTTACATAATAGTTTGAAGCCTCACTAAATTTATTCAGAAAGAACCACCAGATTTGGATACTAGAAAGAAATGTTACAATTTTTTTTACCCAAGAATTAATCAAAAATAAGACCAAAGATAATATAACTGAAATTTAAAAAACAACATAGATGACATAAATGCATATAGCCACTATACATTTATAAAAGATCAAAAACCTAGGTTAACAGTAATTAGCCTATGTGGGCTCTTTTAAGTCATGGTGGCTCATTCTGAGCAACAGGAGACCTTGCCCAGAGGTCCCTGGCTTCGTCACTAGGTAACACTGAGACGACCACTCGCAGTGACAGCACTCACAGACCAGTGGATGCATCATCAGGCCACAGCTTACCCCAGGGTGTTGCCAGCCAGCCTGCCCAGAGTCTCAGAACCTGAGAGAAACCACGGGGAGTCACTTGTCCTACCAGGTCTCGATGTCCTCCCTGCCCCAGAGCTGCTATTCAACTTTGACCTGGGAAAAAAACAAGAGGTAGAAAAATCACGGAAAAGTCCCCAACTGCCTAGGAATTCCAGGCTTCACTACATAAAATATCAGCTTAACAATTCTGATGACTCTCACTGAGATGGACACTTCAGAACAAACAGCAAATCTAACAACTTGTAACCTGGTAACAATCAAACTCCTGTCCGACTTTTTCATGGTTTAGCTGCAAACAAATTGTTTCTTAGATTTTTAAAAGTAATCATACTTTCCTCAGAAGCAGTCAATTGAAAGTCATCATGCATTATCTAGCAATCTTTTTTACCTGTCATCCTTTATAAAGACTAAAACTTTGAAGACTTCATTAATTTCAAATTGAGTTACCTGATTTGGGAATATTAAGGGGGAAAAAACATGATCTGAAAAGGCAGTTCACTCAAAGAGTAAATCTGACTTGGAACCTACCAAATACATATCATACTTCTGGTAACCTATTCTGTTAAGTGATCATTGATTCCTCTGCTACTTTTAATGTGAATATTTTAGTTAAAAATCACTGCTTACATAAAAATTAAAATCAAACTACAAAGTAACCACTGCATTCTATTTTAAGCATCTGGTTTTCTACAATGCTTTTTAACTTGAAGGTTCCCAAAATCAAAACACAGATGGAATATTATACCTTTAAGAATTAAATTATTTATTAAATAGAAAGGACATAATGTCTTACCCATCATTATTGTCAGGTTTACCCAATTCCAATCGGTCTGGCTGTACTGAAAAACCAATCCTGCAAACTCTACCATCCTAGAAGCAAAGAAAATACAACTTTCCCAAGTAAAAATGTGCATTAAAACTTGAGTTTATTCAATGAACAGATTATGTATCTATCACTGTCAATTCAAAAAGCCAAAATATAAGCTCCCTTCCAGAAGGCACTCATCCTGAAGCCAGAAGTATGTTTTATATGCGTTCCCATGAAACCAGTAAAGATAATGTAAAATATCTTAATCTAACAGAATTCAGAGTAAGAAAATAACTGGATATCAGGAACTTCCCCATTCTCTTACTAACTAGTTTCAAGCTCTAGTAAATCATTTACACTTTCTCTGGGCCAGAGAATTTATACAATAAGGAAATGGAACTGGGTGAGCTCTGAAATAACTATCATAAGAAACTGCTCTTTTCCTCGTTCCTTCCAAAAGGAAGACATGGGATGATGCACAGTTGTATTTTGACACTCATCTTCACTTCTCTAACTAACTTAAGAGTAAACAATTTACCTCAAGAAGGAAGGCAGCGTGATTCGGTCCCACCACACACTGTTTAATAGTAGCCTGCTCCAGTACATTCAAAGGGGGGTGGCTGGGGAATAAAAAAAAAACATGCAAGCAAAGTTATTATTTCTCTTTCCTCCAAAGTCATAGTATTTACTAGAAACTATTACATGGTATACACATACACTCATCATATGTGTGGGTGTATGTGTGAGTGTATGTGTATACCATGTAATAAAATCATACGTATGTGTGAGCGTGTGTATGTGTGTGTGTATATATATATAAAATGAAAATTATAACACCCTATCATTATGATGAAAAGCCACAAGGAATTTAAATAAGAAAATTATTTTTTAAATGGCAAATACACCCTTGAGGGTTTTTGCAATTTCAATTAACCAAAGAATTGCTGGCAAAACTCATTTTTAAAAAAACTAATATTTATATATTTTAAAGCAATAATTGAAATACATTATCTATAGTCATTATACCTCTTTGGTATGGCAGAGTTTTTAAAAATCAGTATGAACACAAACTATAATTCAAATGAACTCACTCATAAAAAGCTGACAGCTAGATTAAAATATACTTAATAGCTGCTACCTAAACATGAGTACGTTTTCCTAATTTTTGTTTTTTAAAACAGCTATTCTTTGCAGGAAACACAAAATATTTAAAAACTCTTACCTGTTTAAATTGTATTTGTTCAGTTTCTCTGAAACTTCTCGTAACCTTTAAAAACAAAACAAAGCATGAATAAACAACACATACAGAGCCTCTGTAAACAAAAGAGTTCTCGTGTGTGTGCGTTCAGTCATGTCCGACTCTTTTGTGACCCCATGGACTATAGCCCGCCAGGATCCTCTGTCCATGGGATTTCCCAGGCAATACTGGAGTGGGTTGCCATTTCCTTCTTCAGGGGACCTTCCTGACCCAAGAACCGAACTCACGTCTCTGGGTCTCCTGCATTGGCAACTGGATTCTTTACCATCGCACCACCACAAAAAATTTACTAAGGCAAAAATGATTTGTATATAATCTTTAAGTTCTGTCTCTAAAAAGCCGTAAGTCAACCCTGCAGTTGCCTTCCCTCACCACCTCATTTGTAACTTCAGTCATCATCTTATTTTACAGAAAAGGAACAGGCTTCCAGATTTTAACAAACCAGCAGAACTGGCAACTGAATCAATGCCCAGTGCAAAGCCAATTCTTCAAACACCGTACTACATATGCTGAAAGAGATTCTCGAAGGTACAGGTATACCACGAAGTGAAACTATTTGGAAAGTATGTAACTGTTAAAGAATTTAATATAACAAGGCAGAAGCAATCCAGAAGCCAAACTGACTTAAAGTGAGAATAGTCTCAAAAGTTCTGGAAGAAGGGCCTTGCGACACACGATTGTACAAATTAAAACCTTGGTGCCCAGGTTCGTGTTCTTGTGGAGTTGCAAAAAAAAAAAACAAAACAAAACCTTAGTGACCATATCTGTAAAACAAGGACAACACCTGACATTTTTAAGAGTTATTGAATATGCTTAGAAAAATCTCAAAGGGCTATCTAACAGAGATATTAACTCATCTTATTTATTACCATTTTGCTGTTTCTCTCAAAGAAACAGTCTTGAGTTAATATAAAGAACTGTAATATTCATTTAAATTAGGTACTTCTGTCAACCTAAGGAAGTCATTTTATAATAGAAAGATGTAATCAAATGTAGAGATTTTAAGAGTTCAGTTCTATTAAGTTACCTAAACAAATGCCTGATCTTTGAAAACAGTATTTGTTTTATTATTATTAATAATAACTGAAAAATAATTTTCAGAAATTATTCTTTTAAAAATAAACTGAGAATTTTAGAAAACAGGAAAAGAACAGAACAGTAAATCAACAGGAAATTTCATAAAGTTTGCTTTGTAAAGAGTGACAAAAATACATAAAATCAAATTTCAGTCATTCGTACTAACAACTGATGAAAGTGGTATAGATACTCAAAATTAAACATACTTAAAGCTAGTTTAGGATTTAAAAGCTACCACAAATCATACAATGTGTGGGCAAATAAGCTAATTATCTGATAAGAGATTCTACTACGTACCAACTGTCCTTCAACTTTATCTAGTAAAGTTCTATCCTCTGTTCTTTACGAGGAGCATCTTTGAAACACTAAAATGTGTATAAGCAAATGGTGCTGTGCTAAGCCACTTCAGTCGTGTCCGACTCTTTGCAACCCTATGGACTGGAGCCCCCAGGCTCCTCTGTCCATGGGATTCTCCAGGCAAGAATACTGGAGTGGGTTGCCATGCCCTCCTCTAAGTATAACCAAATGTCCAACACTAAATCATATTCCTAAGCAAAAATAGGGCTTCCCAGGCAGCGCCTGGGAGCTCGCCAGCCAATGCAGAAGACATGAGATGAGGGTTCAATTCCTGGGTTGGGAAGATCCCCTGGAGAAGGAAATGGCAACCACTCCAATATTCCTGCCTGGAGAACTCCATGGACAGAGGAAGCTGGTGGGCTATAGCCCATGGGGTACCAAAGAGTTGGACACAACTGAGTGACTAACACTTTCAAGCAAAAGTAACTTTGGAATGATGTCATACTTAATTTTCACTCCCAAATAGCATCTGATCATCTCTGATTTGGCTCTCAATAAAATAATTTTCATTTTCCTAGTCTTTCATTAACAAAAAATGTTTTCTTCAGTCCTTTGAAGTCAAGCTTTTTTTACCATATCTCAGTCTGGTCATTTACAATGCACATATCTGTGCTCCAAGACAAGAGAAAACGGAAGAGTAACGCACTGTGGAACTCATGAGCTCTGGAAGAAAGCTGACTAGAAAATGGGGAGAAGAAAATAAACTGGGAGGCTCTGTTCTGGGCAGTAACCACAGGCTCGAGGAGACCCGGCAGGGAGGCAGGAGCTCTCTCTCCTCAGCCCACATTCACTTTGAGCCATGTATAAAACTCTTCAGCAGGTAACAGAGCAGAGAGACTGTGAGATAAGGCCAAGGAAGGCTTTACTTCCCAAAAGCCACAGTAGTGACACTGTCAAAAGATACTTGTTCGCCAGCATACAACTAAACCCCTCATTTCCATTCCTTTTTTCTTAGCCCAACACTGTTAGCCAAACTCTCCAGAGTTTTCACAAAGCACAGGGGAGCAAGTGTTCTCAAAACTGGACAACTGAGATTAAGAATTAAATGATGCTTTCACGGCTCCAAATACCACCACAGGTAGTATCTATAAAACTAAAGTAGGGTTTGAGGATATCAAAATGCTAGAAATAAAGAGAAATAAAATAACAATTCAATAACTCAAAAGCAAATTTCACATTAGGAAGGGGATAGAAGAAATGGTTACAGACATAAAACTTTCTATTATCAAAAATCATAGTGGACTCCTAACTGTATCTGAAATGTACACCCATTTGTACTGGAAATGATACCCACTGCTTGACAAGAAATCCAGGCTTTACTCCCAGCTCATCTACCACTAGTAGCCCATTAAGTTTTTGGTCTCATCTATGTGAAGGAAGACTAATCAGTCCTCTCTAGTTCTTTTTAATCTTGAAACTGTTAAGAAGGTATGAAAAGCAAATACATCAGCGGAAGATATTTATGTTAACGTTTATATTGAAACAGTATTTACTGTCATATTCAATTTCATCTTACCCATTTGAAACTTTCATACACAAACTGATTTTACATAGACACTTAAGAATGCGTCTCTAAATATCAAATTTGTTTAATTTCTTAAATTCAATCCCCCAAATTTATAGAAAATATATATCATTTTTCAAAATTTCAAGATAGTTATTTTAACTAAATTGGCCCCATAAACCTTTTTCTACATGGATCCCAGATAACAGTAACAAAGAAATCTTCAAAGCAAAAAAAAACCAAAGTACTAACTACAAAATATGGAATACTTTGTTCCCCTTAATATTACAGAATCCTGGGCAGACATGCAAAACTCAGAATCACTGCAGGCCACTGATCACATTCATTTAAATTTACTAAGTTACTGAATGTTTGTCCAAAATTATCAGGCACTCATCTACATCAAAGGATCCTCGTCCAAAAGCTTACAATGCTTAAAGTTATTAACTGTTCAGTTCAGTTCAGTTCAGTCGTATCTGACTCTGCAACCCCATGGACTGCAGCACACCAGGCCTCCCTGTCCATCACCAATTCCTGGAGTTTACCCAAATCATGTCCACTGAGTCAGTGATGCCATCCAATCATCTCATCCTCTGTCCTCCCCTTCTCCTCCTGCCCTCAATCTTTCCCGGCATCAGGGTCTTTTCAAATGAGTCAGCTCTTCACATGAGGTGGCCAAAGTACTGGAGTTTCAGCTTCAACATCAGTCCTTCCAATGAACACCCAGCATTGATCTCCTTTAGGATGGACTCCTTGCAGTCAAAAGGACTCTCAAGAGTCCTCCAACACCACAGTTCAAAAGCATCAATTCTTTGGCGCTCAGCTTTCTTCACAGTCCAACTCTCACATCCATACACGACGACTGGAAAAACCATAGCTTTGACTAGATGGACCTTTGTTGGCAAAGTAATGCCTCTGCTTTTTAATATGCTATCTAGGTTGGTCATAACTTTTCTTCCAAGGAGCAAGAGTCTTTCAATTTCATGGCTGCAATCACCATCTGCAGTGATTTTGGAGCCCCCAAAAATAAAGTCTGCCACTGTTTCCCCATCTATTTGCCATGAAATGATGGGACCAGATGCCATGATCTTCGTTTTCTGAATGTTGAGCTTTAAGCCAACTTTTTCACTCTCCTCTTTCACTTTCATCAAGAGGCTTTTTAGTTCTTCACTTTCTGCCATAAGGGTGGTGTCATCTGCATATCTGAGGTTATTGATATTTCTCCTGGCAATCTTGATTCCAGCTTGTGTTTCCTCCAGCCCAGCGTTTCTCATGATGTACTCTGCATATAAGTTAAATAAGCAGGGTGACAATATAGAGCCTTTACATACTCCTTTTCCTATTTGGAACCAGTCTGTTGTTCCATGTCCAGTTCTAACTGTTGCTTCTTGACCTGCATACAGGTCTCTCAAGAGGCAGGTCAGGTGATCTGGTATTCCCATCTCTTTCCGAATTTTCCACAGTTTATTGTGATCCACACAGTCAAAGGCTTTGGCATAGTCAATAAAGCAGAAATAGATGTTTTTCTGGAACTCTCTTGCTTTTTCCATGATCCAGCGGATGTTGGCAATTTGATCTCTGGTTCCTCTGCCTTTTCTAAAACCAGCTTGAACATCTGGAAGTTCACGGTTCACATATTGCTGAAGCCTGGCTTGGAGAATTTTGAGCATTACTTTACTAGCGTGTGAAATGAATGCAACTGTGCAGTAGTTTGTGCATTCTTTGGCATTGCCTTTCTTTGGGACTGGAATGAAAACTGACCTTTTCCAGTCCTGTGGCCACTGCTGAGTTTTCCAAATTTGCTGGCATATTGAGTGCAGCACTTTCATGGCATCATCTTTCAGGATCTGAAACAGCTCAACTGGAATTCCATCACCTCCACTAGCTTTGTTCATAGTGATGCTTTCTAAGGCCCACTTGACTTCACATTCCAGGATGTCTGGCTCTAGGTGAATAATCACACCATCATGATTATCTGGGTCAGAAGATCTTTTTTTGTACAGTTCTGTGTATTCTTGCCACCTCTTCTTAATATCTTCTGCTTCTGTTAGGTCCATACCATTTCTGTCCTTTATCGAGCCCATCTTTGCCTGAAATGTTCCCTTGGTAACTCTAATTTTCTTGAAGAGATCTCTTGTCTTTCCCATTCTATTGTTTCCTCTATTTCTTTGCATTTCTGTATTTCTTCCCATTGTAATATTAACACAAGTTTTCTGTTTTTAAAAGAAAAGATAAGCCACCCTGGTGGTGGTAGTGTAGTTGCTAAGTCAAGTATGACTCTTGCAACCCCATGGACTGTATGTAGCCCACCAGGTTCCCCTGTCCATGGGATTTCCCAGTCAAGAATACTAGAGCAGGTTGCCATTTCCTTCTCCAAGGATTCTTCTGAATCCAGGGATCAAAACCACATCTCCTGCACTGCAGGCAATCTCCTGCATTGCAGGCAGATTCTTTACCACTAAGCCACCAGGGAAGGCCACCTTAGAGCTCACCAGGCAGATTCTTTACTGCTAAGCCACCAGGGAAGGTCACCTTAGAGCTTACCAACTTCCATTTCAGAATAAATCTTTACATGTGATTGTGATGGGAAACAAGTTTAAGAACACAGCATAACATTACAAAATAACCTCATAACTCAGCATTTAATCTCATTTGGAGACAGGCAGGAAAGTCTTTGTGAGGTGGCTGTAACACACAATGGATAGGTTAGCAGTATGTTTCTGACAATCCTTAGTACTCCAACACCAAAGATTTATTCTGTATTCCGAATCAATAATCTATTCTATTCCTTCAGATTTATAGACAGATTTACAGAACCACAGGCTGGAAAATTTTCAAGCACCAAGGTAAGGTAACAGCAAACCAGTATTAAAAGAGAAATAAGTATAACAGTACCTGCTAGAAAGTAACATATTTCATAGCTGACCTTGAAATTCCCTACAATTTCAGTCTCATCTCCCCTAAATTTAACATTATAACTTCTACAACCCACAGCTGACAGTAGCACTTAATGTAGGGTCTTCAGTTTTATAATTCTCTGCCCTAATCCTGAATCCCCTGCCACCTGTTCAATAAACACATCCCCCAAATGAATGAAACCTGCTAGATTCCTAGTTACATTTCTAAATGTAAAAAATTTAGGTGTGTCTGGACCCCTAAAAGGCTCCAATTTTCCAGCATGTATTTCCCTTAGTCCACCTTCTACAAGATGATGTTCTTTACCTGGACCTGTAAGACCAGGGATACCTATCCATGTTTCACGTTTATCAGTACTCACTTTAGTGGTGGAAAGTGGCCTAATTCTTCTGCCACCCATACATTTCCTCTGGTCTAGCTCTTATTTCTTCAGGCCCAGCTCAAACACTACCTCCTCTCCGTGAAGTTTTCTAGTGGCTCTAATTTTCCTCCCAGATAAACCTACAGCTTCTTCCTCATACAGGACCCTTTAATGGTCTATTTGACATTCTACAGTCATTTATGTTTCCATCTAAACTGGCTTCAGACTTTAAGCAAAGAAGAGATAAAACTTACCAAGTATATTTCCCCACTCTTCCATTTCTTTCCAACAGTGAAAATGTACAATAAAACTTGTTACAATACATTTCAGGAGCAGAAAAGATTCCTGATCTTAAACTAAACAAAACTACTCCTCAGGTCTTCTACCTCAAATTGAAGTTTAGAACAAGCAAGAAAAGTGTGAATGAATATACAGATTTTTTTTAGGAAGGTTGCCCATATTAACTCATTAACAGACCAGTTAACACAGTGAAAACATCTGATAATTCATCAGTTACCCAATAATCATATTAGCAAACTACCTTTAAAGTGATCTCACTCCACTCTCTAGATATCCATTCATGGAAATAAAACTTTTACCTATCCATATAATTTTATTTTGGAATATAGGGTTTAATAATCCATATGAAGAAACAACAGTAAATCAGTGAAAGGCTACTTACAACACTAAATCATAAGATTCCTACAGAAAATGTCTTAAAGAATACCTGTCATCCACGTCAGAGAAGGCAGATACTGCCAAAACTTAAATGCACCCAGATAAGCTTTTTGTAGAAAAATAAATACTGTAGGAATATTTCTGGCATTTCTCCAAAAGCAAACTCTCTAAAGCTTAAAATTCAAGAGGCAATCAAAGCGCACTTTTTTTTTTCTTTTGCAGCAATGGCTGTATTACCAGATTGATGGCAGAGAGAGGAGTCAAACCCTCCTCCTACCACAGAACATGGTCTTTGCACTGTATCATCACACACTTTCCTGAGTATTGGGAGTCCCTCCACAACACAGTTATTTTATACAACTATTGCACCACACCATATACACTGCCACCTGTGAAATGCTTCCTTGCATGCCAACTGTTCACATTATCAATAATAATAATAAATTCAAGCTATTATATGGTGGTGCTGCCTGGCAGCAGGACTGTAACTGGGAAAAAAGAATATACTTTCGGCAAAGGTGCAGGGAGCATTTTGAGACGGTCATTTATTTGTGCCAGCATTTAGTAAGTACATTCCCACCCCCAACCGAAGGCCTGGAGTTAGCTTCTTCAATCCTGTACAGTGGGTATCCCAATCCCAAGTCCCTTTTCACACAGTCCTGGAGCAGGCCACTGCTCAAGGGGAGCCCCTTCAGGGAGTTTTGGGTGTCAAGACTGAAGGGATAACCAAGTCTCCTCCTCCTGCTGCACTGTGGATTTGTTTATGGGTGAAGGAGATGAAGTCTTTCAGCCTACCTGCTCACTGTGTTGTGACTTAAAATATTCGGAGCTACCTTGACCTGTGGGCCTCAGAACAGCTTAGCAGAATTAGGGTTGCTTTGGCCCAAACAAGCAGGAAGATCCCCTGGAGAAGGAAATGGCAACCCACTTCAGTATTCTTGCCTGGAGAATCCCATGGATTGAGAAGCCTGCTAGGCTACAGTCCATGGGGTTGCAGAGTTGGACACGACTGAGCGACTTCACTTCACTTGGCCCAAACAAGAAGCACCAGCACTTAGGGGTGATTCCCTTCATCTCTGTGATTATGAAAGACTCTCTTGCTGTATGTCTGAAATGTGACTTCAAGACATTCAATTTTCAGATACAGTTTTTAAAAATTCATTCTGTACTGCTTCTATCTGAATTTAACCCTGATCATGCATTCCTAGCTTCAGAATTTCTCAGGAATTGGGGGTGGGGAGGGGGGAGGGGTGGATAATGAGAGAAGCAGTACAGGTATTTAGACAATACATACATAGAAGAAAAAAATCACTACACCAAAACTCAACAAGTGATGGTTTCTAAAAGGTTGGTTACAATGGAGGGTCTGAAACACTATTTATGAACTCTTAATACTGTTAAAACTAAAACCCAGGGGCTTCCTGGTGGCTCAATGGTAAAGAACCCACTTGCCAATGCGGGGGACACGGGTTCCATCCCTGATCTGGGAATATCCCACATGCTGCAGAGCAATTAAGCCCGCGAGCCACAACTACTGAAGCCAGCACCCTAGAGCCCATGCTCCACAACAAGAGAAGCTAATATAACGAGAAGCCCACGCACTGCAACTAGAGAAAAGCCCGGGCAGCAACAAAGACCCAGCAGAGCCAAAAATCAGTTAATCAACTAATTTTTAAAAATCCACTGGTCTATTGTGCACTCAGAATAAATGTGTCCATGCATGATTCTCTAGATATAAAATAACATGGTAATGCAGCATAAAGCATATGAAAAATGTAACCCTGCCTCCATGCATTAAACTTCTCATGAGTACTAAAGACTTATTTCAACAGGGGAAGGCGAGGCAGTAGAGGCAAGGATCAGAAAGAACTTCTAAGATTTACATGCAAAAGCTATAGTCAATCAGTAAAAGGGGTGGGGAGGGGGAAGGCTTTAAGTCTAAGTCACAAACTGCCAGCCTACAGGTGTAAACATGATGTTGAATCACATGGCCGTTTAAATTTTTAAAAGACTCTTAAAGAACTTGGCCAACATGTAAAACTGGAAAATTTCAGACAGGTACTCAGATTTCTAGCTTCTCTTGAAAAATGAGATCTAACAACCAAGCTCCTATTGACTAGTGGTGACAAGAGGTGCCCTTACCTGCCTAGCACCTGGAGGCGTTTACATGTGAGACCACTGACACAGAAGATTATTCCTCCCACCCTCTAAAAGAGGGTATTTCCTCGGGAAGAGTACTCTGTTCAGTTTTATAATGCAAATCTCAGCTTGTACTTTGATCCATAATATATCTTTGCTTAGACATAAGTCTTAGCCACGTTTTCTTCAGATCTGAGTTGACTTTTCTCTCTTTTTTGCCGACCAAAGAAAATGGTGCCAGACAGCAAACACCTAACTTTTTTTTTTAATTTGGCTGCACCAGGTCTTAGTTGTGGCACATGGGATCTAGTTCCCTGACCAGGGATTGAACCCAGGCTCCCTGCACCGGGAGCAGTCTTAGCCGCTAGACCACCAGGGAAGTCCCCTGACTTTTAAAAGACTACAAATCACCCAAATGATGGCTTTTATAGAGGGGGGAAAAAAACCCTTCTGTCAGCTCCCGAGTAACCAGTTATAGGTAGGATTTCTATACACTTTGTGCTTATGGAGAAAACGAATGCCTGTTTATATAATGTGTTCATTTTACCTTAAATAAATAAACACAAGATATTCAGCCTCAAGATACATTCAAGACCAAAAAAAAAGTTTCCAAATACAGAAAATGATACAAATTTTAAGTGGGAAATTTAATTCTTACTCCTAAAATGGTTCTCAGTTGAAACAGCTCAAACATTTCTATACAACTAAGATGAGAAAAACCCACGTTATAGAAATACTCTGCAACTACAACAAAGAAAAAGACATTATACTTACAAATAATTTCTTCCCTTAACATAGGAAAATATTCTAGTTAGAAATTCCTATATAATGCCATAAATAACATTTTTCATAACAAAACGAAAAGGAGACCAAAATCCCAAAGTTTTTACTGTGCCATTCAAAAGATAAACACATCTCTGAGAAACTAGCACAAGAAAGTGAGTCATTTTCCTTTAAAGCAAAACCATCCACTTTATTTTCAGCTCCATTCAAAACAGGAAAAGGGAAATACACATGCCAAATGGACAAGAAATTTGGTAGGAAAAGATAAAGATTTGGCCTTTACACATTAATTCTTCTTTATAATTTCCTGTGTCTTTGTCTCACCTAATATCAATTTCTTAACAGTAAGACTATATATACATACAAGAGTCAAACTTGTGTTAACTTGCATGCTAACAGAGTAAGAAGACTTCTTTAGTGCTTCCGTTCCAAAAATGTAGCATCCAGCCAAAATTTTAAGAGAAAAGTCTTGGTTTTTCTTCACCCTTAGGCCATATCCACATTCTGAATAACTGCAACATCATTCAATAAAGTATCTGCCAAATGCATATAATGTATTCGAACTGTTACAAACCCCATTTTAACTCCACATACAAATCAAACGTCTCATGAGAAACTAATGCACTTCATAATATAAACACTGCTGTTCAGCAAGGTACTCAGTTTTTTAAATAGAGCTATATACCTATGATTAAATCTGATTTTTTCACAAAACAAGACTATCAGGAGGTTAGGTTCCTGACCAAGGATCCTGATGCCATTAGACTCAGGAAAGCTTCTTTAAATAACAGATAATGGGATGGCTTCTTGTTTGCCCTTTTAGTGAAATAGTAGTTTTACTGCCTCTGAAACGGTCACTGGACATTCTTGAGCTGCCATTCCGTCTGCTCCAGGAGCCATCCTGCAGTCCTGAGGGGCAGCATGGTGGTAGGGAAAGAAGGGGCTGTCAAACAAATCAACCTGGGTTCAATTCCATCTCTTCCATTAACTGGTTCTGCAACCTTGGGCAAGTTTACTTTAACCTCCCAGAGCATGGAAGGTTTCTTGCTCTGTTAAATGAAGATCAGCCACTTGTTTGGTAGTGCTGCTGTAAGGATTAAAGGTAATTTTGTAATGTACTCTGGAAAGAGCCAAGCACTTAAATGCTCAATAAATGGCAGCCATTATCATTATCACTGAAATATATTTTTCACCCTTGGATAGCTTGCTCTATAGATTGCTGTTTCAAATCAGCCAACTTCTAGCTTGAACCGGTTGCCAAATTAAACAAGGCCCAATTTGAATCTGGAGATCTGGTAGGAACCCGAAGAACCAGGGAATGACAACTAAGTCTGGGAATTCCTGGAATCAGAAATCTGTAGGCACACTAACTCTTTGTGTCCTGTGCCTGGGCTTTTATTTCACAACAGTAAGAGATTCGTTCTCTTCTCTCCCCTACTACTTCCAGTCTCATCTCCTAACACTTCCAGAGCACTGCATACTCCAGATATCACTATGCTCTCCCAAGTTCTTAACCAGATTATATTCACAAACTACTCTATTTTTCTCTTTCCTTTTGGCACTCTGTGTAGCTTATGAGAGTTCCCCGACCAGAGAGAGAACCCAGGCCACAACTGCGGAAGCACAGAATCCCAACCACTAAACCACCAGGGAGCTCCTTACTTTATTTTATTTGTACTCACCCATTCCTTCAGTCTAGAATAAACTATACTCTATTGCCCTCTACACATCTATAGATACTAATCCCTCAAGGGGTGGCTGAAAGAACCTATGGGAAACCTTAACTCATCTTTCACTCCAAGCTATACTAGGTATTCTTCTGACCCCCTGTGGCATACTTCCTCCACTGTACTTATACTGTATAACTACTTGTTTGGTGAAATATCTCTTTCCCAGCCTATGTGTTATGTGCAGAATACATCATGAAAAATGCTGGACTGGATGAAGCACAAGCTGGAATCAAGATTGCCGGGAGAAATATCAATAACCTCAGATATGCAGATGACACCACCCTTATGGCAGAAAGCGAAGAAGAACTAAAGAACCTCTTGATGAAAGTGAAAGAGGTGAAAAACTTGGCTTAAAACTCAATATTCCGAAAACTAAGATCATGGCATCTGGTCCCATCATTTCACGGCAAATAGATGGGGAAACAATAGAAACAGTGACACACTTTATTTTCGGGGGCTCCAGAATCACTGAAGATGGTGACTGCAGCCATGAAATTAAAAGACACTTGCTCCTTGGAAGAAAAGTTATGACCAACTTAGACAGCATATTAAAAAGTAGAGACATTACTACGCAGACGAAGGTCTGTCTAGTCAAAGCTATGGTTTTTCCCCTAGTCATGCATGGATAGGAGAGTTGGACTACAAAGAAAGCTGAGCACCAAAGAATTGATGCTTTTGAACTCTGGTGTTGGAAAAGACTCTTGAGAGTCCCTTGAACTGCAAGCAATTCCAACCAGTCCATCCTAAAGGAAATCAGTCCTGAATACTCATTGGAAGGACTGATGTTGAAGCTGAAACTCCAATACTTTGGCCACCTGATGTGAAGAGCTGACTTTCTTGGAAAGACCCTGATGCTGGGAAAAGATTGAAGGCGGGAGGAGAAGGGGACGACAGAGGATGAGATGGTTGGATGGCATCATGGACTCAATGGACATGAGTTTGAGTAAGCTCCAGGAGTTGGTGATGGACAGGGAAGCCTGGCATGCTGCAGTCCATGGGGTCACAGAGTCGGACACAACTGAGCGACTGAACTGAACTGAACAGCCTGTTGCGTTAGTCACTCAGTCGTGTCTGACTCTTTTCGACCCCATGGACTGCAGCTCGCCAGGCTCCTCTGTCCGTGGAATTCTCCAGGCAAGAACACTGGAGTGGACTGCCATTTCCTTCTCCAAGCCTGAAACTCTACAAAGGTAAGAATCATGTTTCCACTGATTTCTAAACCCTCAGCACCCAACACACAGTAAAACCCTTCTGTGCGCTGATGGATGGGTTGCTGAACAAATGAGTAGACGTTCATATCCCTGCGCTAAGTCCTACGCTGACTCAAAATGGTGAATTCATAGCTTTTAAAATTCTTTTCATAGTCGTTCTTCAAAGATTTTAGCTTTTCTGCTATGAGAACAATAGTATGCGACTAGGTTTTTTAAAACACACTGAGGAATACTGTCCTATAAAATAAACCTATGGGGGCTCTGCCCTAATTCACATGGTCTTACAATACTCTGAAGAATTTGTCTAAACTCTTTCTTTGAGAATCATCCCCAGAAAGAATTTACCAGACAGGAAAACCACTTGGTACTGTAAGCCAGGGATCTTCTCCTAATCCCTCCACTTAGCGAACAGTCTTCTTTCTCCCTCTATCTTTCTCCCTCCATCTTTCCCTCCTCCACAGTGTAATTCTGGTTGGTATAAAGGAATGTACTGAAGGGGCCAAAAGGAAGCTGGAAACAAAGGGAAGAGAGAAGGTCAGCCATCAGGAAGTAAAAGTACAGATAAAAGTCTGTGTGCAACTCACATGAATATAAGTGCCTGAAATTGATAACCTGAGTCTAACTGGTTAAGCGCCTTAAAACCAAACCAGAGAAAGTCTAATTCCTAGCTATTTTTTGGCAAGTAATGCAGTAAAATTTTAACATTTTAATGCTGTGCCAAAATAAGAATTGGATATAAATATTCATATTATTTTTTTATTTGTTTGGGGTTTTTTGGGGGGAAGGGGGGTTGTTTAGCCAAATATCTGCATTGTAGCCATGAAAAGGCAAAATCAGTGCCAACCCAAGTCCTACCTAGATACCAAAAAAGCCCTGCTTTTTTTTTTTTTTTTTTTTGAGTCTCTGCTCCACCATTAAAAGAGGAGCATGACCTTGAGCAGGTCATTTAAAAATCTGCTCTCATGTTTCCTCCTCTGCCAGAAATGGTGCCTACCATAGCTGCCTCCGAGTCATTTTAAGAACTGGAAAATATGTCACATGCAAAAGTAATGTGTACCATCTAAAATAATAGTGTCTAAACCTGGCTAATCATCCAATCTCTAAGGAACATTTTAAAAGACATAGTACCAGACCCCACCCAAACTTACTAAGTCAGAAATCTCCAAATACAAGACTCAGTAATTTATGTTCTAGCTAAATAAATTATGACACATTCATAAAATATCTCTGGAAGGAATAACATTAGTCATCTATGAGGAAAGGAAGTAGGCAGCTAGGAAACAGAGCAGGAAGGGAAGTTTTTCATTGAGTGCCAATATACACTTGGTTAAATTTAAATCACATAAACATTTTATCAACTCAAAATTGAAAAAAAAAAAAAAAATGGTCTAAGAAACCCAAAGTGATGCTGATGATAAAATAAGTTTGGAAATCACTACTCTAAGAAACCACAAATACATGTAAGCATTGCTTAAAATAGTCCCAAGATTAATAGTCCATGTAGGACCCTACTATTTCAAGTTTTGGAAATGCTGCTTAGCAAAGTCCCTCCTTAGAAATTCACAATCCACATACCTCTATTAGAGTAAGTCCTAAAATAAAGAAACCTGATTAACTATGCTTAATCCTGTGTTTTCCAAACTGAAGTGAGCACTGTTTGGGAAACACTAAACCTGGAACACAAACAGGCCATTCTTTCTAGCAAGGTTTTAGGGAACCAGAGGACACTAATTTAATATCTAAACTCCCAGAAACAGAGACCATGTGTTACTCATCTCTACCCCCACGAAAGCTACGGCTCAGTAGTGACAAACTGCCTTTCCTTTTTTCTTTATCTAAACAAAAGTGATTTTCCAATTTCCTTACTTTTTAAGCAACTTCAAGGATTAAAAAGAGCAACAGCATAAACAATCTTACTCTACATAAAATTACATCAACATATATCACAGCAGACAGTTTTTTAAATCCAAGTAACATGGCAACAGCATTTCTATTTCTCTAAGTAGAAAAAATTAAAGATATTTAGCTATGATTCAAACGAATCTACTTCTAGGAGACAGCAATAGATTTCATTATTTTCCTTCTGCAGCGTAAGTAGACCATGCTGGGCATCTTTATTCTCATGAAGCCAGACTAACCAAGTGGGCTTTACACAACAACCTTGCTTATTACCTGAAGCATTATCATCAGTGTACCCAGAGGGGGTCTGAAAGTTGTATCGAATGCTTCTTTGAAATCTGCACCTACTACGGTTCTTAACACTGGGTCTCAAGCTCAGAAAACCTGAAGGAAGGTTTTCTGAACTAGAAATTCAAAGATACAAACTGAAATTATTTTAAAAAAAAGGTCAGAACTACAAGCCACAACAGTCAAATTAAAGAGCTCTACCAGATTTCTTTTATCACTATGGAGCACTGCTGCTGCTGCTGCTGCTGCTGCTAAGTCGTTTCAGCCGCGTCTGACTCTGTGCGACCCCATAGATGGCACCCCACCAGGCTCCCCCGTCCCTGGGATTCTCCAGGCAAGAACACTGGAGTGGGTTGCCATTTCCTTCTCCAATGCATGAAAGTGAAAAGTGAAAGTGAAGTCACTCAGTGGTGTCCAACTCTTAAGCAACCCCATGGACTGCAGCCTACCAGGCTCCTCTGTCCATGGGATTTTCCAGGCAAGAGTATTGGAGTGGGTTGCCTTTGCCTTCTCCATGGAGCACTAATGAACACAAATCTCTCCTCTCTGGCAACACAGCAAAGGGCTGCCTCCCCACCCCTGTTTGGCCTCCAGAGATCTACCAATAAAAGTTTCCAATTCTCCATCTAACAATAAATACTCAACCCAATATTAGCAGACACAATAGGCAGTCTCTGATTTACAGACTGACATCACAGATAGAGAGGGCTCTCATCCCATCTCAACCTCCAACCACTTAAAAAACAAAAGCCAAACACGCACACACACATACACACACAAATGTGGTGCTTTTAGACAGTGTGTGGATAACTAAAGGTAGAGAGCTAATCCTGAGAATGACCATGAAGGACATCAGTCTATCGAACTGTCAATCCTTAATTATCACTCCTAGAGTGCTAGTTTCTTTCCCATGGTTTTAAACAAAAAAAAAAAAACACTCAAAAATCACTTCCTAGTCACAGATACAATATTCTCAATATTGCAGCATCCAGAACTAACAAGTTTACTGGTTTAATTCTCTCTTTGTAACTTAACTTCAACCTCCTGAAAAAGGAAGATGGTGGAGCAGAGAGCGAGGCAGAGACCAACACTAGCCTCATCTCCAGCCGGGCACTCCTGTAACAGGCACCATCTCAGGGACTGTCCTAGCAAACACTAGGCAGAAGAGGAGTGCTTCCCAAACTCAGTCACCGTTATCATAGTGGCAACACAGCTACATATAGCGCAGCTCTCCTGGTTCCCACAAAGTAACTGGCATCTGTAGTGTTGACGGAGCAGACGAGTTAACAAATATAACAAAATGGAACCAGCCTAACAATGAGATTACTATCAATAAATATCACCAATTCACAGCAGGACTCGAAAGATGCTTCATCCCAGACTAACTACGTTCTCAACGCCTCCTTTCTTCTCTTAGCACTGAGCACTCCATCATATCTGGCGTGGGGAGCCAATGAAAAGGTCTTCCACAGGCTTGGGTGGGACTGTTCCCTCTACTTTCCTTTCCATATAAAGCCGAAAAGAATAAAGCGAGTAAAACTAAACCAGAAGGAAGAAATGTGTAAGGTATGCATCAATTAACAAACACTGACTGAGTATTTTGTGCAGGTATGCGTATCAGTGGGCTAGAAGAATCGCTGCAATAGAGTTGGTGTACTTTGCTCTCTCTGAAAAACCTCTCCCACTCTTAACATACAGCCATGAAAGACATCTGTGAAAAAGAGAAACTCAAAAGACATAGCTGAGATCAAATGAAAGACAAATACCTCCACAGATGGGAAATGATGCTCAAAGTGCTCCCCAGTGAGAGACTGGGTTCATCCTGGAAGCTGGAGTTAGACTCATGGTTTTGTTATAAACGTTGTGACGGAAAAGCTTAATAGCAGCCACTAGAAGAGAAATAACAATCTATGGTTTCCAGTCAAAAGCAGAGGAAAAAAAAGAAAGAAATGCAGGAAACTAGCAATCTCACAAAGGAAAAAAGGCAGCGAAATGAAAGGTTCAGAAAATATAAAATTCAGACAGCAGAAATAAACCTGCTTATTAAAATGGTTCATCACATATATTAAAAGTCAAATATTATCAGATTGGAGGAAGAGGAAGTATGATAGAAGGGATGAGAGACATTATATAACATTAAAAGGAATCATCCACCAAGAACAAGTAACATGCAAGAATCTGAATGCTCCTAATACTACATCTCAAAAATTATCTCTAGTAAAAACTGACCATTTGAGGAAATGTCAACACCAATGAGAAATACACTTCTATCAGAAACTGATAGTTCAAGCAGAAAAAAATATCAGTAAAGACAGAAATTTTACTGGAACTTTACTGCAAAGGAACATTAACAAGGTTAGTCTAACAAATAAATATACAGAAATCTGTCCCCAAACCGGGCTGCCACAGGTTTTAAGGCATAAAGAATATCCTAACTTCTAGACTTAACAAATAAAATCTCCTTCAAATTAAAGGAATAAATGTAAGGTTGCCAACTTTTCATGTTGCCAAGATTAAAGGAAAAAGCAACAAACTAGTGGTACCAATATTTTATTGAAAGATAAATTTAAAATTTAAAAAGTAAGAAAGACAAATCGAAATTTAAAAATGTTCTAATACACAGTGTGAAAAATTTCTTAGAAACTGGCACCAACACAAGTGTACTTAATTTGATACTGTTTTATTTGATGTCATAATAACAAGTATACAGATTTTTTTCATTTAATATCAAATTCTTGATGTAATAGTCTCTGTTTTCCATGAGAAAACAAAAGACTATAAGAGGTTGATTTACCCGTAATTACTCAAATAAGAGGTGAAAGAGAAGAGGGGAGAAAAACCTCTTGAAGCCTCTGTTCTTGGCATGGACACTTGCCATGGGTCCAATTCAATCAACAAATACCTCCTGACAGCCCAGAGGTAAGTATTACAGGAAATAAGCTGCACTACATGATACACTGGGAAGAAAGGGGAGACAAAAAGCACCACCTGAGGGGGTCTCTACACACTTGGGAAGATCACCTTAATTATGAACCACAGCTATGGAAAACTGTGCCATCCACCCCTTAGGAAGCCTGGGAAAGAAAGAGAAGTTGAGAACCACTAATTCAATCCACACATCTCAAGTAGTGTACTATAATCTACTTGTAAAAACAAAAGGCATACATAGGAAAACAAATAAAACACTGAACTGGGGGCCAAGATAAGTGCTACAACCAAAACTTACTAAGAGAAGGCGGCATTCATTTCAGGTTAGAAGAATCAGTGAATGCCAGGGCTTCTGGGGAGTCAGGATTTTGAAATGGGCCTTGAAGGGTGTTGAGATTCATCATCTCAGAAAAGGGGACACATGTCAATGAAAACATAAGTGTTTGTCTACTAAACTAAAAAGAAATGGTTCTTATACAAATAAAAAGGCTATGGTTACCAAAAAAGTGAAAAAGATCCTAAGAAACTGAAATTATTTTTCTTACAAATTATCTAAACAGTCGATAGTGCCAGAGTGTCTGCAAAAAACAACGAATTGTATACCACTTCCTGTGATCAATTATTCTTTTAGGAACTGAATCTCCCTTCCAAGAAGGGTGAATAAATATAAAAATGGACTTCCCTGGTAGCTCAGTGGTAAAGAATCTGCCTGCAATGCAAGAGACCCAGGTTCTATCCCTGGGTTGGGAAGATCCCCTCGCTGTAGGAGGGCAAAGGACCTCTCTCCCATGGACAGAGATCGGCAGGTTACAGTCCATGGGGGTCACAAAGAGTTGGACACAACTGAAGCAACTGAGCACGCATGCATGCGCTGCAAGAAAACTGATATGAAAACTGAAAAAAAAGAAAGTCCAACATACTTCACAGATGCAGATCTCATTAACTGGACAGCAGATACAAGATCTGACAATCTTTCCACTTTGCTACCTCTTGTGGACAAATCAGACTCAATGAAGGCTTCAGAGAAGAACCTGAGCACCCAGAAGAGAACCTTAATAAATGGGGAAGCACAGTGAAAAGACACCTTTCTCCCTATTCTTCACTAGACGGAGAAGAAAATGAGGGAGAAAACATTTCAACAAAGGTAGTAAAAGAAAACACAAGCCCTGACTACAGTAAGTTTTAAAGAACTTTCCCCATGCCTGAAGAACAACAGAGGCTTCCAAAGATTAAATTTTGAGACAGGCTTTAGTCCCTTTTGGAAAGCTGTCAAACCTGCACATCCTGGGACATTCATTTTCAGGAGGAAAATGCAGGATCACTGCTAAGCCAATAGCAAGCTTCAAACCTCCCCTGAGAGCAATAAACCATAATGGAAAAGAACATGAAAAAAGAACATACATACATAAAAGTATAACTGA
Organism: Budorcas taxicolor; assembly: GCF_023091745.1. NCBI lineage: Eukaryota > Metazoa > Chordata > Mammalia > Artiodactyla > Bovidae > Budorcas > Budorcas taxicolor. The sequence goes on along the minus strand of NC_068923.1, from coordinate 75,103,992 downwards.
ATCACTTTGCTGCACACCAGAAACTAATGCAACATTGTAAATCATACTTCAATAAAATATTAAATTAAGTTTAATCAAATTTTGAAATAAGAGAAGAGAAGAAACAGGACAAGAGCTTGCTTCCTCTTCCATGGAAGAATACAACAAGTTATCTACAAGTCAAGAAACAGGCTGTGACCAGAACCTGACCACTATGGCACCCTGGCCTGGGAATTTCAGCCTCCAGAACTGTGAAAAATATTATTAGGTTGGTGCAAAAGTAATGGTTTTTGCAGTGTGAAATTTGTCATCTGATATTGAAATACATTCTTCATAAATGTGGCTATATTATATATCATTTTAATGCACACTTCTTGCTTTATGTTTTTTGCTAATGACTTTATTGCTTATATTTCTTTCAGACTACAGAAATATTACCCAAAAAGCAAATTTGAGAGATTTCCTTATTCGAGTTCAAAATGGACTGTAAAGCAGCAGAGACAACTTCCAACATTGAAAATGCATTTGGCCCAGGAACTGCTAACAAGCATACAGTGCTGTGGTGGTTCAAGAACTTCTGCAAAGAAGACAACAGCCTTGAAGATGAGGAGGGCAGCTGTCGGCCATCAGAGTGTGACAACGACCAATTGAGAGCATCATCGAAGCTGGTCCTCTTACAACAACATGAAAAGTTGCCAAAGAATTCACCATTGATCATTCTACGGTCATGTGGCATTTGAAGCAAAGTGGAAAGGTAAAAAAGCTCGAAAAGTGGGTGCCTCATGAACTGATGACAAATCAAAAAAAATGGTCATTTTGAAGTGACATCTTCTCTTAGCCTATGCAACAATGAATCCTATTTCTTCATAGGATTGTGATGTGTGATGAAAAGTGGATTTTATATGCCAACCGGCGACAACCAGCTTAGTGGTTGGACCATAAAGAAGCCCCAAAGCACTTCCCAAAGCCAAACTTGCACCAAAAAAAAAAGTAGTCATAGACACTGTTTCGTGGTCTGCTGCCCATCTGATCCACTACAGCTTTCTGAATCCCCACAAAACCACTACACCTGAGATTTATGCTCAGTAAATCAATGAGATGCACACCAAAAACTGCAATGCCTGCAGCCAGCACCGACCAACAGAAAGGGCCCAATTCCTCTCCATGACAACACCAGACCACCCAGCGCACAACAAAGTAAAACGAACTGGGCTACAAAGGTTTGTCTCATCTGCCACATTCACCTGACCTCTCGCCAACCAACTACCACTTCAAGCATCTTGACAACTTCTTGCAGGGAAAATGATCCCACACCCAGCAGGATACAGAAAATGCTTTCCAAGAGTTCATCCAATCCTGAGGCATGGATTTTTACACTACAGAAATAAACTTATTTCTCACTGGCAAAAACGTGTTGATTGTAATGGTTCCTATTTTGATTAATCAAGATGTGTTTGTGCCTAGCTATAATGATTTAAAATTTATGGTCTGAAACCCTAATTACGTTTGCACCAACCTAATAAATGTACCACTTAATAGTATTTTGTTACAACAGCCCAGGCAGGTTAAGACAACTGGTATGGAGAACCAAGAGTATTCAGAATTAAGTAATGTTCTTGTACATGACTTCTAGTTAAACATGTGTGTACCTCCATCACCTCCTACAACCTCCTAAAATGACAACAAATGAACGTCTGAAGGCTACAGCACTTAAAAGCAAGAGATGCCAACAAAATCTGGAACGCAGACAGAGAAGTGGCAAATGACTTAACCAACAAGAGAAGGCTGAAAGCGAAAGTCTGCAGAAGTAGAAGCCAAAAAGGAACAGGTTAACTCTGAGAAATTGGGAGGCACCAGGTACCTCTGAAGCCTGGGGGTGATCCCAAGCAGGAAGTTTGCATAAGGAGCAGTTAAGATCCCCACTCTATAGACAGGAGACTGCCCCTCCCAGACCCTGACAGAACTGTTCTGTACTTAGAGAAATTCAACCAGAATAACAGCCTAGGGATATCAGGCCAGGCAGGTTTGGGCACACTGGAAACCATAAAAGCTGTCTGCTGAAATAAGGAGTCGACCAGTCCCCAGACTACAATGCTCGCAGCCATGCTCTTACCTTTCAGGATTCCTTTCCCTAGAAACTGGCCCAAAGGGAGAAAAAAGAATCTTCAGCACAACATTAAACAAAAAGTCAAAGCGACAGACAACAAAAGAGAAACGATAAATAAATCAGAGTGGCAACAGAGGGGTCAAACATCCAACTCCTAGGAGTTTCAAAAGAAAGAAAAGAAAAATGAGAAAATAGATGAGAGGAAAAATGTGTGACAAAATTTCCTAAAACTAAATGACAGGAACTTCCAGAATAAAGGTGCCTTCCAAGTGTCTGGGGCCCAAAATACAATGAATGAGAAAAGGACCTACTACGAAGAGGCACCTCAGTATGAAATTTCTCAGCACCATAAACTGAGAAAGATTTTCTAGGTGGGGGCGGGGGGGGGGGGTGCGCAGGGAGGATGGAGGTAGGTCATGTAAAAGGATTAGGAGTCAAAATAGTACTGAACTCCTCAAAATGAACCCCGGAGGACTGGAGGCTATGTGACAATGAAGCACCGCCTTCAAAATTCTGAAGAAAAATTATTCCCAGCCAGAAATTTTATACCTAGCATATAATAGTGAGGTCAAAAATTAAATGTGCTTTCAACTAAATACAGTAACAAAATGGCACACCAAAGACAGAAGAGGGATAAGCTTTTAAAAACTAACTTTTAAAACAAACTATCAAAGCTAGATCCAAAAATCTTAAAATTTCACGAAAACAGTTAACTAAATTAGAAACAAAAGCAATTTACCCTCTCCTGCCTTTTGGGATACAGAAAGTATGCAGACTCACTTCTCCAATCAACCTCACAGCAGTGGATAGAAAAATAAAGGTACTATTTGTGTTTTAAAAGTATACATGCAACTTGAAACATCTTTAAATATTCTCAAGATTACTCAATGTCCAGAGACAGAGACTGGGATGAGGGAGAAGGGCAGGTAACAGAGAAAAGACCAACAGCAAGTAAAGAAATGGTGTGTGTGCTGGGGGTGTGTGTATGTGTGAAATGCTATGTGTGCTGGGTGTGTGTGTGTGAAATGGTGTGTGTGTGTGTGTGAAATGGTGTGTGTATGCTGGGGTGGGTGGATGGGGGTGTGTGTGTGTGTGTGTGTGTGTGTGTGTGTGAACAGACCCCCTAGGGACAAAATTTTCTTTTTAAAAATCTAAGGGACACTCTATTGAGCTTGTGCAGGCGTTTCTTGCATGCTCTCCCTGAAGCCAGCAAGTTTAAAGGGCCTTGACCCTAATTTTTCAAACTCTATTAATGGTGTCTCAAGTTATTGGCTTGCCCACAGTATATAAAGTAGTCAAGCCAGACGGAAAAACCTAACCACAACAATCAGAACTTAAAAGCCTGACCTTTAAACTAAATCAAAATTTTTGATCTGAAATACCAGAAAAGACTTGAGTCCCTCAACACATCCAGTAAATAATATAAACCATAAATTCACTTCCATGATGGTAAAGTTTACTTACACACTGAACCAACAGGGTACCATAGCATACAATCTGCTTAGTACAGAGCCTGGTGCAAAATATTAGAGGCTCCTGCTCTTTTTGCTGGCATTACCACTTCTGACTGAACGTGAAAGAAAAGGAGCTGCTAGGTAACTGGTGGAAAAGGAATTTGGGGACCAGAGCCACTGGCAGGCAGTACCACTGTGAAGAGGGCTTCCCCAGTGGCTCAGTGGTAAAGAATCTGCCTGCAATGCAGGAGACGCAGATTCAATCCTTGGTCAGGAAGATCCCCTGGAGTAGAAAAGGGCAACCCACTCCAGTATTCTTGCTGGGAAATCCCATGAACAGAGGAGCCTGGCAGGCCAAAGTCCATAGGGTCGCAAAAAGTCTAACTGAGCGACTGAGCATGCGTGCACCACTTCGAAGACAGCAAAGAATGACTCCAAATATTGACCGCTGTACCCCATTAAAAAACACTGAAAGACATCTGAAACAGATCTTGTAACTAATACAAAAGACCAACTAGACATAAACTGAAGTTCATGGATGAAACTGTACTTCTTAGCTCACCTGTACTGCAAAAACCATGTGAATCCACAGCATCTATTAAAATCCTGGTTATCTCAACCTTTCCAAATTACATTTAGAATTACCTCTATCCTAGCCAGTTATACATCAAGCAGCTACAGAAAGTGTAATTAAGATACTACAGCCCAGTGGACACTTTGTTTGACTCTCTCCAGAACTTCCTATCAGTTCTACTCAATTTAGCAATTAGTCATTTACTGCTTTCTCTCTAATACCGCTATCCTACTTTTTACGTTTCTATTTTTTTAATGACACAGTAATAATAACCTTAATGATAAAAACCTGTGACTTAGCTTTTGCACATCTGGGTATTTAGTACATTACAGATATCACACAGATTGACCTAAGATACTAGCATATTACACAAAAGCAGAGACTAAGGGTTCACAACCCTTCTCAGCCAAACAACACACCAAGGATGGAAACGATTTACTGTCACTATGGTAATGATTCTAATGTGTCCCCAGTCCACCATCTCACACCCTAGTGTGTCCAGATGGAGAAAGGAACAAAAGCTGACTCAACAGGAACCAGCATACTGGCTTCACAAATGAACAACAGTCCTAGTTTCCACACTTAACACAGACACGATCTGTCACTTGATGGCCCTCGTTCCTCCATGAAACCCCAGGCAGAGGGAAGAAAAGACACAGGAGGAAGAGCCTACATCCTCTGCAAACGGATCAAGATCTCAAAGCCATGAAAAAGCTGCATTCATGCAGGCACAAGATAACATTAATGTACTGCCTTCAAATCCTGGAGCACAGTCCTTTACTATGACACTTTGATTTTATCTACAAATGTTAAAACTTCAGTTCACATAACCCACGAGCCTCTGCAGCAGACGCTGTTAATGGGCCTTAATAAGGAAGGGCCTGTGCTCACAGACCTACCACCCCACAGCTGTGCGGCCTAAGAGCCACGCTCAAACGCCTTCAGCACAAACCGCCTCTGCAACAGCGCTGCCAGGCTGCCAACATCTCAGAGCTGCTAAACGAGATGATGTTTCCAAAATGCAGTGCTTCATACATGGCTAAGGAGTAACAATGCTAAAAATGTTTAAAATGAACAAACTGCATAATTTTCCGAGATCAGCCTCTAAATATTACATAATTCTAACCCAGAAAGTTACAATCCTCAATTCCCATAGAGGGGCCTCCACAAAACAAGGATTTCTCATTATAACTTCAGATTTTACGAGTGCTCACTTTAGTTATAAAGAAAACTTCTGTGTGTACTATAAAATTCACTGTTCATTGGGTTTTTAGTAGCCCTAAATGTAAAAAAGATTCAGTAAAAATGTATCTTAGAGCATGATTAAGAAAAAGTTTCTCTCTGATGTAACATGATAAAAGTTAATTTTTTAGCCACTGCTTTAATCGTGGCTTGCAGGAAGTACAAAATATGATTCAACTCAAACTGACACTTCACTGACATTTCCTACTACCTTTCTCATCTAAAACTTCCACCCACTCTCCTCCATGCTTTTAGCCCTGGGAAGGCCCTTAGAAACTGTCCAACCCCACATCTTCATTTTATAATAACAACAATAAAGCCTCTTCTGGCTCGAAACAGAAAAAAACAACAAAAGGTACTGCAGGCACAAAAATAAGATGCAGGGTCTTTCTTTTTCACATTCACACAAAAGTTGCTGCAATTTCCTCACATATTCTATTTAATAAAAACTGCAAAACACCAAGAAAAATGGTACATGACCAATATCACTTTAAAACTGACCACAAATAATACACCTAATAACAAGATTTATTTCTAACAAATTTTACATACAAATAGATGTCACCTTCATATTAACCTTACTGGTAGCCTACACATTTATGCCAACAATAACCCTACCCAAAAGACTTAGTACTCTCCTCTGAAACTGTGTAAAGCTTCTTTTAAATGCCACTAACTAGGCAGTAGTTAGTACAAGGCCTGGTACGTAGTAGGTATGCAAATAAATGATTATTAAAATAAATAGATTCTGCAGCAATACCTAGTCATTTCAAGACAGATGTGCCTCTGGATATAGAAAAACATTCAGTCCTAAAGCTGACTAATCAAAGGGATGGTAAAGCTGAGTAGTTTCTGTCCTAAGAAATTTCTGTTTCACAGGAAATACCGCTGCATTTGAGCAGTCACAGTGAACAACTTATCACTGGCCCACATTTCAATCTTAAAGTCTCAGGACACAGCAAATGTTTCACATTTCCTAAACAATGCACCTAGTCAACCACCTGACTCTAAGTGGAATACCAGTATTCTGGCCTATAGTCCATGGGGTCACAAAGAGTTGAACACGACTGGGCAACTTTCACTTTCACTTTCAGTGAGGTCAAAGAAATACATTTACCTTGGTTCCCCTTATGATTCTGACCTGGATATTTCCGGAGAGAGGTGTATGATATTAAGCTGTTTAACTGTCTAGTTTAATACTTCGGTCTGGAAATATGATGTGCACTAGCAGCTACTACTGCCATAAAATGCATTTTGTCCAGCACTATAAATATCAAATCTTCATTGTTTCTGTTGTCAAATACATGGTATCAATCTTTCCTAAAACTTCCAATGTACCCAAATCTCCTCCTGAACAATTACACTTTACTATTAGTTTATCATTATTTTTAATGGTTGTGGTAGTCTTTAAAAAAAAAAAATCCATAAATTCTTTGGTACTCATGCCATCAAGAGGTGAAGTCTAATCCTTCTCCTTTAAATATGGGCCTTATGATTTGTTTCTTGAACAAACATCTGGGCTGAAGAAATACTGCATGACTGCTAAGGCTATGTCAGGAAAGGGCATTCTAGCCTGGCTCTCTGTCTCTTGGGACAAGTGTCTGTTAAACTTTGCACTACCTGGGAGACCTCACAAAGGTAGAGATGCCTGAGAAACATCAGTATTCCACATCCCAGCCATCTGAGTCTTCCAGATGACTCCAGCTACCATCTGATAGCAGCTGCATAAATCTAGTTAAGAACCACCTAGCTGAGTACTGTCAATCGCCAGAAATAATAATAAATGAGCACTGTTTCACACCATTAAGTCTGGAGTGATTATAAAATAAAAAACCAGAATGATGATCAAAAGAAATCTCAGCATTTTCTTTGGTCCTAGTTTCACTAGTATATGAATAAAGCCTCGTTTTTTATTCATCTCTGATAATCTTCCTACCAGTTTCCTTTAACTGTGCCAAGTTTAAAAACCAAAACTTTATATACCTACACCTGTGAACTGTCTTAAATGTTTATATCACCTATCTTATTTATAAATCTATTTAACCTTCAGTTCAGTTCAATTCAGTTCAGTCGCTCAGTCGTGGCCAACTCTTTGCGACCCCATGAATCGCAGCACGCCAGGCCTCCCTGTACATCACCAACTCCCGGAGTTCACTCAGACTCATGTCCATCAAGTCCGTGATGCCATCTAGCCATCTCATCCTCTGTCGTCCCCTTCTCTTCCTGCCCCTAATTCCTCCCAGCATCAGAGTCTTTTCCAATGAATCAACTCTTCACATGAGGTGACCAAAGTACTGGAGTTTCAGCTTTAGCATCATTCCTTCCAAAGAAATCCCAGGGCTGATCTTAGACTCACCTTAATAGTAAATCTTTTCTCAAAAGCCAATCTTTACATAACATCAATAAAAATTCTATACTTCTATACACTCTAGTAACTAATACAATGTTGACGAGCCAACTCTCCTGTCAATCACCCAGTAACATATACTGATAGAATGTTCTCATGTCCTCATTCCTACAGTTCAGAGACCACATAAGGAAACAGAAGTGGGCAAGGCCAAAACCTTCACCATCTACTGATCTCTTATTAAAGTGGTCTCCAAAAACCCCTGCAAGTTTTACAACTGCACAACGCCCACACCTTTTGAAGTCAAGCTGGTGCTAATCATAGGATGTTCCCTGACAAACAAAATGTAATCCAATGCCAGACGTGCAGAGTGAAACTGCAAATCTTGCAAAAATGCATGATTGCACCAGATCTACAGAAAGCAACACTGAAAAATTCATTAAAATACACACTGCTGATAAATGAAAATTATATACACAGACCAATTAAAACTTCATAAAAATTGGAAACAATGACACAGCTATAAACAGAATAATTTTAGTATTTCAATAATTAAGTGAGGCCCTTGGAAAAAAAAAAATCACAATTTTTTTTAATGACTCCTGACAAAATTCAAATGAAGCCAATACAATGCCTGGGCCTTGACTGAATTCTGGTTTGAAAAAACTAAGCTAACTATACAGACATTTTAAAGACAAGTGGAGAAAAGCTAAGGTATAAAGGAATCTTTGTTAATTTTCTAAAGTGAGAATGATGGTTGTACAGAAGAAGATCCATATTGTTAGTAATGCAAGTCTACCATGTATTTAAAATTTAAAAAAGCACCATGATGACTGCAACTCCTAAACAGCTCAACAAAGTCATTTATATATACATGTGTATTCTGCAAATCTGGAAAAAATAATTACCAAAACAACAATTACTGAATGGATAAGGTAAAAACTCCCTGTTACCTTCTTTCAATTTTTCTGCACATCTGAAAATGTTTACAATAGAATGTTGGGTGGGAAAAAGAATATCCGCCTCACCAAAATTACATACACATATACAGTCAAGACTTCCTCACTGAAGGAAGGTCTCCTACATGAAAAGAAATATGGGGGGAGGGTGGCGGAACGGGGTGTCAAGTGAAGTTATACTGTGGTATCTTTCAATGTTACTAAAACAGTACATTCAAAAAATCCATACACTAAATTCATTCCTTATTCTAGAGATTGGAATACAGTTCTACACTAATTTTTATTAAAATAAAGTACTTTATTTTGCTTACTTTGAAGTTCAGATTAATTTAACAAAAATATGTACTAACATATGTCAAGCACTAGGAATGCAGAGACCACAATCAGCCTGTCTTCAAAGAGATGATCACTCAGCTCCCCGGATGGCACTCACAGGCTCAAACTGAAGGAAGGACAATTTAAAGAGTGGTTCTGCAGGATAATGAGAATGTTAAAGAAACCATTTAGGGATACCCCAAAGAATAATTTGGTGGGCTTTCCCATCATTCCTAACTGATTACATTTTTAACAGAAATACATTTCAAATAGATGTGACACGTGGAAATTAAACACCACACATTTCAAAAGAAGTGTTTCATAACTCAAAAAGTGTGTCACTAAAATGTAAGCTCCTCAAGGGCAAGACTTTTGGCCTCTTTAGTTCACTGATATAGCCCAAGCATCTGGCCCAAAACAAGCCCTCAGTACATATTTGTTGACTAATAACGAATGAATGAATGAAATGAAGTTGAATTTCTTTTCATGTTCATTTATAGTTAAATTATGGTGAAAATTCTGGTCAATTTACTAGGAGGAAAAAAGTGCTTAAATTTTTTATCACAATGTTTTTGCCTATCTTCTCCCTGGGTGATATCTGAATATAAAATGGAAATGGTAAGCTTTAGCCCCAAATCCAAAAGTCTTTCAACACATACAACTTCTTTGAGGCATGGCTGTGAATAAATATTCTGTAAACTCAAGTCAGAAATTATGTCCATATATCTGATGTCATATATATGACATATATTATATATGACATAACATATATGTCATATATTAATGGCTCTGTTCAATATCAAAGTTCAAAACAAGTTTTAAAAATAATTATTTGTAGAATCATTCCTCAGTTTTACACAAAGAAATTATACTTCATGTAAGAAGTTTCTAAAGAAAAAACAAACTTCAGTGAAATTTCCTGCTTTACATGAATAGCTAACTAAAACACTTTCCTAGGGATTTATTCTTTTTCTATTATTAAAATAATATATACTCACACAGAAATATATACAACACTAAAACATACTGAAAAGACATCAAAGCAATCGCTCCTAACCCGTAAACAAGCACGCTGTCTTTTTCTTCCACCACTTCTTATGAAACTTTTATTTTTTAACCTGGTTAAGACCATGAACTGTTTAACATAGAAAAATGCAGTCTTTTATTTATCTCAGTGATATTATTGGTCTGTTTACAGGATTTTCCCAACAGCATTAAGGCATTTGAACTAAACCACCTATCCAAGCTTGTTTGTTCCCATTAACATTAACAAATACCAACAACTTGGCTGGGGAGAGGTTTAAGGGTGCTATTTGTAGCCACAAAATCAAGCAGCTGGCCAAAACTAGGATGGAATTCACACCCTTAACTGCACTGAACTGGTTTAGTTGCTGTATGTGTAACCCATTACATAAATATAAGAAAACTATTCAATTGATGTGAATCCCTATGTAGTTACTCTGATCATTCTCTCACCTTAGGGGCTTCACACATGCTGTTCCTTCCACCTAGGAAGCTCTTCTAGTCCTCCAGGCCATATCCTACATCACACATATCCCCACCAGCTCCTCAGCCTACCCCATCTTCAGAATCCTGTCCTCCTGTTAAACATTTCTCCTTCCAATAAGCTTTCCTTCTTTGCAAGACTGGGCCATGTGCCTTTGGTGAGGAATCCTTTACTTCGTCTTTCCCCGTATCATCATACTGCACTATAATGGCCTGTTTTTACCATAGACTAAGCTCTACCACCATATACCCAAGGTTAGAACCAGCATGTAGCAGAAGCCCCACAAAATCTGCTGAATTAAACAATAAGATACTATTTAATGACACACATGTGCAAACATACAGTGTATACATACTAATATTTAATTGCATATGTGCATATATATACACACGCACACTAAAAGGTGTGCGTGTGTGTATATGTATACTAACAGGTATGTGTGTATCAGAAAAATAAGTTACTTCCCATGCCCATTCCAAGAAGAAAATAAAAAGCAATACATTACTGTATTACTGTAGCGTTTAGTCTGCCACTTCACTAATCATCTGGGCATGCTAGCACTCAATTCCCTCAGCTGTAAAATATGAAAATCCTAAAATCCTCCTTGATGTAAAATTTTGAACATCTCAAAAATGACTTTCTACTCAGCAAAGTCAAGTAGACTTGTAATCTACTCAAGTCAAAAGGGAGGACCAATTATTATAGCCTACCATACAGCATAACAGGTACCTCAGAAAACAGAAGATAAATTCCCACTGAGCACTTAAAAGGTAGCAGGACTGCTCAAACAGCCTCCCCAAAGAGAAAAGCCTCAGCCCACCCCAAACCAAAGGTGAGCACACACTCCCAAGCCCAGGAGGTATAAGCCATCAATGAGTTTTTGCTTTATCACACGTTATTTCAAATAATCTTTTGCTACCCAGAACCTTCCCCCATGAAATTTATATGGAAAGTATAATGAAAAGATAATGTAATTTTATACTAATTAAATTTACTCATGTCAAATCAAATACACAAGCCCCATCAGCTAAAAAACTGAGGGGAATAAAAAACAAAACAGAAGAGTTGGGCTGATTTTCAAGAGATCCACTCCAGTTAAACAAACAAGGTGTTCAGAGTTTAGAATGTCCACTGCTTCTAAATAGAGGCTTCCCAGGTGGCTCAGTGGGTAAGAATCCGCCTGCAATGCAATGCAGGAGACATGGGTTCGATCCCTGAGTTGGGAAGCTCCCCTGGAGGAAGGAACGGCAACTCATCCCAGCATTCTTGCCTGGAGAATCTCACGGACAGAGGAACCTGGCAGGCCACAGTCCACAGGGTCACAAAGAGTCAGACATGACTCAAACAACTGAGCACTGCTTCTAGATACCCATTAGAATGAGTTGAAAGAACAGAACAGAAGGTCTGAGGCAGGAAATAAAAATGAAATCTTAGAAGAGCAAAGCTGACCAATACATATTAAATACAATTTATAAAACAGTATCTAAAGACCAACAACCACACAGACTCAAAGAGATGAACTTTCAGACGTCACATTCATCCATCCCCTCATCTTACAAATGAGTAAACTAAAACTCCCTGCAAGGAAATGACTTGCCCGAGATTACATGACTGATAATAGAAGAACCAAATGTCTCCTGACTCCAAATTTAGTGTCTTCTCAGTTTTCAGAGCTCCTTCCCCAAAAGGGCATGCCTATCAAACACAAAGTCTTTCAGAGATACATAACACTGTAAGAACTGTAACACTTGATAATGAATGTCTTTATCACAAAACAAACCTTTTGAAAACAGATAAAAATTAGAAAACTTAAAAGATTAAGCACATACATCCAAATTCAGAAATGCATTTTTGATTATTTCATCTCACCTTCAGGTCTTAAATCCCATGTGAAATGCAAAGCCCGTAAAACTGATCACGAGTATCTAGAACCATAAATCATCTTAAAATATTCACTGGCAGTGTACTACATGAGATTGTCATCTTAAATGACAGTAACAATGAAAGCATCAGGGAACACCAGGTTGCATTCCGAAGTTTCTCTGTGCTCCGACACTGCTCTCCTGGCAGCATTCAAGGCAGCCACAGTACTCTTGCCTGGGAAATGTCATGGACAGAGGAGCCTGGAGGGCTACAGTCCATGGAGTTGCGAAGAGTCAGATACAACTGAGCGACTAAGCAACAGCATCAAGCCCAGCCTGTGTAGGCACAAACAAAGGAGCACAGACTCCCCACATAAGCTCTTCAAGCGTCCCCTAGACCCTCCCTGCCACTTTCCAATATCTCTTCCACAACTAATTCAAAACACTAGAAACTTGTTTTCACACCCCAACGGGCCATTAATCTCTTATGTTTTTAATCCCTAGACAGATCTTTTGCAAACAAAAAGCAAAGGAACAACAACAACTGAAAAAAAAAAAAAAAAAAAAACACCCCACTGTCTGTATGTAAACTGTTCTCAAAACAATTCGACAGTTCTGGACTACTATTTAAACTCTTATTATCAGTATCAAATACAGACATCTATGATGAACCTCTGGTTGCTACCGGCATCTTCAATGACTATAAATGAAAACTCTTTAGGCTCAAGAGAATGGAGGTTGAACCAGTACCCACACCCCGAAACCTTGTCTTCAAAGCCTTTTGCAAGCACGAGGTTTAATCATCAGATCCTTCTTCTCTGTCACTTACAGTCTCCCTTAGCACTTAATTCTTTATTTACATGCCTGTTTCCCCATTAAACTGAAAGCTCCAAGCGGGCAGAGGCCATCATCTTTGCATCACAATGTATATAATTTAAATAGTCATTGAATTGAGCGAAAGAGTAAAATCTTCCCACTTTGCCTCTTTATTTTTTCCATTTATCAACAAAATTTAAGTAAAAGAAACCATGGACAACCTTAGACCCACAGTCCTTTCTTCCTCTGAGCCATTCTACAATACAAAAATCCTTTTCCCTATCACAATCCTAAGAGCACAGAAACTGGAGCAGAAAAGTCCTAAATAATCTGGTCCAATTCTCTCATTTTACAAATGAGAGTTACAGCATTTATTCATGGTCACACAGCCAATTAGTATCAGACACACACGCAAACCAACAAATCCCCAACTGCTTCCTCCAATTTATATCCCATTATCATTGTATCAAAAACAGACTGATTGCCTACTGTGTGTGTGTGTGTTAGCCACTCAATTGTGTCTGACTCTTCGCAACCCCAGGGACTGCAGCCCTCCAGGCTCCTCTGTCCATGGGATTCTTCAGGCAAGAATACTGGAGTAGCCATGCCCTTCTCCAGGCAATCTGTCCCAAGCCAGGGACAGAACCAAAGACCACTGTGCAGCAGACTGCACAGCAGGCAGACTCGTTACCGTCTGAGCCACCAGAGAGGCCCGGATTGCCTACTGAATGTCCCATCAATTCAAAATCATCTAAGAATACCAAGTTTTCTTTGTGTCTTTTGTTTGTGTCTTCTAATCTATATTTTCTTAACAGACAAAAGACTTCTCAAAAATGCATATGCAGAAAATACATCTTTGCATTTCTAGTACTTTGACAAGGATGTGAAAAATACTTGGCACAATCAAGATATTACCATTGGGAGAAGCTGGGTTATGAGTACATGGGTCCTTTTCTGCATTATTTTTTCAACTACTTGTGAGTCTATAATTATTTCAAAGTAAAAAGTTAAAAATAAATCAACAAACATGGCCCACCTACCTGATGCCACTCCAGGACCCACTAACCTATCACCTCACTCTTCTACAAACTTTCCCAAAAGAGCTAGAAAAAGTTCCAACTGCTTCTCAACCCAAATTCCAGGAAGGGTTGGTGCAGCTACCCCAAGCCTAGCACAACATTTGAGAAGCACACAAACGTTTACTGAACAAGGGAAACTCACCTAACATTGTTCTCGACTCTGTGCCGGCAACACACAGCAAATATTGACACAGGCCAAACTCTTCTGCCAGTCTGTCACAGTTTGCTACTCGCCCATGGGTCAGTGTCACTCCCCTAAGACTGTAAGCCTATAAGCACTGGCATGCGTTTTTAAAAAGCTATCCTCTCAGTGTCTCACAGTTCTGGGGAAGACCTGATTTTTATGTAACTTGTTTCAAATTTTTTTAATTTCATTTGTAAAAACAGAAAAACAAACAAAAATTACTCTAGCCTCAGACAGACGGTTAGAGAACCTATGGTCTGATGGAGAAAGGATGGCTGGGGGCAGTGAGGAACTGGCAAGTTTGGCCCTATTTGCTGTCGTCGTCGTCGTTCAGTCGCCAAGTCGTGTCCAACTCTGCGACCCCATGGACTGCAGCATGCTAGGCATCCTTCTCCTTCACTACCTCCTAAAGCATGCTCAAATTCATGTCTATTGAGCCGATGATGCTATCTAATCATCTCATCTTCTGCCAGCCTCTTCTCCTTTTGCCTTCAATCTTTCCCAGCATCAGGGTCTTTTCCAATGAGTATTCTCTTCACATCAGGTGGCCAAAGTATTAAGAGTTTCAGCTTCAGCATCAGTCCTTCCAATGAATATTCAGGGTTGATTTCCTTTGGACTGACTGGTTTTGCTGTCATTGATGAATTTTAAAACAAAGAAATGTGGATAAGAGCCTTTTATACCAGGATCTTCATACTTTTTTGTTCCTGATGATGGCAGTCCATTTAGATACTATGAGAAAAACTGCTTTATATCAAAAAACCTCTTAATCAGAAAAGGCTACCAGAATAAATGTTTTTACTACATCTGGTTAGGTTATATTACTTACAAAACTTTAACACTATTGCCAGAAAAACTTTCTATTAAAAAAAAGATTTTAAATATATCATCCTCAAAGATAAATGCTATCACCCCTCAAGAATGCCCTTGAATTTACAAAAAAAAAAAAAAAGAGAAGATTGAATCTTCATGTCAACTGAAAGCTTTTTACATTTCCAAAGAGACTTCTGAGGAATCAAGAGACCCTGGAGAAGAAAAGCAAAAGACCAACTGGCCTAGAATCCCTACCATTCCACAGAGTTTTATGAAACCAAAATCATTCCGGATGGTATGGGGAGGCTGCTAATGACACACTGACTCCTGTCTCTGGAATCAGGTGTTGTATTTCTTTTTCAGTATCTCTCTGCTCTCCGAAATGGCAGAAAGATGAGCAACTGCCAACAAAATCAGCCCCCATGCCATCTCTGACCTGCAGACGACGGGCTGCCAACCTCCCCTATAGAAGAGAGCCATTCCTGGTTCTGTGTCCCTTCGGCAGTGACAGAAACCTAACAGAAAATCAGTAGAAACACGTGGAAGCAATTTGGATTCATCCCTGCTGGCAACTGCAGGAAGCAAAGAAAAAGTAGTTCCTATACTCTCCTAAAGAACCACCACAGCAACTGTCCACAGCATCCAAGGACTCCCTCACTATCCACAGCATCCAAGGACTCCTTCCCCCTCAACATTCTTGATCTATAATGATCACAACACCTGATAAGCAGAAAAATGCAGTTACTTAAGGAAAACACCCAGGGACTTCTCAAAGATGAAGTTTAAAAATGAAAAAGTTTTAAGTGAAGTTTAAAAACTACTAAAAATAAAAGCATACGAAGAGACTGAATGTTTAAACTAGATTTGCACGCACACACAAAAAATCACCTGTCTGGTGCTTCCCTTAAAGTTTCCATATACAGATGATGACACAGAGCAACAACTGGACTAGGTCAAATTCCCTCTGGACAGGAAGCAAAGTCACTCCCACAACAGAAGAATGTAGACAATGAACTACACAAGTTCATATACTCCTCCCCTCAAAGCTTTTCATATAAAACCCTATTTTCATCACTGAGACATCAAAATAACCCTACCATATTATCTCTGCTCTTTTGACATTCTTCATCAAGTTAACTTCCTGATCTCAAATTTGGCTTTTTCTAAAAGCTTACAAAAACCCATCATCCTCCACTTTTCACATCACAGCAGCAGGCTGTTTCTCCACAGGAAAACACTCAGGTGAACCTCCACCAGGCCTCTGAGCAAGTCTTAGAGCAGGTCATAAAGAGCTACACCACCTTGTCATATGAATTCTGGAATGGCATATTCATGCTGGGGCAGAGCCCGTTTCTTGAAATGGTAGTTTCTCAACACTTTTCCTTTTGTACTAAAAAAGAATGGGGCCTGAACTGATGAAAAAGGAAATAAAATTCTATCTATTCATTCAATTCACAGTGCTCCCTAGACTGGACACTGTCATATAACTGGTGATCTAGAATACCACTATTACTAATGAAATTCCAGACTACATAATCTTTTATATATGTGTATATATATATACATATATATATTAACATGAAAATTTGCTATCAAGAAAAATGTACGTTTGAGTAGCTTTTTCCTATGAAAAATAATGTAACATTTTGGAGTCAAGAAAAATTTCAAATACATAAAATTATATGCAGCTTGATCACAACTGTATTTTAAAAGAAAAATCCATGTATAGGAAAAAAGAGACCAGAAAGTCACCAAAACACTACCAGTGATGGCACCCTTGCTAGACTTTATAAACTGTGTTTTCTGAATCTTGTATAAGAATGCTTTTTATTTTTTATATAAATTTATTTATTTTAATTGGAGGCTAATTATTTTACAATATTGTAGTGAGAATGCTTTTTAATAGTAAGCAATTTTTTAAAACTATTAACAGTCAAAAACTTGAAAACAGCTCCAATTTCCATCAGCTAGAAAACAGATGACAATATAGCGATTATCCAAACAATGAAATACTACTACCACAATCAATGTGGCATCTGGTCCCCCCATTTCACGGCAAATAGATGGGGAATAAATGGAAACAGTGAGACTTTATTTTCTTGGGCTCCAAAATCACTGTGGACAGTGACTGCAGCTATGAAACTAAAAGACACTTGCTCCTTGGAAGGAAAGCTATGACAAACCTAGATAGTATATTGAAAAGCAGAGGCATCACTTTGCCAACAAAGGTCTGTACAGTCAAAGCTGTGGTTTTTCCAGTAGTCATGTTGTGAATGTGAGAGTTGGACCATAAAGAAGGCTGAGCACCAAAGAAATGATGCTTTCAAACTGTGGTCCTGGAGAAGACTCTTGAGAGTCCCTTGGACTGCAAGAACATCAAACCAGTCAATGCTGAAGGAAATCAGTCCTGAATATTCACTAGAAGGACTGATACTGAAGCTCCAATACTTTGGCTACCTGATACGAAGAGTCAACTCATTGGAAAAGACCTTGATACTAGGAAAGACTAAAGGCAGGAGGAGAAGGAGATGACAGAGGATGAGATGGTTGGATGGCATTACTGACTCAAATGGATATGTGTTTGAGCCATCTCCAGGAGATAATGAAGACAGGGAAGCCTGGTGTGATGCAGTCCATGGGGTCCCAGTCAGACACGACTTGGTGACTAAACAACAACCACCATAATTAACAAAAGAAAAAAAACTGTTACATGTGCTAAGGAAAAGTCCCCAGACATATGATCCCTTTTCCACGAAATTCTAAAAAAGGCCAAATTACAGTGAGAAAAAGAATAGCTGTTTTCAGGAGCGTGGTGGGAAGAAGGGGCTCAGAAAGCAAAAGGGCACCAGGGAACTTTTGGGATCATGAAAATATTCTGTATCTTGATTGTAATCATGGTTACACAACTATACACATTTGTCAAAACTCAAACTGTACACTAAAAATGGGTGAATTTTACTGTATGTAAGTGAAACTTCAATAAAGCTGAGTTACAAACTAAATAATAGAGAAAGTTGAAACATTTTATTAAGGTGAATGATACCACTGGAAACTGAACAAATAACATTACTTTGCTGTTTAAGCTTATATTTTTATTTACATGTGAAGTAACATTAATTTGTAACACTTTATTCAATATCCTGACAAAAATCAGGATATCAGAAACCACAGTTACCTAAGAATTTATCATATTTCTCATTTTGAAGGGGTTTATTACCACTACAGTGATCGTATCAAGAAAATAATATAAAATATGATCTCATTAGAGAATAATTTCTAATAGCTAAATTCAATTTACCAGTAATCTTACCTCTATGAAAGTGTTAGTCGCTGAGTTGTGTCCAACTCTTTGTGACATCATGGACTGTAGCACACTAGGCTCCTCTGCCCATGGCATTCTCCAGGCAAGAATACTGGAGTGGGTTGCTATTCCCTTCTCCAGGGGAATCTTCCCAACCCAGGGATAGAATCTGGGTCTCCCACATCATCGGCAGATTCTTTACCATCTGAGCCACCAGGGAAGTCTTACCTCTATATTAAGTTAGAAGAATGCAGTGAACTTTTCACATGACTTTTGCCTCAATGTGCCCCACTTTCAAGAACTCTGTCCTTCCATCATTATTACAAGCAACTTGCTGATCAAATGTTATCACACTAGAGGTTAAAGATGTGACAACATCTGTCAGGAATATTTCCAATGTAATGTTGCCTATCCATCTAAGGCTATTATCCAACAAATTTCTCTTAAGAATGTCAAATTTTATAACATGTTAAAATTTAATTGGTTTTATTATATAAAGTCACAAAACGGTCAATCATCAAAAATAAGCTTTCATGTAACAACAGGAAAAATCTAAACAGACTGAACTCTGAGATTAAGATAATTTTTTTAAAGCTTTCAACTTTGAGATATATAATGAATGTGTATCAAATATATGATCTGAGGGAAAGGAATAAGAGGGAAGACACTTTAAATCAGGTTGTTGAAATTGGGTGCTCACTATACTATCCTCTTTACTTCTGTATATGTTTTAAAGTTCATAATAAAAAGCTTTAAAATAATTTTCAGAATAAAACTTAAAAATCATTATAAAAACAAATCAACATTTCAAAATTACAGTGAGCCAGGAGACAGGCTGTTGTCATTTGCTCAGAATGCCAAGGTGTCAAAATGACAGAAACAGACTATAATTAGAGTTTGTTTTCTTAACTAGAAATACAGTTGGTCCTGTGTCTCTAAGGGGTACTGGTTCCAAGAGTCCCGGCGGGTACCAAAACCCTTGGCTGCTTAAGTCCCTTTATAAAATAACTAGTACAAATAGTTAGCACTTGGTATCTGTGGATATAAAACCTGTGGATACCAAGGGCCTAGTGTATGTATGATGAAAATGGGGCACAAGGACATAAATACATTCTATCACATAAGATTATTCCCCTCAATACACTCTGCAAGATCTACTTACGTGTAATTTGACACAGTCCTCAGTGACTAAACTTTCCTTTAAAGACTATTTCCTAAATAATGTTCATTGTTAAGGAAAAATCCTCACCTTTTCTAAAGTTCATCCCATGATTCCTAGTTGTACTCCTGTGTACTATGTAATTGCCTTCCCAAGTATCTGTTTACTCCTAGACCTACAATTTACTCACTGATTTTTTGATTTATAAAACTAATCTTCCCTTGTTTTCATTTTCAATTTTTTGTTTGGCTATTCCATACCCTGTCTTTAATCTTACTTTCCTTAAACAACTTAATCATTTTTGAGGCTTGCCTGGACTTTCTCAGTAAAGTCACTCTAGTATTATTGTTTCTAGGTAACTATCTCAATAATCAAATAGTCAGATTTCCCACTGGTTTGGTGACGTGATGCTCTATTCCACCCTAATACTGTGTTTTGGTGTAGCACAATGAAACTTTAGGCAGCTTTCAACTAGTATAACCTCTACCCACCACAATCTTTGTTCAGCTCCCAGGCCTCTTTTCTGGATCCTACTGAAGGGATGAGGATATGGCTGAGTCTTTAAAACCCAACAGTTCCTAATAAAATAAGATGCACTTACTAAAGGCCAGGTATTGTGCAAAAAGCTCTTTCTGTGTCAACCCTGCCCAACAGAATGTGCAGTGATCATGGCACTGTTCTGTATCTGCACTGTCCAATACCATGCTACTAGCTACATGTGGGTACAGAGCACTTGAAATGTGATTACTGTTACTATGGAACTGACTTGTTAATTTTATTTCTTTTCAACTAATTTCAATTTAAGTAAGTCATGTCTTGAGACTAACTTCTACTGCTTGAATTTTTCATAAATTTCCCTTTAGTTTTACATCTGTATATATTCAAGATGATCTATGATAAGAGTTTCTGAACCTCACCACAACTGACATCATGGATAGGTTCATACTTTACTGTGGGGCTGTCCTGTGCATTGCAGGGTGGTGAGCACCACCTCTGATGTCTACCCAACCAGAGGCCAGTAACAATGCCCCAACTGGGACAACCAAAAAATGTCTCCAAACACGGCAAACATCCCCAGGGGGGCAAAAACTACACCCAATTGAGAACCACTGGTCTAAGACTAACAGTCTGGATTCTGCACTCAATGCTAAGGATATTCTAGTGCAATTCCTCTAGTGCCTGTTTTCCTATTTGGAAACCAGACAAAATGTAAAAGCTGTAAAAAGTAACTATCTCTTTATAATATTTTCCACAGAACCTATAATATTGTGCTTTCCCACCTGCTATCTCAACTATTCTTCACCAACAAGGGTACTACTATACCTGACTTAGAAACTGAGTCTGTAGGGGTGGGGAGGAGCGGCAGGGAATGAGACTGTAAGTGCTTAAACGACTCGCCTACCACAACATAGTTAATAACTAGCAGGGCTGAGACAAACCAGATTTAGGAATTCTTAATTTTAAACTCCTATCTACACTACCTTACTCTGTAGCCTTATAGCTTCTAAAGGGGGAGCTCCTTGGAGAAAAACCTTTTCAATGTAACAGTCTCAACCCAGATTGTTTCTGGTCACACAGCACATTATAATGCCTAAGAGCAAAGCTCACAGGAAAATTCCACATCCAGACCAACAACGTGAACTGCGTTGCAATGTAGCCAACCTGCATCCCAAAGAGTAATTCAAGACAGGGACTAATCTCAGGAACACATATCACCTTAAAAGGCCTCTCCTGACCTAGTACTAGGAAAGCATTAAGAGGTTCCGCGCTCTGACAAAAGGCCTAAATCAATTTGAAGTGCAGGAGGGAGGCGTTGGGGAGAAGAAATCAAAACTCTAAGACAGGTGGCTGCACAAAGGCTGGGACACCTCAGAAAGCAGAGATTTCCTAGAATACAGGCCATGTGGGACAGTGAAGAGACCTGGACTTCAAAAATTAGAAGACCCATCCTGTGGCCCTCATCTGTCAGTACCCTGGATAAAGTCGGTAAACTCAGGCCTGGTTTTCCAGCGCATCTGTGAAAAGAATGGTCTACTGACTTCTTCGGCACTTCCCAGGATTTGCTGAGCTGCACTTCCAGCTCGCCTCTCAATCTCAAAATGCAGTACCATTTTCTTGGTATGGTTTTTACTACTGATTATTTCTTGAGATGTTTTAAGCAGGAACATAGCACTAACTCAAGGAATTTGCTAGAAAGAAAATCCAAATGTTACACAAGTATCTGAGCACCGAGCGGTTTCAATTCCATACAAAGAATATTTGCTGAGGGGCCAGCTCTCTGCACCAGGGACCTTGTAATCACTCTGGAAATCCACAACCTATATCCTAGGCTCTAGGAATGCCTAGCCATCCCCACCTGTATTCAACTACTGCATTATTTGGTCTCCCAGGGCCAATAATTAAAGATGTTAACCCAATATACCAAGACTGTCGCAGAAATGCATGAGTGCGTGCTTAACCACGTCCAACTCTTTCGCAACCCCATGGACTGTAGCCCATCAGGCTCCTCTGTCCATGGGATTTCCCAGGCAAGAATACTGGAGTGGGTTGCCATTTCCCTCTCCAGAGGATCTTCCCAATCCAGGGATCGAATTCATGTCTCCTTCACTGGCAGGATTCTTTACTGCTGGGAAGCCCATCACAAAAATAACAAGCATAAAAACACAGAGGAAACGCACTCCAGTATTCCTGCCTGGGAAATCCATAGATAAGAGAGACTGGTGAGCTACAGTCCATGCAGTGGCAAAGAGTCAGACTTGACTTTAGAGACTAAACAACAATTTTTTAGCTTTAGCTTTTTTGCCTCCACATCACCCTGTTAGTATCGTTCTGCCTTCTGTTTACCATTTGTTTTGTTTTGCCTGCTTCTTTTATTCCTCCTGCTAAAAAAGAAAAAACACAGAGGGAAAAAATCAGATTTTTTAATACTGAGTACATTTTAAATGCTGACATCACATTTCTACAGTAAACAAAATATATGACTTTTAATAGGATGCAGCCATTTTAAATAGAAAACTTTATTTGTATAGCACAATATTGGTGTTTTGAGGCATTTTATTTGACTAAGCAATTTATTTTCAATACCATGCTGCCAGTCCAATCTTACTGCTTTTCGGGTAAATACTAACGTCTATGTGTTTATATATATATATATATTTTTTTTTTTTTCACCAAAACTATCAATTATCATTTCGTTAGATTTTTATCTAAAGGCAAAAGTTTTCTGGGCTCATTCTAGTTAAGTTAAAAGGTTCCAGAGAAAGAGTCTCGTGTGGGGAAAGATTTCCCTTAAACAATGCAGCAAAGGGTTGATCTAGTATTTTGCAACTAGGTATGCATACAGGATCTTCTTCTGAAGGGGAGACACAGAACAGCTCCACAAGTCAACTACTTCAAAACTGGAAAGCATGACTATTTCAAATGCTGCTTTCATAAAACAGACCAGACATTCTACTGCTACGAGATACAACTACAGGTTCCTAAAATTTTATCTACAGCTGTTTTTTTTAATATCTACTACATTCTTGATGCACATATTTTACAGTCTCATTTTCGAAACCACCTGTCTTTATTTCTCATGAAAACTGAAAATGACCCAAACAGTCTCAATATTGTATACTGAGAGTACAGGAGTCAAAGCTGATTATTTGTTTACACCAAGAATGAAAAAAGAAAAGGTAGCTTTAAAAAGGATACATGTAAATTTCTAGACTAGCTGAAAAAAGAATGCTCAAAGTGCCTAACAAAACCGCAAAATAGGTTTTGGCATGCATGATCAATTGAGTAAATTAGTTAGGATTCCTGGTATATAAAGTTAGGACTAGTATAAAAAATACACCGTGTATGTCTCTTCTGGTGCAATGTAACAAGTTCCCCCACAAGCAGGGCCAACTGGATTCTATGAATGACAGACAGTACAGCTATCCTCACTACTAGCTTGGTTCTAAAATTTACCCCCCCCCCAAAAAAAAACACCTTATGTAAAAGTCTTAACAAAAGATTTGTAATGAAATAAAATCGGAGTAAGACTGCATTATAAAATAAATGACTTAAAACTTATTTTCGTACTTAAAAAAACTATGTGACCACTCCAAATGATTAGTATTTTGAGAAAGTATTCCAAAAGTTCTACGAACATGTGAAATACAATATGGCTACAACAGCAAAGATTAGACAAATCCGAACCCAATGCCAGAAACCAAGCCTCCAGCTTCCCGGATTGAAAGGCTGTCCGCCCCACCTGAGGCAGTTAGATACCCCGAAACAGAGGCCGGTATCTCAGCAGCAAGTTAGGCCTCTTCCTCCCTCAGGGAAGTGCATGACAAACAGGGCTTCATGCAATTTATGTCACCCGGTCACTTAACAAAAATCATATCTAACTTCTAAACGTGGGCCCTGACGGCCTTCTATATTTATGAGGAAGAGAGAGCAGCGAAAGTGTTGGGATAGAAACTTCAAATGCCCCACTTTCTGACCCTATAAAACATTTAGCCCATCATTCGATCTGAGTCCTAGATTCTCAGCCTTGCCTAATGGAGGTTTCCCTCAACCTTTTCGGAATCTCTGTTTTGCAACAGTGAAGGAACTTTTCCTGCTTTATCTCAGTTCCCTGAGAGCATGCGGCCTTGCAATTCAATATCCTAAACTGGCAGGGAACGGTGGAGGAGGGAAGGGGAGGAATCCAGAGTCAAAACAGCCTCCTTATGAAAGACCAAAAAAAAAAAAAAAAAAATCATAATGCCTCCTCCGCCCATAGCAAAACCCATCCCAGAAATTTACAGAGTGTTAAGAAAAGCCAGCACTGCGAACTGCAAACGTAAGAGTTTTCCTTTGACTCTACGCACGGTTTTCAGCTGTCAAATTACAACTCAGGAAAACACTATCATTAGAATAAAAAAAGGAAACAAAAAAGCTCGCACCACAGGGACTGGGAAACAGGAGCTGCCAGCACCGTTTCCAGGAAAACAGAGCAAAGGGAACCCAATCCACTTCCCTCCCCGCCCCCCCACCCTCGCCTAAATTCATCCCCTCCCCGGACCGGCAAACCTCACTGCAGGGGCTCAAATTTAATAATAATAACAATAATCATGGCGCTTCCTCCCTCCCGCCACCCCACCCGCGATCTGCAGGGAATCAGCTTCTCCCACCCAGGTCCCCCGACCCCACCCCGCCCCGCCTCCCCTTCCCCCAGGAGCTCCAGGCCCCCGCCGGTCCGACCACCCCACCGGACACAGCTCCCGGGAGCCCGGGCGAACCCAGCCTACCCCGGGGCCCCTCGCCCGGCTTCTCCGCTTCCCTCTTTTTTTTTTTTTTTCAACCTCCACCATCCCCCATCCGCATTGTCTGTCTCAATTCAACTTTGACTAATATGGATTCCTCGGGCCTGGCCCGGGCGGTGAGGAAGCTCCCCGCACCGGGAGCTGGATGGATACCCACCCGCCGCCCCCACCGAGTTGAACGCGGCTCCTCCGTGGAGGCGGGGGGACCGGGGGGCGTTAGAGGGTGCAGTGCGCTTCCCCGTCCACAGCTCGCTTCCCCCCACACCCCCCGGACCCCGCGGCCCCGGCCCTTGGGACCAGAAGTTTGCCCCGGAAGGGGCCTAGCCGGGGGGCAGTGAGGACCCCCGCCCTCCCCACCGGCCGCCGGTCCGGCGCGGCCCCGTGGGGGAGGGGAGGGCGGGGAGGCGCCCCTCCCCCCGCCGCCCGCCGGCCGGCCCGCCCGCCGGCCCTATTACCTGTCATTGAGCTGGTCCTCGGTGCCCGGCAGCGGGTGAACCACGAAATGGATGGACGTCATGGTGCTTCCTTCTCGTCGTCCTCTCGAGGACGGCCCCCTCCCGCTCGGCTCCCCCCACCCCCGAACCCCTTCCCCTCGTCAAAACCCACAGCCACAGCCGCCGCCGCCTCCCGGTCCCCAAATGAGAGAAGCAAATGCGCAGGGGCCGCCGCCGCCTCCCTGCCGGGCGTGTGTCCGAGGCGCGGCGGTCCGGCGGGGCGGGCAGGAGGGCGGATCAACACGCCACCCCGCTCCCTCAGCGACAGGGCGCAGGAGTGCGAGGCCGGCGGCCGGGACCCGGGGCGCGCCGCCGCTGCCGCCGCCACCGGCAGCCGGACGTCGGGAGAGAGGGGCCCGACTGAGGAGGGGAGGGGGACGGGCTGCGGGCTGTGGGGCCGGTGTGTGGTCCCGGCGGCGGACGGGTCCGGACTGGGGAGGTGGGGAGGGAAATGAGCCCGCTCGGCGCGTCACTGGCGAGAAGAAGCCGCCGCCGCCGCCACCAGCACCGCCGCCGCCATCTTCACTTCTGCCCCAGTTTCTCCGTCTCGCAGGCTCCGCTCCCGAGCGGAGGGGGAGGGGCGAACGGGAGGAGGAGGAGGAGGGAGGAGACCGGCGGGCGTGGGGCACGGCCGCGAGGGGGCGGGGCTCCGGGAAACGGGCGGCGAGGCCCTGCCGATTGGGCGGCTCAGCCACGGCGCTGTAAGGCGCGCGCCGATTGGGCCGTTCGGCTCCCGAGCCCGGCCCCCCCCCCGGGGGGGTGGGCTCGCTCCCGAGTGAGTGTTCCGGAGAGCACGTGTTCGGGACAGATGAGGCGGAGGGGCGAGCCGGCTGGGGCGGGGAGTCCGGGAGAGAGGCTAAGTGTGTGTCCCCGGCGCGGCGGTGGTGGGAGGGAACAGGGGCTCCTCCAGTCTCGCGCTCTGATTTCTCTTGGGGCAGCCCTAATTATTTTGCGGACCCTTAGGGGTTTTCTGTTGTTGTTTCTCGTCCTTCACATCCGCAGTTATATTTAAAGTGGAAGTGTAGAAATCTGTTAAGGAGCAAGAAACGGACAGCGTTTTATTGGAGAAGTAAGGTAGTTATGTAAGGGCCTTTCCAGAAGGTCCAATCGTAGGATTATAGAGCTGACTTTGCAGCAACTTCTTTTTATCACCCTGATTTCCCCAATTCCACCCCCCACCCCCACGCAACCGCCACCATCACGTATCTACACAAAGACAAAATGTGGAAATTTCCACCGATTTCCTGATTTAAATGACTCATGAATTTTTAATTCTTTTAAATGAAAGATGAAATATCAATTTCATCGAAGATGGTTCGTTCTTCAGCTTATGATCAGTGGGATCATAAGGGCTAATTCTTGAATAGATCTGCCTTTTTCTAGGGAACCAGTTAATAGATTTCTTTCTCAAAGGCTTCTCTGGCCCCTTCAAAAAATCAAGTACTTCTTTCAAGAGAAAAAAAGTGAAAACACGAAGCCTCTTTCTCCAGTATGTTCGGTTAAATTAAGGGTCCTGTGAAACGTTCTTAATTTTAAATATCACTTTTCTTCTGTTACTGCATTACACATACGCACTTGCTTAGAAGTTCTTTTGAACAAAATATATGACTATAAATCAGGATAGAGTAGGTACCCCTTGAGACAGATAATGGAACACTTTTGTAGGTCACCAGCTCCAAAATGGCCCAGATTAGACTAAAAAGTGATTTCAAAGCCTCTATTTATTAGAAATTCGTGGGAGCCACAGGGAAGCAGAGGAAACCAATGGACACTGTTAGTTTTGGAGCCAGACGGACTTGGATTTGTGCCGTTTCTAATAATTATTAATTGTGTGGACTTGATTATATCATTTAACCTATCATAGCATCTTTTTTTCCTCATTTGTGAAATATTCCATAGTAATAGATCTATGTAGGGTTTTGGTGAGGCCTAAATAAGATAATGTATGTCAAGTACCTAGAGCACTTCATAACATTTAGTAATGTCAGCAAGCAGAAGTGTTTTTGTCAAGTTGCTCACTGTGTGCCACTTGACAAATATACCACTTGACTACATACCACTTTATACACTTATGTCTTTCATTACTCAAATCACATTATGGAGTAAATAATATTATCCCCATTATATAGATGAAGATACTGAGGCCCAAATACCTTATAAGTGCTGAAACTGGTTCCATTGCTCTTTCCACTATACCACAACTGTCATCTACTTAATTTAGAAGGAACAGACTATTCAAAGTCAATGGGAAAATGTGATATGATAAATGCAATAAGAGTGCTATGAAAGTTAAAGGAGGAAGTGGTTCCAGCCAAGATAATTAAGAAAAGTCATTTCATTTAAGCTTTCAAGAATGTTCTGGGAAAACAGAACATCCAGTTTAAACTTGGTCATTTTAGTTGTGCCCCTGGACAAACTCCAAAGTCCATGCTATACTTTGCTTCATTTCTCTTTCTTCCATATCTGCCCTCCTTCATCCTTTCATTGTGCTTCCATCCTGCTTTCAACTTGATTTACCAACTGAGATTTTCTATCCTGGTTGAAGGCTGGTCTCATCACTCTTCGGCAGCCCATTCAAAGTACCCACTGGGTCTCTGACTGACAACTATCTTGGCATTGTCCAGGCTGCTGTGTTAGAACATTCATCTCCCTAACACTATGGTGGGTCACACTTTGAACCCGGAAGAGCAAGAATAAAGACACAGAGTTGTGCATCACATGGATGGGGAAGGAGGGAATACAGATAAGGAAGGGAAATAAGCAAGGTTCAAGCAGAAGCTTCTTTGAAAAGCCAAAGTACAATACAAGTTGAGAAAAGAAGGCTGGAGTGAGCTGCTTTTCTAACAATTTGAACTAATTTATTTGAGGACAGCTAAAAAGTTAACCAACAATATTTCTTTAAACCTGCTTAAAGGAACAGGAGAGTTAACAAAATAATGATGAATTACCACACTAGGATCCAAGGGATGAATAAGACCCAAAGAAGTGAGTCCTGTGTTTAGAGCCACTTTTCCCCCTGGGATGAATGCCAGTTCCAGAAAGACCTAGTAAGAAGCCAAGAAGTTGAGCAGTTCTGACAAATTCTCAGAGCTAAGACAACAGGAACTGATGTCCAAGGTTCCCTAATGCAATAGTGAGTGAGTACTAATGAACTCCTCTCCCTTTGTATGGAGCCCAAAGGACTGCAGCTCTGAAATAAGCCATGTCTTAGAGTTGGTTTCCCCCAAGACATACATTGAGTCAAGGATGTGGCCACAAGTATTTAGGAAGTGACTGCAGGAAGCACTATATGGAAACGGAGAAATGAGACAGCGAATGGAGAAAAGTCAATAAAAGTGGGTTGATGAACGTTTTGCCACTGTAGACAACTAGAATTCAATCCCACTGTGGACAACTGGAACTCAGTCCCACTGGGGGTCATCAGAGAGACTGTTAGGACATATCTTGGAATTAGCCTACTGAGCGGAGAGGAAGCTAGAGGTATTTATCCATTAATTCTACCTCTCAGTAGTTGAAGATTGTTCCTGGGATGTGAATCCCCTTACACTTCAAGCTTTTCCCACTTGTGGGCAAAGCACACTCCTAAGGCCAAAATATAGCATCAGGAATGAAACAAACAGACAAAAAAGGGATGAAAGAAATATAAAGATACTGGGGGTGGGGCAGGGAAGAGGGGGGCAAAGTGAGAATAAAAAAGAAATGTGAGAAACTTTAAGCAGTTGACCCATACTAAAAGGTATGAGTCAGGTAAAAGGAAACTGATTTCCTGGTATAAGCGCAGACAGGCATAAAATGATGAAAAATAAAAAGGGAAAATATGTAGGTATATGAATGTTGACTGAATAAACAACGGGGCATAAAATTCCAAAACACCGACTATACCAAATGCTGGCAAGGATGTAGAACAATTAGGACTTTCATTGATTCCTGGTGGGAATGCAGAATGGTACAGCTATCTTAGAAGATAGTTTATGGTTTCTTACAAAACTAACATACTCTTAACATGTGATCCAGGAATCATGCTCCTCAATATTTACCCAAAGGAGTTGAAAGTTTATGTCCACACAAAAACCTGCACATAGATGCTCACACCAGCTTTATTCACAATTGTTAAAACTGAGAAGCAACAACAAAGTCCTTCAGTAGGTGAATGTGTAAATAAACTGTGGTTACATGCATACCATGGAATATTATTCAGTACAAAAAGGAAATGAGCTATAAAGCATAAAAAGACATGAAGGAACCTTAAATGCATGTTACTAAGTGAATCTCCCTGCAACGCAGGAGACCCGGGTTTGATCCCTGGGTCAGGAAGATCCTCTGGAAAAGGGAATGGCAACATACTCCAGTATTCTTGCCTGGAGAATCCCATGGTCAGAGGAGCCTGGGAGGCTACAGTCCGTCAGGTCACAGAGTCAGACACGACTGAGCGACTAACGCTGCTACTACTAAGTGACAGGAGTCAATCTGAGGTTATATACTGATGACCCCAACTATATGACGTTCTGGAAAAGGCAAAGCTATGGCGATGGCTAAAAGATTCATGACTGCCAGAGGTTAGTGGAGATGGGAAGAACAGGCAAAGCAGAGGATACTTAAAGCAGTAAAATACTTTGTATGATCTATAACAGTGAATACATATCAGTATAAACTTGTGCAAGCCAATAAAATGTTCAAAACCTAGAGTGAATCCTAATGTAAACCATGAACTCTGGATGATAATGATTTATCGATGTAGGTTTACCAGTTTTAACAATTGGGTCACTCTGGTAGAAGATGTTGATAGTGGGCAAAACTATCTATGGCAGGGGGGCAGGGAGTATATGAGAAATCTTTGTACCTTCCTTTCAGTTTTGCCATGAACCTAAAACTGCTCTAAAAAACAAAGTCTGTTTAAAAAATCTTAAACAAGAAATTCACTGGCAGCTGTTAGGAATGTGCACTTTCACTGCAAAGGGCCTGGGTTCAATCTCTGGTCGGAAAACTAAGATCCTACACACTGCGTGATACGGAAAACAAACAAACAGGTATTAGCAAAACAAATTCAACAGGATGTACAACAAGGAGTAGATCACAAACAAGTTGGATGATTTGACATATGGAAATCAAAAAATGTAATTCACCATATTGACATAATGCAAGAGAAAAATCATTAATTGAATAAGAAAAAGAATGTTACAAAATTCTGTAAGCATTCATGAAGAAAATTTCTTAGCAAACTATGAATAGAAGGGGACTTCTTTAATTTGATAAAGAGTATTTTTAAAAATCCTATAGGAAGTATCTTTTGTAATGGGGAAATGTTGAAAGCTTTTACCCTAAGACTGGAAACAAGGATGCCTATTCTAAGCACTCCTTTTCAGCACTGCACAAGAGTTCTAGCTAGTGCAATAAAACAGGAAAATGAATTTTAAAGGTAAGGGATGAATTTTCTGAGGCAGCTGCCGAAGTTGTCAGAGGGACAGCTCATGCTAATCAATGGTTGAAATCAGCTCCAGAGCTACTGGAGGCCAGGGTGAACAGGCAAGTACTGCTCATCTAAGAAATCAGTGGTCATGCACTGAGAGGACATTAACATTTCTCACAAACTTCTACAGAATTAAATGGAGGTGCCAGGCCTTGACCCTTTCCACAGGCCCATAGACACCAACCCATCCAATGGTCCTTTCCACTTCTGGGTCCCCAAGCACATCTTCAGATGTACTGTGCAAGGCTTGCTGCCCCACAAGATCAAGCGTGACCAGGAAACTCTTAAAGCACCTCAAGGAGTTTGATAAGACAAAGCAGATGATCATTTCTGTTCAAGTTTGTGTGTCTGAAGCCATTTCTAGGTTTGCCCACCTGGGCTACCTGACTTGTGAATTTGGCTGGAAGTACCAGGTAGTGACAAACACCCTGGAAAAGAAGAAGTATGAGGCCAAGATTCACTATAGCAAGAAGTAGCTCAAATGGGCCAAGAAGTACATGGGGAACAAAACCAACAAAGAGAGGTCCTCAAGACTAATAGACTTCTGAGTCCAGTAAAAAACTGTTTATCTCTCAAAATATATATATAGGCTTTGGAAAGGAAAATATAAAAACATCATTATTTTCACAGGACTTATTTTAATATATACAAATTAGAATGAACAAGTTTAGCAAAATAAGTAGAAGTAAAGTTAATGTCCAACAAAAAAACAATTGTCTTTAATATATTCGAGAAGGAAATGGCAATCCACTCCAGCACTCTTGCCTGGAAAATCCCATGGACGGAGGAGCCTGATAGGCTACAGTCCATGGGGTTGCAAAGAGTCGGACACGACTGAGCAACTTCACTTTTAATATATAAAAAAGTTAGAAAATGAATTAGAATTAGAAATTATAGCAATTAAAGTAATATAAAAACTGTAAAGCTTCTAATATCTAAGAACAAATTCAATGAAAGATGTATAAAACCTCTACCCAGAGAACTTTAAAACATTTCTGAGAGAAATCAAAGATGATCTAAATAAATGAAGGAATATACCATGTTTATGGACTAGTACAACTAATACTGTGAGGTTGTAAAGTCTCCCTAAACTGATCTATAGATTTAGTGCCATCTTAATCAAAACTCTTCCACTCCAGTAGAAATTCACAAGTTGTTTCTCAAACTTACATGGAAATGTAAGAGGAGACAAGAAGATCAATGAAATAGAATAAACAGCTCAGGCATAGACCAAAAGTTTATGAACACATGACTTTGATAACATAGGCACCTAAGAGCAATTTGGAAAGGAAGATGTTTGCAATAAGTTGTGCTGGGATGACTAGATATCATTATTTTTGAAAATTAAACTTAACCCCTACCCACAGGCAAACTATAGATATACATGTAAAAGGCAAATAATAAAATTTCTAAGAAGACAATATAAAATGATATGTATATAATCTTAGGACAGGAGTAAACTTCCTATACTGGGCATAAAAGCTCTAATCATAAAGAAAAAGGATCACTATGTTAGACTATATTATAAACAAGAATTGCTATTCATCAAAATGACAACATAACGTTAAAACACTGAAAATGACTTTCCTGGTGATCCAGTGTTAATACACCATGCTTTCAATGTCAGAGGCACAGATTTCAACCTTGGTTGGGGAACTAAGATCCCACATGTTGCGCTATGTGGCCCCCCCAAAAAAAATTGAAAAAAAATATGATTACCAAAGGGTATGGGGAGTGGAGATAAATTAGGAATTTGGGCTTAACATATACACACTATTATATATAAAATAGGTAAATAACAAGGTCTTACTATATTGTGCAGGGAACTATATTCATAATAACCTATAATGGATAAGAATCTGAAAAATAATATATATATATGTAGAACTGAATCACTTTATTATGAACTTGAAACTAACACAACATTGTAAATTAACTATACTTTAATTTTTTAGATGGTTAAAAAAAAATAACAAAAAACTGAAAAAAATAAGCTACAGAATAGAAGATACGTATCACTGAAAAAGAACTCACATTCAAAACATATTTTCAAATTCCTAGAAATTACACATTAAAGAAAAAACTAATTTTTTCTTTTTTGCATTATTTAAGTTAATGGTACAATATTATATGTTACAAGTGTACAATACAGTGATTCACAATTTTTAAAGGTTATACTCCATGTATAGATATTACAAAATGTTGGCTGTATTTCCCATCTTGCACAATATATTCTTGTAGCTTATTTTGTACTTAGTGGCCTGTCACTCTTAATGTCCCCTACCCCTATATTGTCCCTCCTTTGTCCCCTCTCCCAACTGGCAACTGCTAGTTTGTTCTATCTGTGAGTCTGTTTCTTTTTTTTATTATTATATTCACCAGTATGTTGTATTTTTTAGATTCCACATATCAGCAATATATGTAGTATTTGTCTTTTTCTGTCTGATTTATTTCCTAACACTGTCCAAGTTCATCCATGTTGCTTCAAAGAGCAAAATTTCATTTTTTTAATGGTTGAATACATTTTTAAATGCCTAGGAATATTACATATTACATATCCTTCAATATTATGTATTGGAGAAAAAGAAAACCAAAATTAAAAAAATGTTAATGGGCAAAAGACTAGAATAGGCACTCCATAAGAGATACACAAATGACCGATAAGTATAGCAACCTCATTCATCCTCAGGGAAAAATAAATTAAAACCACAATGAGATATTACTGTGCACCCTCCAGGATGGCTATAATCAAACAGACTGACAATAAAATGTTGGTGTGTGTGGAACAAGCACTTATTTACAGCTAGTGAGAGCTTAAACCAATACAATCACTTTGGAAACAGTTTTGCTATTTATTACTAAAGTGAAACATACAATTCCACTCTGAAGTGTACAGCAAATAGATGGGCATACAGAGTGTACCAAGAGACAAGGAAAAGAATGACCACAGCAGCACTATTTATAAAGGCTCTAAATTGTAAATTGTCCACATGACCAACAAAAGTAGAGTATCATGGTATGTCTATGCAAAGTAATGCTATACAACAATAAATTTTAATGAGCTATAGTGACCTGCAAAACCTAAATGAATCTCAAAAAGTAATATTGAGTATAAAAGAAGTCAAAGATGGCACAAATCCATTGATAGGAGCTTTAAAAACCAGCAAAGTGAAACTATACTTTGAGGGATGCATGTTTAGGTAGTAAAACTAAGGAAAGCAAACCAAGATGGTAGCAGATACGTCATGAAGAGGGAGGTGTATAAATCAGGAAGTTGAGCCAGGAGACCTGCTGAATGCTGACAGTTCTCTTTTCTGCTGTGGGGTTAGTTACAGTGTGTCTGTCTTATGATAATCTATTTAGCTTAGCTACACATTTTTATTGTGTGTTTTTCTACACAGTATTTCACTGGAGAAGGAAATGGCAACCCACTCCAGTACCCTTGCCTGGAAAATCCCGTGAACAGAGGAGCCTGGTAGGCTAGACTTTTTTTAAGTGGCTCAACTTCACGTCATGTAAAAATATTAACTAAAAATGGATTATAGACCTAAATGTAAAGGCTAAAGCTTTAAGATTCTTAGCAGAAAACATAGGAGAAAATTTTTCTAACTTCAGATAGGCCAATCATTTCTTAAAGACAAAAACATATACAACTAAGAAGAAAATAGATAAATCAGACTTCATCAAAATTTAATATTTTTGTGCTTTAAAGAACACCACTAGCAAAGTAGGAAGGCAACCCATGGAATTGTTACTGAATTAGTCGAGTGGACCCTTGTCAGGGTTCAAGCCCAGGGCTAAGACCCCTTGTCTTGGTCAAGGAGGTTCTTTTCCTACTTGGGTTTACCCAGTCAATAAAAAATCAATACTGAGACTGAAACAGCACAAACTTTATACAATGGCCAAAGAATGGAGAAGAGGGAACTTAGCTTGTAAGTCAACTTCTCAACCCAGCTCAGTGGAGATACCACGTAACAATACAGGAGGAGCACAGGTAAACGTGAGGGAAACGGAATGAGCAGGAGGAATATTCATGACTCATCCAGAACAGGAGTGCGGTTTGGACCCAGAACTAATGCAATTCTCCTTTCCCTGTATGGGCTATTTTGATTGCTGTCATGGCAACTGTCAATGGTCCTGGTACAGGTGGGTGTGTCATTTAGCATGCTAAGGTATTACAATGGATGCATAATCATGCTCCAAGTCTACCGGAAGTCAGATGATCTGTCACCTTGGCCCTAGTTGGTTCTAACCAGCTCTTGTTTTTCTCTTTGCAGTTTCCTCCTGAAACTTAGATAAGAACAGTTGGTTTCCACTTGAGGGAGGGGCAAGAGTAGGATTCTGGGGCCATAGCACTGATAACAGAATGGGAGATAATATGCAAATCATATATCTGATATGGGGCTGCCGCTAAGTCGCTTCAGTCGTGTCTGACTCTGTGCGACCCCATAGACGGCAGCCCACCAGGCTCCCCTGTCCCTGGGATTCTCCAGGCAAGAACACTGGAGTGGGTTGCCATTTTCTTCTCCAATGCGTGAAAGTCAAAGTGAAGTCGCTCAGTCGTGTCCGACTCCTAGTGACCCCATGGACTGCAGCCCACCAGGCTCCTCCGTCCGTGGGATTTTCCCGGTGAGAGTACTGGAGTGCGTTGCCACTGGGGCTAGTGTCCCGGATATATAACCAACTCTATTTTTTTTTTTTTTAATTTTGGCTGTGTTGGGTCTTTGTTGCTGCACGTGGGCTTTCTCAAACTCTGGTGAGCAGGGTTATTCTTTGTTGCAGTTGCCAGGCTTCTCACTGCAGTGGCTTCTCTTGTTGCAGAGCTCTGGCTCTAGAATGCATGGACTCAGGAGTTGTGGCGCACGGGCTTAGTTGCTCCATGGCACATGGCATCTTCCAGGACCAGGGATCACTCCTGTGTCCCCTGAACTGTCAGGCAGATTCATGACATCTGGACCACCAGAGAGGTCCCAACAAAATCTTACAACTCAATAAGAAGACAAACATCCAACTCAAACATGAGTAAAGGAGAAAGAGGAGGCTGGGAATGAGCTAAAGCTTATGAATGTAGAAATAAGAAGTAGTAAACCTCCAGTTTGTGAAGCTGTAATGTGCTAACAAGTAGCAAAGTGAGAGTGCAGTATAGAAAATATAGGAAAATAAATATTGTGAAGGTGAAAAATTAAAGCTCCTATTACATGAAAAGACTATTAGAGAGCATTGGGTTGTTGTAAATAAAGTGAGGCTTTCAGCCCCAGATAAACTATATGCCATAGTGTCTATATGAAGTTTTAAAATCCTAGAGGGGGAAAATGGCCAAAGGATTTGAATGACATTCTTACAAATAGCCAATAAGCACATGAAAAGATGCTCAACATCATTAGGGAGATGCAAATAAAACCCACAATTAGATACTACTTCTCATCCATTGGCATATCTAAAGTTAAAAAAAGATGGATAATAACAAATGCTGGAGAGGATGTGAAGAAATTGAAACCCTCATACATTGTTGATGGGACTGTGAGATGAAGGGGACACTTCAGAAAAATGTTTTTTGACAGTTTCCAAAATGTCATACAGTTACTATAAGACCACACTTCGGTGTGTACCCAAGAGAATGGAAAACATATCTACATAAAAACTGGTACACAGGGACTTCTCCAGTGGTCCAGCAGTTAAGATTCCACACTTCTACTGCAAGTGGCCCAGGTTTGATCCTTGGTGAGGGAACTAAGATGCCATGGGGCTCAGCCAAGACAAAAACACAACAAAGAAAAAAACTGGTACATGAATGTTCATAGAGGCATTATTCACAACAGAGAAAAAAGTGGAGACAACCCAAATGTCTATAAACTGATACATAAAACGGACTATTATTTAACATAGAAAAGAATAAAGTACCCATACACACCACAGCATAAATGAACCTTACGTGAAAGAAGCCAGACACAAAAGACCAAATATTTTATGTTTCCATTTATATGATGTATCCATAAGAGACAAATCATAGAGACAGGAAATGGGTTATCAATTGCCAGAGGGCGAAAGGATGAGGTAATGAGACATGGTTGCTAACAGGCCTGGATTGTTTCGAGGGGATGAAGAAATGTTCTGGAATTAGATAGTGGTGATAGCTCTACAATTCTGTGAATATACTAAATACCATTGAGTCATATACTTTAAAAGGATTAATTTTATGGTATGAGTTGTATCTTAATAAATTTGTTATTCAAAAAACAGGGAAGAAAAGTGGCTGTATGACTTCATACTTCCACTAACAGTGTATTCAGTTCAGATTGGTTTATACAGTTTTTGGTTAGCTAAGCTAGCTTCTACCTTCGCAGTGTATTTTTTATTTTTATTTATTTTGGCTGTGCTAACCAGACCTTGCAAGAAAGACAATGTTAGTCGCTCAGTTGTGTCTGACTCTTTGAGAGCCCATGGACTGTAGCCCACCAGGCTCCTCTGTCCATGGCATTTTCCAGACAAGAGTACTGGAGTGGGCTGCCATTTCCTTCTCCAGGAGATCTTTCTGACCCAGAGATCAAACCCTGCATTGCAGGCAGATTCTTTACCATCTGAGCCACCTTCAGTTCAGTTCAGTTCAGTTGCTCAGTCGTGTCCAACTCTTTGCGACCCCATGAATCGCAGCATGCCAGGCCTCCCTGTCCATCACCAACTCCCAGAGTTCACCCAGACTCACGTCCATCGAGTCAGTGATGCCATCCAGCCATCTCATCCTCTGTCGTCCCCTTCTCCTCCTACCCCCAATCCCTCCCAGCATCAGAGTATTTTCCAATGAGTCAACTCTTCTCATGAGGTGGCCAAAGTACTGGAGTTTCAGCTTTAGCATAATTCCTTCCAAAGAAATCCCAGGGCTGATCTCCTTCAGAATGGACTGGTTGGATCTCCTTGCAGTCCAAGGGACTCTCAAGAGTCTTCTCCAACATCACAGTTCAGACGCATCAATTCTTCGGTGCTCAGCCTTCTTCACAGTCCAACTCTCACATCCATACATGACTACTGGAAAAACCATAGCCTTGACTAGACAGAGTGGTCATTAACCCGATGCCCTCATTTTATAGAAAAATCTGAGGCTCAGAGAGGTTAAATTGCCCAGTGACACTTGCAAACAGTGATACGAGTTTAGGAGTCCAGGGGGACCTAGAAAACTTCCAATAACGCAACAGGCCTTGGCAGTTTAAGACACCCCTCAGAAATGGGAGAGCTTCCCACATGCATTCAACAACTGTTCATTGCTGACGGCCACATGCCAGGCCTTGTGCCACGCCCTGGGAGCCTAGCAGCGAGCAAGACAGATGACGTCCTCTCCCCGTGGCTTCATGGACACTGGCAGTTCTCAAGTGCAAGTTGACAGCTGTTTCAGTGACTGCCTGAGAGTCATCACAGGAGGCGAAGACACCTACAGATTTCTGGAAACTGTCAAAATCAAAATGCCACAGGCTGTGGTTTCATGGGCCTGGAGTGGGCCTTTGGGATCTGCATTTTAACACTCTCCCAAGGCAACTCTGGTGAGCAGTCAGGTTTTGGGACCACTGACCTAGTGTACCTCACGACTTGGCTTTTACAGTTGAGGAAGCGAGACCTGGAGAGACTCACTCAATTCCACAAGGAGAGAAAATGTGTTTAACACCCATCCCTGGGCAAAGCACTTATTCATTCTTAGGCAAATATTGAGCCTCCACTATGTACCACGCAATCTACTGGGAGGGAGGGATACAGCAGAGATAAGACAGTACAGCTCCTGCTGGACTGGGCTTACAGTTGTCCTGATGGGGGTGGGAAGCGGGAAGAAAGCCAAGAAAGAAAGAAACCAGATCATTTAAACTCTAATAATGAGAAGTGAGGTCAAGTGAGTGCCACGTCAGCGCCAAGTCAGCAGAAGAGAATTCGTTAGGTTGAACCATATCTGACCATTTTTGATCTACAGAAACAACAGTTTCATGTGGTTCTGGTTTATAAACAGAAGTTAGAGGTGGAGCCCTTTTTCCCCAGGCAAAAAAAAAAAAAAAAAAGAGGAAAAGCAGTCTCACAGGATGGATATGACTTGATCATGAGAATGACAGATGAAAGCCTAGAGGAAGGCTTTTATTTAGAGCAGAGTCTCTGAGGAGAAATTGTGGCAGTGAAGCTGGAGAGAAGGGACATTCATTTCATAGCAGGGCAGGGGGTAGGGGGCAGTGTATAGAAATGGCACAGCCGTCAAAGAAGGGCAATGTATGATCACTATTCTTAACATTTATTCACTCTTTGATTATAGACACAATCAATAAAAATCTTGAATAATAAAAAAATATCAAATACTGCCACAAAGACTCATGCTCTACCCACTGCTGCAAACATGCTGCCCAGAGCTGCCCATCCTCAGTCCCTGACTGAATGCCACTTCCTCTGTGATGCTATCCATCACCTCCTCAGTCAGGGGAGACTGCTCCCTTCCCCAGAACCTTCACCATTCACTCTTTATACTTCTCTCTCCATCTACCATCATCTCCGCCTACCACAGGAATTTCCAGGCTTAACTTCTTTCCACTGAATGGGCTCCTTAGGGAAAGGACTGTCACATTTCAGTTCACTTCAGTTGCTCAGGCATGTGTGACCCCATGGACTGCAGCACACCAGGCCTCCCTGTCCATTACCAACTCCCGGAGCTTACTCAAACTCATGTCCATCAAGCCAGTGATGCCATCCAGCCATCTCATCCTCTATTGTCCCCGTCTCCTCCCGCCTTCAATCTTTCCCAGCATCAGGGTTTTTTTCAACGAGTCGGTTCTTCGCATCAGGTGGCCAAAGTATTGGAGTTTCAGCTTCAGCATCAGTCCTTCCAATGAATACTCAAGACCGATTTCCTTTAGGATGGACTGGTTCCTGGGTTCTTCTGCTGGTGTGTGACTGTCACTGAAGTGAAGTGAAGTGAAGTCGCTCAGTTGTGTCTGACTCTTTGCGACCCCACGGACTGTAGCCTATCAGGCTCCTCTGTCCATGGGATTTTCCAGGCAAGAGTGCTGGAGTGGGTTGCCATTTCCTTCTCCAGGGGATCTTCTCGACCCAGGAATCGAACCCAGGTCTCCTGCATTGCGGGCAGACGCTTTACCATCTGAGTCACCAGGGAAGCTAGGACCAGTCAATGGAGAAGAAATGAACGACTGGATTTGCTTGTTTTGAAGGTGATATAAGGCTACAGTAAACTGTTCCAAGTAACTAATTGAGGGATTCAAATGTAGTTCAGGTCTGGGGTGAGCTACTTATCAAAGCAAGGTCCCTGTCCTAGGGGCACCTTTAAGCTCTGTCTCACGAAGATCAACCTTTCCCTGTTAGAGGTTGACCCACATGGGCACAACACGATTAAACCCCATGACAGCGTCTGCCCCCTAGACTGGGTCTGGGGGCGGCCATCAGCTTGAAGACATAACCATGTCACAGTCCCTCTGGTGTTGGTTT
This sequence comes from Budorcas taxicolor, assembly GCF_023091745.1. Taxonomy (NCBI): domain Eukaryota; kingdom Metazoa; phylum Chordata; class Mammalia; order Artiodactyla; family Bovidae; genus Budorcas; species Budorcas taxicolor. The sequence goes on along the minus strand of NC_068923.1, from coordinate 75,063,592 downwards.
TGGCCTGCCCCCTCGCCCCAGGTACAGAGATCTCCCATCCTGCTGACCCCAATAGATCCTCATCCTGGCCACCTGCAAGTCCTGTTTTCTGTGAAAATGGCACACAGCTGCTGGCCACATTTTCCAGTCGTCCTGTGTGTACTTGGAGGTCATTAGCTTCCCTCCCATGGATCTTTTCTCTAGAGGAAATAACCCCTTCCGTTTTCCTCATTAGACCCCTTTTCCCAGCTACTGAAGGGGCCAGAGGGGCTCTATATTGGACCTGGCCTGACCAAGTCTATGTGATTCAGAAGCTGGTAAAACCAGTTTGCCAATTACCTAGGACTTTTGCTTGTTTTTCTTTTCTGCTTCTGCTTTTTAAGTGTGAGGAGATTTTACCACCCAGTAGCATCTCCCTCAGTGTCTGGGAAGAATACTAATACTCACATTTGTTTAGTGCTTTCCAGTCTACAAAATGACATTACATACACAAACTTATTTTAGCCTCCTAACAGTCCAGCAGAATAAATTTCATTATTCTCTATTTCCAGCTAAGCAATGATAAATGACTTGTCTGCCTCACACAGCCAGAAAATACAACAATTGGGTCTTGAACCCAGCTTCTGATTCTCTGTCTGCTGTTGTTACTTTTAAACCCTTCAGGGAATGCAAATTTCTGCTATCCATTAGAAGTCACGGAAAGAGCTGGATGGGAGAGTGGTTTCCTGATGGTACATTAGGAGTTATGCACAGATTTAATTCCATTGGCTCTGCTGGCTGGAATTTTCCATTTTGGCAGCAAGGCAGTGGCATCCACCCTTGAGTGGTCCATAGTTTCAACAACCGTATGGCCTTGGCCCCAAATGGATACTTTTTATGAGACATGTATAGTGTCAAATTTATTATCATACCTAGGAGTAATAGTATGTATCCTGTTGACATTCTGTCCACTGGATCACAGAGCTAACTATTCAAACAAATGAAATGCAACATTTAAGTTAAGTTGTGTACTCTTGCCTGGAAAATCCCATGGATAGAGGAGCCTGGTGGGCTGCAGTCCACGGGGTCGCTAAGAGTCGGACAAGACTGAGCGACTTCCCTTTCACTTTTCACGTTCATGCATTGGAGAAGGAAATGGCAACCCACTCCAGTGTTCTTGCCTGGAGAATCCCAGGGACGGGGGAGCCTGGTGGGCTGCTGTCTATGGGGTCGCACAGAGTCGGACACGACTGAAGCGACTTAGCAGCAGCAGTGCTTTACAACTTTCAAAGCATTTTGCAACAACTCTCTGAGCTGTATATGGAAGGAAAGAACAATAGTAATATCCACTTTAAAGATGAGAAGAATGAGGCAGCACTATTTACAATAGCCAGGACGTGGAAGCAAGCTAAACGTCCAAGGACGGATGAATGAAGAAAGAAGATACGGTACATCTACACAGTGGGATACTACTCAGTCACTAAAGCAATGAAATAGGGTTATCTGTAGAGATGTAGATGGACCTAAAGTCTGTCATACAGAGTGAAGTAAGTCAGAAAGAGAAGAACAAATATTGCATAATAACGCATACATGTGGAATCTAGAAAAGCGGTACAGATAAACCTATTTCCCAGGCAGAAATAGAGATGCAGATATAGAGAAAGGGCCTGTGGACACAGCAGGGGAAGGGGAGGGTGAGATGAACTAGAGATTGTGATTGATGTAGATACATTGCTGCTGCTGCTGCTGCTGCTGCTGCTGCTGCTGCTGCTGCTGCTAAGTCGCTTCAGTCGTGTCTGACACTGTGCGACCCCATAGACGCAGCCCACCAGGCTCCCCTGTCCCTGGGATTCTCCAGGCAAGAGCACTGGAGTGGGTTGCCATTTCCTTCTCCAATGCATGAACGTGAAAAGTGAAAGGGAAGTCGCTCAGTCGCGTCCAACTCTTAGCGACCCCATGGACTGCAGCCCACCAGGCTCCTCCGTCCACAGGATTTGCCAGGTAAGAGTACTGGAGTGAGCTGCCATTGCCTTCTCCCACCATGTGTAAAATAGATAGCTAGTGGGAAGCTGCTGTGTAACACAGGGAGCTCAGCTTCGTGCTCTGTGATGACCTAGGGAAGGAGGTCCAAGAGAGAGGGGATATAGTATGTATATAGCTGATTCACTTCATTGTACAGCAGAAACTAACACAACATTGTAAAGCAATTACGTTACATTAAAAAAAAATAAGAATGAAGCTCAGAAAGCAAATTTGAACAAATTTTCAAGGTCCAACAATTGGGGACCCTGAAAGGGGAAGCAGGTTCTGACTCCAAATCTTATGCTCTTTTCAGAAAGACTGGTTATCCACAGAATCTATATATGATGATAATAATTAACATGTGTGTAGGTTTTATCAGGCATTTTCACAAATAGTAGTTCATTTTCAAAAACCCCTGTAAATTGATACTGTTATTAATTACCCCAATATTGCTTTTAAATTCTCGTATTATCATTATACCCTTTTACCTCGGGGGAGTAAATGCGAACCTGAAGAACATCCATTTATGCTTTCAACAGATGTTTTTGAGCACCTATGTATAAGACCCTGCACTGGTTCCTGGGGCCAGAGCCGGTGATTTCTGCACTCCTGATCCTACTAATATATTGTTACCAGAATTGGAACATCATAGCTGTGATGAGCTGTGAAATGACAGTGGGGGCAGGTAGATCAACCAGAAATGGGGTAAAGGGAAGTAATCTCCCACAGGGCACAAGAGACAGCCTCTCCAATTGCCCCAGATGCTTCAATTAGTGGCTGTTTCCACAGACTAGAAATTAGATTTTACATGAGCAGCCTACAAAAGGGACAGCAGCGTAGCCTTAGTCTATACGCCATGGCCACACACAAAGATACCAATCACTATGCGTAATGTCATTGTCAAATGCTGAGAATAACATTACAGGCCATGGTTACTGAATCAACAAGTGATGGAAAGTTGGCTCTGGAGCCCTGCACTGACCAATCCGAGCGATCACGGCCCTGTGCAAAGCACATTATTTTAATGATTAAGAGAGGAAGAGGACGAGGGCACACACTTTCTTTTCCTTCTTCTTCTTCCTCTTCTTTTTGCTGTCTTTCCTCGATAGCTACCAGATAAGGAAAGGTCAGTGATAAAAGGGAGACACAAGAGATTAAACTGGAGAGGGTGTCCTAGACACGGGTGGCCTGGGATACACTTGATTCTGTGGTCAGAGCCTATGGTTTTCACATTCCCGATTCTTCCGGACACTGGGGAAATGACCAGGTTGGTGGAGTTCTAGATTTGCCCTGATATTTTAACCCTTATGAGGGCAATTCACCACTGTCTCTACTGTTCAGTGCCACTCTGATGTCACCAAAGCTTGATTTTTGCCATCTTTCCATGAGAAGTGGAGCTGGGAGGGGCAAGTGGGGACCAGGGAAAGCATTTACACCTCCTGAAGACAGGCTCCCCAACTGGGGCCTTTTCAACAGTCAATAAAGTACTCTTTTGACATGAAAAGGCATTAGCAGAATGCAGTGTGAAACAAGGCTGTGAAACAGGAGAAGGAAGAAAGAAGTCAAAGAGCGTTGACTCCATGTGTTTATGCGTCGGGGCTCCATGTGTTTGCCCTGCCCCCATGCTAACCCTCATGCTCTCCGACCAGCGACCAGCGGGGCAGTCCCGCCTGAGCTGGGCAGTCTCCCTCTCTGCAGCCACTCTCCACCCTTCTCCGCAGTCCCCTTGCCCTCAGAGGCCCACCTCCTTTGACTGCATCCATGGGGCTCCCTTGCCCTCTGTCTCTAGTGGTGTTAGGCCAATGGGTGGCACTAGCAAGAGATCAAAGGAGAGAGAGCTTAGGCATGTATGCCTACAGTCCCTCCCAGGGTTTGCATTCCTGGCAGAAGGCCCTCTCCTCTAGCTCCAGCTTTCCCCAGATCCTAGCCACTGTTCCCCTCCCTTGACTCTTCAAGGCTGCAAGTGACACAGCATTTAGCTCTTGCTTACCCTCAGGGCCTTCACCAAGTCTTGTTGGTTTTTCTAAACAGTCCCATCATTAAATGTAATTGCTCTTCTGAGCGTGTCATCCATTTGCAGGCAGGCCCCTAACCATTATATGTCCCAAAGCCTGCTCCTCCTAAGGTTTCAGCCCGTCCGTCCACTGCCAGCCCCTTGGCTGAAATCCTACCTCATCTCCCTCTTTCTTTCCTCTGTTCCTCACCCTACGAATTCAAAGCTCCCAATATTTTTCCTTGTCTTTAGTGTTCAGCTGGGTCATTCCAATTTATCTATATGAAAGTGAAACACCCTAAGGCAATGTTTCTTGACCTTAACAACAATAATAACAACAAAATTCCCTCAAACAGGATTGTCAGGCTCTCTTTTATAATGAATCTCAGCCAAGGTAAATGTAAGCAAATCAAAGCAGTATGTCAAAGGGCAGCTTTGTGAACTAAACCTCTCACTTTAATATGCCTTCCCACCTCCCGGAAATCTCTAAAATATGGATGAGATAGAACCCTAATAGGGGGCATATGAATTTTTCAAAAGACTTTTAAAAAATTCTAAATGAACCTGTGAGAATTAGAATAAAAGAAGTACTGGGATACTTTCTCTGGAATCTGTTCCCTGGGGTGGCTTCTGGTTCTCTCTGATTAACTGTAGCTGGTATAACATATTTAATCCAGGAGATCGGCAGTGGATTTACTGCGTAAGAACGATGCCAAACCAAGCTTGGAACTCCTGTCCATAGTCTAGACTTGGGAGTCTTTGGTCTGAAAGAGCCTATGGAGAAAGAGAAAAAGAAGGAAGAATAGAGAAACTGTGTGACCTTCCATTTCCAGAACCACTGAGGAGGTCTGTTGTTGTTCAGTTGATAAGTCATGTCTGATTCTTTGAGACCCCATAAACTGAAGCACATCAGGCTTCTCTGTCCTTCACTATCTCCTGGAGTTTGCTCAAATTCACGTCCATTGAGTCAGTGATGCCATCCAACCATCTCATCCTCTGTTGGCCCCTTCTCCTCCTGTCCTCAATCTTTCCCAGCATCAGGGTCTTTTCCATTGAGTCGGCTCTTCATATCAGGTGGTCAAAGTTGAGGGGGTTAGAAAACATCAAAACCTTCCTGTTACAAACTCCTTTGTTGGATAAAATGCAACAAACACCCTCTTGAATATGTAGCTGAACTCCTGAGAAAGCTAGAGAAATCTCCAAAGGCCCAAAGGAAAGATGGATCTGAAACTACAAGGTGAGTGCTGAGACTGCTGCTGCAGTAGCTGGGATGGGGGCATCTGTCCCTACAGAGGACACTGGGACCCTTGGGATTTGATGGCCACAAGGGGACAGTAGAGTCAGCAGAGAGTTGGAACTGGGAGCCCTGCCTATAGCTACAACCTTGAAGGGTGATGTCCTTGGGGAAGGGAAGAACTAGAAAACATCCACCCAGCAGTGGGGGGAGATGAGGAAGCGTATAGGTTTCAGTCCAAGGCTCTGGGTGGGGATAAAAAAAGGCAGAGCTGGTCAATTCTCAAGGAGGCTTATCTCACCAGGGAGTCTGGGGCTCCAGTGTGTGTTTTCTACTTCTGTGATTTGCAGCTCTTTAAACAAAGCTAGTGAAGGTGACAGAACTCCAGCTGAGCTATTTAAATTCCTAAAGGATGCTGCTGCTAAAGTACTGCATTCAATATGTCATTCAAAACTTCCCTAACATGGGAAAGGGAGAAGGAAATGGCAATTCACTCCAGTATTCTTGCCTAGAGAATTCTATGGACAGAGGAGCCTGATGGGCTGCTGTCTATGGGGTTGCACAGAGTCAGACATGACTGAAGTAACTTAGCAGCAGCAGCAGCAGCAGCAGCAACATGGAAAATGAAAGCCACCCAAATCCAGGAAGCCCAGAGAGTCTCATAGACGATAAACCCAAGGAGAAACACACCAAGACACATATTAATCAAACTAATGAAAATTAAACACAAAGAACAAATATTAAAAGTAGCAAGGGAAAACAACAAATAACATACAAGGGGATCCCCATAAGGCTGACAGCTGATCTTTCAACAGAAATTTTGCAGGCCAGAAGGGTGTGGCAGGATATACTTATAGTGATGAAAGAAAAAAAAGTTACAACCAAGATTATTCTATCCAACAAGGATTACATTCAGATTCAAAGGAGAAATCAAAAACTTTATAGACAAGCAAAAGTTAAGAGAACTCAGCACTACCAAACCAGCCTTACAACAAATGCTAAAGGAAATTTTTTAGACAGAAGACACAAGGGAAAGAAAAGGCCTACACAAACAAACCCCAAACAATAAAGTAAATGGTAATAGCACTGTACATATCAATAATTACCTTAAATGTAAATGGACTAGATGTTCCAACCAACAGATTGGCTGAATGGATACAAAAACAAGACCTCTATATATGCTGTCTGCAAGAGACTCTCCTCAAACCTAGAGACACAGATAGATTGAAACCAAAAGATAGTCCATGCAAACAGAAATCAAAAGAAAGTGGGAGTAGCAGTACTCATATTAGATAAAATAGACTTTAAAATAAACACCATTAAAAGAGACAAGGAAGGACACTAGATAATGATCAAGAGATCAATCGAAGAAGAAGATATAACAATTATATATGCACCTCAATACGTAAAGCAATACGTAAAGCAAATGCTAAGAACTATTAAAGGGAAAATCGATGGCAACATGATAATAGTTGAGGACTTTAATACCCCACACACACCAGTGAACCAGTCATTCAGACAGAAAATTACTAAGGGAACACAAGCCTTAAACAATACATTGGACCAGCTGAACCTAATCGGTATCTATTTCATCCAAGAACGGTAGATTTCACCTTTTTCTCAAGTGCACGTGGAACTTTCTCCCGGATAGATCACATCTTGGACTACAAACCAAGCCTTGATAAATTAAAAAAAACTGAAATAATTTCAAACATCTTTTCAGACCACAGCACTATAAGATTAGATATCAACTACAGGGGAGAAAAAAAAAACCCTACAAACAGCACAAACACATGAAGGCTAAACAATACACTTCTAAATAACCAACAGATCACTGACAAAATAAAAAAGGTAATCAAAATATACCTAGAAACGAATGAAATGAAAATACTACAACTCAAAACCTGTGGGATACACTAAAAGCAGTACTAAGAGGAAAGATTATAGCAATATAAGCCTACCTCAAGAAACAAGAAAAACATCAAATAAACAACCTAACCTTACATCTAAAGCAATTAAAAAGAGAAGAACAAAACCCCCAAAAGTTAGTATAAGGAAAGAAATAATAAAAATCCGAGCAGAAATAAATGAAAAAGAAATGAAGGGGACAATAGCAAAGATCAATAAAACTAAAAGCTGGTTCTTTGAGAAGATAAACAAAATTGACAAACCATTAGCCAGACTCATCAAGAATTAAAGGGAAAAGACACAAATCAATAAAATTAGAAACGAAAAAGGAGAAGTTACAACAGACAACACAGAAATACAAAGGATCATAAGAACCTGCTTGAGCAACTATATGCCAGTAAGATGAACAACCTGGAAGAAATGGACAAATTCTTAGAAAAGTTTAACCTTCCAAAATTGAACCAGGAAGACACAGAAAATATGAACAGACCAATTGCAAGCACAGAAATCGAAACTGTAATAAAAAATCTTACAACAAACAAAACTCAGGTCCAGCTGGCTTCACAGGCAAATTCTACCAAAAGTTTAGTGAAGAGCTAACACCTATCCTGCTCAAACTCTTCCAGAAAATTGCAGAGGAAGAAAAACTCCCAAACTCATCCTATGAGGCCACCATCACCCTGATATCAAAACTAGACAATGATACCACAAAAAAGGAAAATTACAGGCCAATATCACTGTAAACATAAATGCTAAAATCCCCAACAAAATTCTAGCAAACAGAATCCAACAACACATCAAAAGGATCATACATCATGATCAGGTGGGCTTCATCCCAGGGATGCGAAGATTCTTCAACATACACATACCAATGAGTGTCATCAGTTCAGTCACTCAGTTGTATCTGACTCTTTGTGACCCCATGGACTGCAGTATGCTAGGCTTCCCTGTCCATCACCAACTCCTGGAGCTTGCTCAAACTCATATTCATTGAGTTGGTGATGCCATCCAACCCTCTCATCCTCTGTCGTCCCCTTCTCCCACCTTAATCTTTCCCAGCATCAGGGTCTTTTCCAATGAGTCAGTTCTTCACATCAGGTGGCCAAAGTATTGGAATTTCAGCTTCAGCCTCAGTCCTTCCAGTGAATACTCAGGACTGATTTCCTTTAGGACTGGTCTGATCTCCTTGCAGTCCAAGGGACCCTCAAGAGTTTTCTCCAACACCACAGTTCAAAAGCATCAATTCTTTGGCACTCAGCTTTCTTTATAGTCCAACTCTCACATCCATACATGACTACTGGAAAAACCATAGCTTTGACTAGATGGACCTTTGTTGGCAAAGTAATATCTCTGCTTTTTAATATGCTGTCTAGGTTTGGCCACCTCATGAGAAGAGTTGACTCATTGGAAAAGACTCTGATGCTGGGAGGGATTGGGGGCAGGAGGAGAAGGGGATGACAGAGGATGAGATGGCTGGATGGCATCACTGACTCGATGGACATGAGTTTGAGTGAACTTTGGGAGTTGGTGATGGACAAGGAGGCCTGGTGCGCTGTGATTCATGGGGTCGCAGAGAGCCGGACACGACTGAGCGACTGAACTGAACTGAACTGAGGTTGGCCATAGCTTTTCTTCCAAGAAGCAAGTGTCTTTTAATTTCATGGCTGCAGTCACCATCTGCAGTGATTTGCATCAGTGTCATATACCATATCAACAAACTGAAAGATAAAAACCATATGACCATCTAAATAGACACAGAGAAAGCTTTAGACAAAATTCAACACCCATTTATGATAAAAGCTCTCCAGAAAGTAGGCATAGAAGGAAGATACCTCAACATAATAAAGGCCATACACAACAAACCCACAGCAAACATTATTCTCAATGATGAAAAACTGAAAGCATTTCCTCTAAGATCAGGAACAACACACGGGTGCCCACTCTATATTATTCAACATAGTTTTGGAAGTCCTAGCATAGCAATCAGAGAAGAAAAAGAAATAAAAGAAATCCAGATTGGAAAAGAAGTAAAACTCTCACTGTTTGCAGATGACATGATACTATACATAGAAAGCCCTAAATATGCTGCCAGAAAATGACTAGAGCTAATCAATGAATATAGCAAAATCCCAGGATATAATATTAATACACAGAAATCCCTTGTATTCTTACACACTAACAATAAAAAATCAGAAAGAAAAATTAAGGAAACAATCCCATTCACCAGTGCAACAAAAAGAATGAAATACCTAGGAATAAGCCTATTTAAAGAGACAAAAGATCTGTATACAGAAAACTGTAAGACACTGATGAAAGAAACTACAGACAGCATAGACTGGTGGAGAGAGATACACCATGTTCCTGGACTGGAAGAAACAACACCGTGAAAATGACTATCCTACCCAAAGCAACCTACAGGTTCAAGCATAGCCCTACCACGCTACCTATGACAGAAGTTTCAATTTGTATGGAAACACAAAAGACCTCAAATAGCCAAAGCAATTTTGAGAAAGAAGAATCAACCTTCCAGACTTCAGACTATACTACAAAGCTACAGTCATCAAGACAGTATGGTACTGGCACAAAGACAGAAATATAGACCAGTGGAACAAGACAGAAAGCCCAGAAACAAACCCACGCACCTATGGGCACCTTATCTTTGACAAAGGAGGCAAGAATATAAAATGGAGAAATGAGAGTCTCTTCAATAAGTGGTGCTGGGAAAACTGGACAGCTAAGTGTGAAAGAATGAAAGTAGAACATTTCCTAACACCATACACAAAGATAAACTCAAAATGGATTAAAGACCTAAATGTAAGACCAGAAACTATAAAACTCTTAGAGGAAAACATAGGCAGAACAGTCTTTGACCTAAATCACAACAAGATCCTCTATGACCCACCTCCCAGAGTAATGGAAATAAAAACAAAAATAAACAAATGGGACCTAATTAAACTTAAAAGCTTTTGCACAGTGAAGAAAACTATAAATGAGGTAAAAAAACAACCCTCAGAATGGGAGAAAATAATAGCAAATGAAACAACTGACAAAGGATTAATCTTCAAAATATATAAGCAGCTCATTCAGCTCAATACCAGAAAAACAAACAATCCAATCAAAAAGTGGGCAGAAGACCTAAATAGACATTTCTCCAAAGAAGACATACAGATCACTAGTAAACACACGAAAAGATATTCAACATCACTCATTATTAGAGAAATGCAAATCAAAACTACAGTGAGATATCAATTCACAGGGATCAACAAAAATCTACAAACAATAATTGCTGCAGAGGGTGTGGAGAAAAGGGAACCCTCTTGTACTATTGTTTGGAATCAAACTGATTCAGCCACTATGGAGAACAGTATGGAGAGTCCTTTAAAAACTAGGGATAAAACTACCATATGACCTAGGAATCCCACTACTGGGCATATACCCTGAGAAAAACGTAATTGGAAAGGACACATGTACCCCAGTGTTCATCACAGCACTATTTACAATAGCTAGGGTATGGAAGCAACCTAGATGGCCATCAACAAATGGACAGATAAAGAATTTGTGGTACATATACACAATAGGATATTACCCAGCCATAAAAAGGAATGCATTTGGCTCAGTTCTAATAAGGTGGATGAACCTAGAGCCTATTATACAGAATGAAGTAAGTCAGAAAGAGAAAGACCAATATCATATATTAACGCATGTATATAGAATCTATAGAGATAGTACTGATGAACCCATCTGCAGGGCAGCAATAGAGACACAGACAGAGAGAACAGACTTGTGCACACAGAGGCTGGGGGAGGAAGAGAGGATGGGATGAACTGAGTGAGTAGCACTGAAATATATCCATTAGCCTATGTAAAACTAGACAGCCAGTGGAAATTTACTGTATGATGTAAGGAGCTCAAATCCAGTGCTCTGTGACAACCTAGAGGGGTGGAATGGGATGGGAGGTGGGAAGGAGGTTTAAAAGAGAGGGGACATACACATATCTTTGGCCAATTCATATTAATATATGCCAGAAACCATCACAATATTGTAAAGCAATTCTCCTCCAATTAAAAACAAGTAAATTAAAAAATTTTTTAAAGTAATGGTGAACAAAAAAAGTAGTAAACAGGGGAAAATCCAAACAATCAAATTTTATATGATTGTATAGATCATATAAGAACAATAGGGGCTTCCCTGGTGGTCCAGAAGTTAAGAATCCACCATGCAATGGAGGGGACCCAGGTTCCATCCCTGGTCAGGGGGCTGAGATCCCACATGCCGGGGACCAACTAAGCCAGCACAGCATAACTACCGAGCCTGCGAGCCACGACCAGAGTCCACGCACAGGAATGAAGATCCTGCATGCCACAACTAAGACCCAAGGCAGCCAAAGAAATAATAAATAAGTATTAAGAAAAAAAATAAGAATGATAACAGCAACTACTTGGGGTGTATTAAAAAGTGAGACTAAAACATTAGGCAATATGTAAGCTGGGGACAGAACGGTCAGAGTCAAGACAGTGAGAAAGATGTGGCAATGTTTATGAACTCAGACTGCCAAATTACATACGCTTAACTAAAAACTGAAGAATAACCAGGATAATAACAGAAACTGAATGAATGATTCTTACATCAGAAGAGAAGAAAATGCACAGAGGTCTCAGAGAGGAGACAGGGAATATCACTAGGGCGGATCTTGAAGGAATTTCCCACCCACACTGGCCAGAGCTCATGGAGGAATCCAGGCCCAAGATGAGAGGAAACTTGTTCTCAGATGACAAAGGCATCCAGAGTAGGTCTGCAAAGAGACCAAGGTCAGTGGAATTCAGGAAATCTGAGAAGCTCAGGGGTTAAGGGTGGGATAAAGGAACATTTAGTGGCCAGAGTGTCCAGGAAAACCGTTTCTCTAAGCTGTTTACATACTTAATGCTTGGATTGTCTGTGCTGTATGTGCTTGGATAGTATGTATGTCTACCGATTACACTTTAAAAATAAGCATTTATTTCTGATTTTAGAATAATATGTTTAAAATTCAGAAAGTGCAAAGAACTCAACTTCTTAATGCAATGTTGTTATGGTTACTGTATGTGTGCTAACTCACTTCAGTAGTATCCAACTCTTTGCAACCCTCTGGGCTGCAGCCCGCCAGGCTCCTCTGTCCATGGAATTCTCCAGGCAAGAATACTGGAGTGGGTTGCCATGCCCTCCTCCAGGGGATCTTCCTGACCCAGGAATCAATCTTACGTCTCTATGCCTTGTATTGGCAGGCGGGTTCTCTACCACTAGCACTACCTGGGAAGCCCACGATTACAGCATCCCTACTATATATTTCAAGTGCTGTATTTAACAACTCAGATAGAGGTCCTTGAAAACTTTCCCTTTTGTATCTTTGTATTCAAAGGCGCTGTGAGAGGATGTTCCTGCAGTGAGTCACAGTATCTCTGCAGGTCCATTCCCCTCTCTTCTACTGTGAGTGGAAATGCAGGAAAAGCAGGATCATAACTCAGAGAAAGAGGCTGGAGCCGTCTTCTAAAACCCAAGTATTTGAAACAGGAAATCAAATTCACAAATGCTGAGATTTCACTCCATGTTCAAATTGCTCAAGGAAGGCTAAGTAAAAACATGACTTTATTCACACAATCTTCTGCAGGTTTGTGTTTGGTTAAATGACCAGTTTCACGCTTGATCCCCGCCCCCTTATTATTAAACAACAGATATATGCTAGGTCATTTGTGGTCCATCTACCCCTTGAGTTGTTCGTTTTTGCTATTTGACATTTGGCTACCCAGGGCTTGATTATAGATGACATTATTTGCTGAGTTAAACATCAAGAGATGTCACATAAAATCCAAACATCTAAAATCATTTTAAAAATTTTGAAGATCCTGTCACCCGCTTTCCCAGATGTCAATAGCTGTCTCCTGCAGATGAAACACACACTCCCAGGTGGTCCCTCTCCAGAGTTCCCCTTGTTCTCACACCAGGTCACCCTCATCTACTGTGTCCTCTGCCTGGCCCCTGTAGGCATTTGACGTTGACATGACTCTAATCTTTTATTTCCTGTCCTGGCTGACTGCCTAAAATAAGTCCTCAACAACCCAATACTTATGGTGAAACAGTCTTGTTTACATGCACACAAGTTACAAAATGTCAAAATCTAAACTCCCCCACTATAAGCGACATTTCATTTTCACCTTGGTAAAAGATTACACTATCAAATATTTTTATCCTCAATATTAATAATCAATTCAGGAATAAGTTGCCAATTTTCAATAATTCTAACGTCTTTCTAGATATTCTTGCCTCTGTTTCCTATTAGTGAAAAAAAAAATCCCTCCTAATCACATCCCGCTTCGAACGACATAACATCACAAGACAGCGCCTGAAATACTTGTTTCAATATCTTTAATCTTCAGAAAATTCAGTAACTCTCCAAAACATAATGTAATAAGTGAATTAACTTTTAGATCCTTTGGTTATTGTTTGCTTTGAACTGTGAAGATGAACTCTTTCTGGACTTTTGGTTCTGATGCATTTCAGAAAGTTAGTTACATATTTTTAAATTTCTTATCAACACTGCAACTCTGTAATTTTCTTATACAATTATCTACTTACAGTAGGTTTCATGAAAAAAAGATATATAACTAGTATCTAATTTTATACTGCTGGCCTATTTGCTTTGTTTTAGTTGGGGTTTGGCAGACTTTGTAGAACAAAATGAAACCTCACCTTAAAACTTTTAACACTGAAGTAGTCAAAATACACTAGATTTTTACTCTGCCAAAAATCTCTGTGCTAATGTTCTAATGCAATTGAGCTGTGCTAAAGAATATATGCAGCTTTTCCTCAAAGGGATTCAGAAGTCATTTAAAATTAATTTCTCATCAATGATTAGAAAAGAATCTCTTAAGAAGAATTCTTCAAAAGCACATGAAAAATTTTCATGACCCTCTGCAGGGTATAAAACAGTATTTAAAAAGTCATTGAATATAATTTGAACTTACTTTTGAGCAGACTGTGTATCTACAATCTAGAAAACTGTATTTCCAAGTTAGTGAAAACAAATGTCAAAGGCCTCCTTTCTCTTTCAAATTGTGTGTGTACTTAGTCACGCAGTCTTATCTGACTCTATGAGACCCTTGGGACTGTAGCCCACCAGGCTCCTCTGTACATGAGATTTTTCAGGCAAGAATATTGGAGTGGGTTGCCATGCCCTCCTCCAGAGGATCTTTCTGACCCAAAGATCAAAACTGTGCCTCCTGTATCTCCTGCACTGCAGGCGGATTCTTTTTTTTTCTTTTCCTTTATTTTACTTTACAATACTGTATTGGTTTTGCCATACATCAACATGAATCTGCAGGCAGATTCTTTACCTGCTGAGCCATTGCGGAAGCCTATTTCATATTTCAAAGGCTTTTTAAAATATAAATTAATTTATTTTAATTGGAGGCTAATTACTTAACAATATTATATTGGCTTTGCCATACATCAACATGAATCCGCCACGGGTGTACACATGTTCCCCATCCTGAACCCGCCTCCCAGGCTTTTTTCTAATTGCCTCTCAAAATTCTTATTTTGCTCTTGTTTCTTAATTTTTATTTCTACCTTCTTCAATTTCCCCTTATCTTTCCTTTTCTCAACCTTCTCTCTACAAAAATATGTAAGTCCTCTCAGACACTCTAGTTCCTTCTCTGTATGACAGTACAGTATAGTGACAAAATAGCTTATTAGTTATTTACTAAAATGTTGGGGGAAATGTTCTGCTATATTACAAAATACAACTTTAAGAAACTACTTGTAATTAATATACCTTTTAGTCATTCACAAAATTGTTTATACTTTTGTATGTAAAATGCCCATTAAAAATGAAAATTAAAAAGGAGATAAAAAGGCAACTGGTAGTGGGCATGAAATTAGCATCAACAATCACTAACACTGACTCAAATGGACATGAGTTTGAGCAAACTCTGGGAGATAGTGAAGGACAGAGGAGCCTGGTGTGCTGCAGTCCATGGGGTTGCAGAGTCGGACACAGCTTAGCAAATCAACAACAATAACACAGTCATAACAGGCACTTTACGCCTTTTTTAGCGCTCACTTTGGTTTGGCGCTGGACTTCCCATTCCCTGTTACTTACACCCGTTCATGTCACTCTCTCTCTCCTGGTTTTCTTATTTAGGTTACCTGCCTCACCCCAAAAGCATTTCAGTTTGCAGTCCCAGAGACAGTAAAAACCTGAAATGCTGAAGCCAGGAACGTGTCATCTCAGTAATTCAAGGACTGTGCAGTGGGGAAATTACTTCAGGTCCTATCCAGTTTAGCAACTGAAAATTCATGGCATCCAGTGAAACTATCTCACACTTACAGCACAGGGACCTGCAGATGGAGCCACAGAAAAGGAAAGCACCCCCTCTGCTCTTTCCCCCTCCCCCCAGGATAACAGGTATCATTCTGCAGAGAGTTCATACTGAAAAACATCATTACACACACCTAGTATAGCCAGTGGAGAAGGCAATGGCAACCCACTCCAGTACTCTTGCCTGGAAAATCCCATGGATGGAGGAGCCTGGTAGCCTGCAGTTCATTTGGTCGCTAGGAGTCAGACACGACTGAGCGACTTCACTTTCACTTTTTACTTTCGTGCATTGGAGAAGGAAATGGCAACCCACTCCAGTATTCTTGCCTGGAGAATCCCAGGGAAGGGGAGCCTAGTGGGCTGCTGTCTATGGGATCGCACAGAGTCAGACATGACTGAAGCGACTTAGCAGCAGAAGCAGCAGCAGTATAGCCAGTAACAACAGAAGCCTAGAACTTTAGGAAAGCAGTTGATGATTCATTGGCTTACAGGAGAATTTCTCTTATCAGAGGCAGTCAGAATTTGTCTGCCAGTTTAAAATCTTGCTTCGAGCATGGAATCTTTAATAAATGACATATAGACACCTTATTCATTTTGCTTTAACTTAACACATATACATGAGTTCAGTTCAGTTCAGTCATTCAGTCATGTCCAACTCTTTGCAGCCCCATGAACTGCAGCACACTGGGCTTCCCTGTCCATCATCAACTCCTGGGGCTTGCTTAAACTCATGTCCATCGAGTTGGTGATGCCATCCAACCCTCTCATCCTCTGATGTCCCCTTCTCCCACCTTAAATCTTTCCCAGTATCAGGGTCTTTTCCAATGAGTCAGTTCTTCACGTCAGGTGGCCAAAGTATTGGAATTTCAGCTTCAGCCTCAGTCCTTCCAATGAATATTCAGGACTGATTTCCTTTAGGATTGACTGGTTGGATCTCCTTGCAGTCCAAGGGACCTTCAAGAGTCTTCTCCAACACCACAGTTCAGAACCATCAATTCTTCAGTGCTCAGCTTTCTTTATGGTCCAACTCTCACATCCATACATGACTACTGGAAAAACCATACCTTTGACTAGATGGACCCTTGTCAGCAAAGTAATGTCTCTGCTTTTTTAATATGCTGTCTAGGTTTGTCATAGCTTTTCTTCCAAGGAGCAAGCGTTTTTTAATTTCATAGCTGCAGTCATCATCTGCAGTGATTTTGGAGCCCAAGAATATAAAGTCTCTCACTGTTTCCATTGTTTCCCCATCTATTTGCCACAAAGTGATGGGACTGGATGCCATGATCTTAGTTTTTGAATGGTGAGTTTTAAGCCAGTTTTTTTTTTTTTTTCACTCTTCTCTTTCACTTTCATCAAGAGGCTCTTTAGTTCCTCTTCACTTTCTGCCATAAAGGTAGTGTCATCTGGGTATCTGAGGTTATTGATATTTCTCCTTGCAAACTTGATTCTAGCTTGTGCTTCATCCACTCCAGTATTTCTCATGATGTACTCTGCATATAAGTTAAGTAAGCAAGGTGACAATATACAGCCTTGACATATTCCTTTCCCAATTTGGAACCAGTCTGTTGTTCCATGTCCAGTTCTAACTGTTGCTTCTTGACCTGCCTACAGAGTCCTTAGGAGGTAGGTAAGGTGGCCTAGTATTCCCATCTCTTCAAGGATTTTTCAAATTGGTTATGATCCACACAGTCAAAAACTTTAGTATAGTCAATAAGGCAGAAGTAGATGTTTTTCTGGAACTCTCTTGCTTTTTCAAGGATCCAGCAGATGTTGGCGATTTGATCTCTGATTCCTCTGCCTTTTTGAAATCCAGTTTGAACATTTGGAAGTTCTTGGATCATGTACTGTTGAAGCCTAGCTTGGAGAATTTTGAGCATTACTTTGCTAGCACATGAGATGAGAAGATTTTTTGGCATTGCCTTTCTTTGGGATTGGAATGAAAACTGACCTTTTCCAGTCCTGTGGCCACTACTGAGTTTTCCAAATTTGCGGGCACATTGAGGGCAGCACTTTAACAGCATCATCTTTTAGTAGAGGTAAATTTATATGGCTGATTTGAAACTGCATATATTTAACATCAGTCTTTACATGTAAAGTAAGTCCTTTTCTTTTAGCATAGATCACTGGATTTCTGAGCTGTCCATCCTACATAAGCCATGCTGCTGCTGCTGCTGCTAAGTCACTTCAGTCATGTCCGACTCTGTGCGACCCCATAGACAGCAGCCCACCAGGCTCCTCTGTCCCTGGGATTCTCTAGGCAAGAACACTGGAGTAGGTTGCCATTTCCTTCTCCAATGCATGAAAGTGAAAAGTGAAAGTGAAGTCGCTCAGTCATGTCTGACTCTTAGCAACCCCATGGACTGCAACCTACCAGGCTCCTCCATCCATGGGATCTTCCAGGCAAGAGTACTGGAGTGGGTTGCCATTGCCTTCTCCAACATAAGCCATACACATCACTTATTGCCCTCAAATTCTAATTTGGGTGCTATTAAAGTGGAACAAAGCATAAAGCGCATTTGTGAAGCAGATGTAATGTATTATTCTGCAGGACTTTACAATCTTCTGTCCAGTCTTCTATGCTGTAGTCCGTAGGGTCCCAAAGAGCTGAACACGACTGAGCAACTGAACTGAACTGTCCAGTCTTCTACAATTGTCACGGTCATATCACATTCAAAAAAAACTTTTTTCAGCATCTCATCTCACCAACTTACCTTTTCAAGGTCATTCATTTAGTTATCAATAGTGTATTAGTTCCTATTGCTGCTGAAACAAATTACGCCCACCGGGGTTGCTTTGCACAAGGCCCACTTACTGTCTCATACGTCTTTGGGCAGAGCTCACTAAGCTCTGCTCAGAGCCCCACAAAACTGAAATCGAAGTGTTGGCAGATCTTCATTCCCTACTGGAGGCTCTTACAGGTGAATCACTTCCAGAATTATTTGTGTTATTGGCAGAATTTACTTCTGTGAGGTTGTAGGACTGAAGTCCTGTTTCCTGGTGGTCTGTTGACTGGGGTCATTTTCATCTTCTAGAGACTGCCTGCATCCCCGGCTCTCAACGTCTCTTCTCAGTCTTAAAGCCAGCAATAGTGAGGGCTTCTTCTCACACTTCCAGTCTTTCTGCTCTCCTCTTTTACCTCATCTCTTCTGCTTTTAAGGGTTCATGAGATTACTTTTGGAGAAGGCACTGGCAACCCACTCCAGTACTCTTGCCTGGAAACTCGCATGGCCGGAGGAGCCTGGTGGGCTGCAGTCCGTGGGGTCGTTGGGAGTCGAACACGACTGGGTGACTTCCCTTTCACTTTCCACTTTCATGCATTGGAGAAGAAAATGGCAACCCACTCCAGTGTCCTTGCCTGGAGAGTCCCAGGGACAGGGAAGCCTGGTGGGCTGCCGTCTATGGGGTCGCACAGAGTCAGACACGACTGAAGCAACTTAGCAGCTTAGCAGTAGAGATTACCTTGGGCCATCTGGAAAATCCAAGATAACCTGCTTATTTAAAAAATATATATTTATTTATTTCGCTGTGTCAGGTCTTCATTGTGGCATATGGGATCTTCCATCTTTGTTGCAGCATGCGGACTTGTAGTTGTGGGATCTAGTTCCCTGAGCAGGGGTTTAACCTGGGCTGCCCGCATTGGGAGCATGAAGTCTTAGCCACTGAACTATCAAGGAAGTCCCTACCTGCCTATTCTACGGTTAGCTGATTAATAATCTTAATTCCATCCGTGAAGCCCCTATAAAACAGTACCTAGATTAGTGTTTGACTATCAGGGGATGAGAATCTTGGGGAAAAAATCTTTAGAATTCTACCTACACCAAACAATATCAATAGCTCTTCTGTTTCATACTTATATCTTGCCAAATTATTAAATTTTTTTATTAAATCAAATATTCAAACTAACAAGCACAGGTGGCAAAAGGCAATTTGGGGACAGGAAACAAGCAAATAACTCAATTTGTAGCAACAGAGGTATGCGATTATATTAGAAAGTAGCCTATCAGCCATGAGGAGACAATATACTATAAACATCTGTCAGTTTTTCCTGAGAGAAGGTGAGTATTGGTCAGTTATACATAAGTTGGTTAAAAGAGTTCTATTGTAACAAACGAAAGGTGAAAAGCCATATGATCATTTTGATAAATACTGATTGGAAGCTCTGAGTGGCTGAGGATTGTCCTGATGGTATTTTCTGAAAGGTAATTGAATGGGGTCCCAGCCTCTTTTTGGCAACCCTCCCCAATTAAAGTGTCTGAAATTTCTTCTTTGTGGCTGATCACTTTCTCTGGAGGGTAATCTTCCAGAACCTTCCAGGGTGGAACTGTGATATGAAAAAGCCCAGCATTCAGTGCTATGAGAGCCAAGCTTGGGCATGAGGTCAATGGTTCAGAACGTAGACTCTTACACTTCTTTCTGCCATCGTCTGCAGCCTGAGCTTTATCCTGTGTCCAGGATGACCTCATGCCAGTTTCTTGAGCTCTGCTGGTTGTGTGTCTTGCCTGAAATGACCTCTCTCCTCTCTGCTAGGTCTCACACTCCAACATATGCTTTACAGCTTTGAAATTTGTGTTTCCTTTTCTGTTTCTGCAACATCTGGAACACATGTACCCTTACTTGGCACTTAGCGTACTTTTCAAAATGTCTACACATGATTTGGACATCTTACTTATTGGGAACACAACTCACTACTTCCTTCCATGTTAAAAAATACTGTACTGAATTTAGGGAATTAAATACAATCTTTTTTCCTACATAAACATCAGCCCCCCCAAAGTTGTATTGTTATATATTTATGTACTGTAACATTTGGATATTAAAAATCAGGAAGCATTCTATTGATAAATCATGGACTAGAGAGGCAGTCTGTAGGATATACTTGCTTCACGAGAAGAAAATTTTTTCCACTCAAAGGAAAGCAGGAGAGAAGAAAAAAAAATAATAGTAGAAATGCCAGGAAAGAAACAAATCCTAATGTAATATTAATTAAGGTAGATGTAAATGGTAAAGTTACTGAGTTAGAGTTTGCCAGAGAAACAGAATAAATAGGTCAGACAGACAGCTGTGTGTGTTAGTCGCTCAGTCATGTCTGATGCTTTGTGACCCTATGGACTGTAGCCTACCAGGTCTCTCTGTCCACGGAATTCTCCAAGCAAAAATAATGGAGTGGGTTGCCAGTGCCTTCTCCAGGGGATCTTCCAGACCCAGGGATTGAACCTGGGTCTCCTGCATTGCAGGCAGATTCTATATCATCTGAGCCACCAGGGAAGTCAGACAGATAGATAGATGCTATATAGATAGATTGATTGTAAGGACTTGGTTCGTGTGATTTTGGAGGCTGACAAGTCCCTAGATTTACAGCCAGTGATCCAAGAACCCGGGAGAACCAATGATGTAGCTCTAGAATAGATTCAGTAGTTATGAGACCCAAGAAGAGACATTATTTCAGTTCCAGTCCAAAGGCAGGGGAAAAAAAAATTCTAGCTCAAGATAGTCAGACAGAAGGAAATTCCCTCTCACTTTCTGGAGGGTTGATTGAATGAGACCCACCCGCAGAGG
Source organism: Budorcas taxicolor (assembly GCF_023091745.1). NCBI lineage: Eukaryota > Metazoa > Chordata > Mammalia > Artiodactyla > Bovidae > Budorcas > Budorcas taxicolor. The sequence continues at coordinate 75,042,568 of NC_068923.1, read as the reverse complement.
GCAATCTGCTTTACTCAGTCTGCTGAGTCGAATATTAACCTTGTCTGAAAAAAACCCTCACAGACACATCCGGAATAATGTTTGGTCAGCATCCGGGCACTCTGTAGCCTAATCAAAGTTGACACATGAATTAGCCATCATAGTTACTAATTCAAAAACAGAGAGGATTAAAAGAAAGACATCATATATAAAATACACATTTTACACAGAAAAGCATCTTTCAACTTGAATCCAAATGGGCATGATCTCTTTGTTAGTGTTTTGCTCATACAATTTTGAAAACATCCCATGGTTATCAAACAAAGGTCAGGAACACCAGAGGTCAGTGCAGTGAATTTACTCTGATAAATCATTTTTCCCCCCGGCTTTAAGCCCTTTCTGAATATCTAGAGGCTGATTCAAACATGTCACACAGTGGGAAGGAAAAGAACAAGAGGAATAAATGATCATTTCTTGAGAAACAAAACAAAACAGAAAGGCACAGAAAAGTTAGAAATAGAAGGATAGAAAAAGATATACCAGGCAAAAATACAAATTTAAAGGAAACTTGAGGCAGCAATTTTAATATCTGACAAAATAAAAATTCAAATAAAAATGGAATTAAAATTAGTAAGGAATGACATATCAATAAATACAAAATGATACAACCATTCACATATAAGCACTTCATAAAATAGTCTCAAATATATATTAAACTAACAGAAATAGATACTAACTATAGTTAGAGATTTTAACTGATAGATCAAGCAGATGAAAAAATAATAGAGATGTAAGCATTTCTGAAAATATAATTAATAAGCCTGAGCTGACCGAAAAAAGTAAAAATGAGAATAAGATCTTCAACACAGCATCATTTGTACAAATTTAAAAAAAGTTCACAAAGAATAATAAAACATATTTTACTGGGAGACATACATTGTTATTTTATGGTAATATACTGAAGTAAAATGACTGCCTGATGGAAGGAGAGGAAGAGAAGTGAGGAATGGAAATAAATACATTTAAGAAAACAAGAGAGAAGGCTTTCATGAACCAATACTTACAGTAATATTAGCTCAGGTCTTTAAAAAAAAATGACAACACTCCTATACCCAAAACTCTTCTTACCCTTCCCAAAGGAAACAGCCTTATGCATGAAGTCTAAAACAGTGTTAAAAATGAATTGAACTTTTTGTTCCAAGGTAGTGAACATGAAGAAGGCCATGAAGTGATGAGAATTTCCAGAAATTTCTGTAGATAAAAACCAGGAAATAGAGCAGTAACTGATGAAGCAGGATGTAGGAAACTGTTTCTTGACATATCCAACATGTGGCCTGCAACGAGGAGGCAACTGATAGGTTTGGAGAAACTGAGAGATTTCAAGTGCAGCTAGTGGTAAAGAATCTGCCTGTTAATGCAAGAAACTCAAGAGACACAGGTTTGATCCCTGGGTTGGGAAGACCCCCTAAAGTAAGAAATGGCACCCCACTCCAGTATTCTTGCCCGGGAAATCCCAAGGACAGAGGAGCCTGAGGGGCTACCATCTATGGGGCTGCAAAGAGTTGGACGTGACTGAGCATAGCACAAGAGGGCAAAAATGAAGCTTGGCAGAAAACAGGAGTCTGCATGTAGAATCATCACCCTGCCTGCCCCTGGTAATAGAATATCGGTGTTTAACCTCAAGGTTAGAAAGGGAGCTACTTCTTTAAGGAAATTGACTAACCTGCCTGGAGACAAGAAGATAACAATGCAGGATCCCCGCAATTCGAACTGGCTGATCTCCAACTGCTCACCTGAAGACAAAGACTGTCGTTCAACAAGTTCATTCACACCGCCAAGCTCCCAAGTAACAGGCTTTCCTATTGCCTCATTTTAAAATATAAATGAGCAACCAAAGACCACTAGAGACTGGAGAAGAGACTGTAACAAGAAAACAGAAGGACCAAATTAAACAGATAAATCAATCCAACAAGAGACAAATAATTCAGAGAACGGTGGACAAATTAAAAGAATACCCCTTTGCATATTCAGAACTATCTGAAAAATCAAAATTATACCTCTAAAACAAGAAAAGGATGCTGCAAATGTGGTAGAATTAGAGAACAAGAAAGAAATCTTGGCAATTTTAAATGATCATTAAATTTTAAAAATTCTGGAGAACAGTGTGGAGATTCCTTAAAAAACTGGAAATAAAACTGCCTTGCTGCTGCTGCTAAGTCGCCCCAGTTGTGTCTGACTCTGTGCGACCCCACAGACAGCAGCCCACCAGGCTCTCCTGTCCCTGGGATTCTCCAGGCAAGAACACTGGAGTGGGGTGCCATTTTCTTCTCCAATGAAGGAAAGTGAAAAGTGAAAGTGAAGTCGCTCAGTCCTGTCCGACTCTCAGCGATCCTGTGGACTGCAGCCCACCAGGCTCCCTTGTCCGTAGGATTTTCCAGGCAAGAGTACTGGAGTGGGGTGCTATTGCCTTCTGCTTATGACCCAACAATCCCACTGCTGGGCATACACACCGAGGAAACCAGAATTGAAAGAGACACGTGTACCCCAATGTTCATCGCAGCACTGTTTATAATAGCCAGGACATGGAAGCAACCTAGATGTCCATCAGCAGATGAATGGATAAGAAAGCTGTGATCCATATACACAATGGAGTATTACTCAGCCATTAGAAAGAATACATTTGAATCAGTTCTAATGAGGTGGATGAAACTGGAGCCTATTATACAGAGTGAAGTAAGCCAGAAAGAAAAACACCAATACAGTATACTAACACATGTATATGGAATTTAGAAAGATGGTAACGCTAACCCTGTGTGCGAGACAGCAAAAGAGACACAGATGTATAGAACAGTCTTTTGGACTCTGTGGGAGAGGGAGAGGGTGGGATGATTTGGGAGAATGGCATTGAAACATGTATACTATCATATATGAAATGAATCGCCAGTCCAGGTTCAATGCAGGATACAGGATGCTCGGGACTGGTGCACTGGGATGACCCAGAGGGATGGTACAGGGAGGCAGGTGGGAGGGGGGTTCAGGATGGGGAACATGTGTACACCCGTGGCGGATTCATGTTGATGTATGGCAAAACCAATACAATATTGTAAAGTAAAATAATAATAATAAATAATAAAAGAAAAAAATAAAAATTCAATAGAAGGAAGATGAAGTTGAAGAAATCACTCAAAAAGTATAAAAACTAGACAGAGAGACAGAGAACACGAGAGTAACAAAGCCTCATATTCCATTAATGTGTTAATTAGAGTATAGGGAAAAAAGAACAGAATCAAAACAGTGGAGATGATGAGAAAAAATTGATTTTTGCTTAATTCTCATACCAGTAGACAACAGCAATTTGCAACTAATGACTATAATTTCAACCTGAATGTTAGTTAATATTTTTCTTTATATTAATGAGTAAGCTGAAAGTGAAACAATGAAGAGGTGTGTCTGAACTCGACTCATTTGTCAGTGATGTGAACAACTTTGCTGAATTAGATAATAGTTCTTAAATATTGGAAGAATATTTCCACATTTTTCTGTTCCATTTACAATGTAATGGCTACACACTTGATGTACTTTTAAGTTCAATCTGAATTATTAATACTTTCTCCATTACTTTCCTAAGTCTAGAAAAATCAATGAAGCTCAAGTCCTGACTTTTTTTTAAAGATTTGTTTATTTATTTTTGGCTGCACAGGGTCTTCATTGCTGCGTGCAGCCTTTCTCAAGTTGTGGGGAGCAGGGACTACTCTTCACTGCAGGCTCAGTTGCCCCATGGCATGTGGAATCTTCTCAGCCCAGGTATTGAACCCATGTCCCCTGCATTGGTAGGCAGATTCTTAACCACTAGGTCACCAGGGAAGCCCTCAAGTACTGATATTATGTTCGTCTATTTCTGTGGTGCAAATGAAGTCAGTTGTCATGGCCCATTTCATACTACGGACATGATGTCACTGACTGAATGCCGTTCGCAGCAACATAGATGGAACTAACTAGAGATGATCATACTAAGTGAAGTAGGTCGGAAATAGACAAATACTAAATGATATCACTTATATGTGAATTTTAAAATATAGCACAAATGAACCTATCTACAAAACAAAAACAGACTCAGAAACACAGAGAAGAGATTCGTGGTTTACCAAAGAGGCGGAGGTAGGGAGGGGAGTGGAAGGGATGGCCTGGGAGTTTGGGGTTAGTAGATGCAAACTACCACATATAGAATGGATAAATAACAAGGTCCTACTGTATAGCACAGGGATCTATATTCAATATCCTGGGATAAACCATATGGAAAATAATATAAAAAAGAATGCGTGTATGTGTATAACTGTCACTTTGCTGTACAGCAGAAATTAACACAATAAATCAACTATACTCCAATTAAAATTAAAATAAATAAAATTAGCAAGAACTGTGAAAATAAAGTTTGTTTCATTCATCTTTGTTTTCCAACATGAATCCTCAGTCCATATTTGAGATATCTGCTTTTCATTTTGGTTACATCAGCTCTTAGTTAGATTTAGAGCACAACCTTTGTGTAAGAAATGGGTGCCCAAGCCCCAAAGGGTGCGACTGTATGAAGCAAGGAATACTACCAGTCAGGGAGCTCTTCCTCGGAACCTGGGACTATAAGCCCTAGTGGGTATTGCTGTGTTCCCAGTCCTCACTACGAGGTGTCATTAGCAGACAACAGTGGCCATCTAAGCTGATCACACGGCCACTCCTCCTCAGTTTTTCTATGAGGGTAACACACTGGCTTTGAGATCTGGATTTGCACGTGAAATGATTCATGCTGTCTGAAGCTCATCTCTTAAAATTCTTAACTACAATTGTCTGTGAAACCGTTCTCTGGGCCTCTGTGATATCCCCACTCATTTATGGATTGATGGCAAATAAAGACACTTGATATTTTGCTACTAAACTTTGCTTTCTTTCTAGCTCCTTTAATAATCCTGTCATTTCCTCTCTAAAATCATTGTCTAATGCACTTGAAAACATATTTTAAAATCTCACTGTCTCCTCAAAAGAGAACACCAAGGCCTCCCCTTCTTAACCATGGAATGATACAATACCTAAGCTTTTATTAAAAAAATGTCATACACTAAAAACCAGGCTTATGTCTAAGTGGGTATTGTTCAGTTTCTGAAAGAACTGCATAAATATAATGTAGGGCAAGAAGGGGGCAGTGGTGGAGATTGGGGTGCAGTGAGGATGGGCCCACCCAACATTCCAGATGGAACAATAATTATACCTTTCAAACCAGCTATGAGAATTACAAAATGTAAGTCACGGTCCTATTTGTCTTGTGAAAATGTAAAATTATACATGGTTTTTGGCTTCCCTGGCGGCTCAGCAGGTAAAGAACCTGCCTGCCATGCACGACTCACAGGAGACCGGGGTTTGATCCCTGGGATCAGGAAGACCCCCTGGAGGAGGGCATGGCCATCCACTCCAGGGTTCTTGCCGGGAGAATCCCATGGACAGAGGAGCCTGGAGGGCTATAGTCCACAGGGTCGCAAAGAGTCAGACATGACTGAAGCAACAGCACGCATGCACACGTACATTTTTTCATGTCGACGAAAGAAAAAAAAAAAGAAAGAAAGAAAAACCAAGGACGTCTTAGGGGCTGAATGTCCACCCAAAATTAACATGTTGGAACTTTACCTCCCAGTGTGATGCTATTAGAAGGTGGGGCCTTGGGGAGGTAATTAAGATTAGATGGGGTCATGAGGGTGAAGACCTCATGAATGGTCTTATACCAGTCATGAGAAAGCCTGCTTCCCCACTCAGCTCCCTGCCAAGTGAGGATACAATAAAAAATTAGCCATTAATGAACCAAGAAGTGTGTTCTCACCAGACGCTGAATCAAATGGTGCCTTGATCCTGGATTTCCAGCCTTCAAAATTATGAGAAATAAATGTCTCTGTTTATAATCATCCATTTTTATCCTTTGATAATTTTGTTATAACAGCCTGAATGGATTCAGGGTGCTATTGAGCATCTCACCTCAAACAATGGTGAGTCCTGGCATCTTTTTTGCTGTTGATGTTTCGCCTATGTCCTCATGTGGACTTATTTGTTCCTGCCAACACTGTACAGTCTGCAAGGCTCAGTATGCACATTTTGTTGTTCTTCTTCTTTAGCAGCATGATTATTCCACCTGTGGTCAATTGCATATCCCTGTGTGTGTTTTGTTTGTTTTGGAGCTGCGGTTATTTTAAAACATTAACTGAACAAAAGTTTTTGGCAACCATTTACAAAATGTGCTAATATTCCATTGTAAATTGAAGAATAACACCAACGACAGCAACATGCAACAGAGGGCTTTATGGTCACCAGTAATTATTCAGTTTACCTACTGGCCAGAGAATGAGTCAGCTTCCACTTAGGATCCTATATATAGTTTGAAGTCCATGACTTTACATGATTGGCAGCATCAACACAAATTTACCTAAGGATTACAAAACATCCCAGGTAAACTGCAAAGCTTTAAGAAAATTGTTCAATGGTTGGAATATGCTATTGCAAAGAACACAACATTCTGTTATAGTTACTGGTCTGTGCTGTGCTTAGTCGCTTCAGTCGTGTCAGCCTCTCTGCAACCCCACGGACTGTAGCCCATGTCCATGGCAATATTCTCCAGGCAAGAATACTGGAGGAGGTTGCCGTGTTCTCCTGCAGGGGATCTTCCTGACCCAGGGATTGAAACCAGGTCTCCCGCATCGCAGCTGGATTCTTTACTGTCTGAGACACCAGGGAAGACCAGTAATTGATATAGCTCACTTAAAAAAATCAGTCATGAAGAATTTCAGATGGAAAGTAGCTTTGAAAAATTTCATAAAGCATGAAAAAGTTTAAAAAACATTTGAAAACACTGCAACTCAAGACTGAATGCTGATTTTTATGGTAAAACCATTGATAATAGATTATCTCCACTCATTTAAGACAAGTTAAAAAGAGTATAACATATCTGACATGCTCAAATAAAAATCATTTTATTTTTCTTAGAAAATAGCATTTACTTTTAGGATCTTATTTTATCTATACATAAAAGCAATTTTTTAGCACTCAGGAGTTGATTTCTATTAATGTACCAATTCACAATCACTGGGATAATAATGACAGGACAGTTGCAAGATGTGATAAGAAGATCATTTTTCTCAGCTTATTCCAATTCTATTTTACAAGAAGACTGATGATACAAAGAAAAAACAATTATTGATTTATGCAAGACGATCACAGAAAACATCAAAGTCTACATTTAAAGAGTCTCATTCATGATAAAGACATGGCCAAAACTAGCCCTCCATGGTTGTCAAGTTATTTGCAGTAAATCAGAGTCTATGTGAATAAAAAGCAAAACTATGCCTCTGATGCTGTATATGGAAGGTTAACAGAATGGAAAGTTAACAAAGGATTGCGGTGCAGTGTAAGTAAGAAAAGCCACCATTTCCCCATGTGCCTATGCCATGCTCATCCTCTAGATTAGTCATGAGTCTGGAGAGAAACAAAATCAGTTTTCTGAACACTGTCAATTCTTTGTTTTCTACTACTCATGTGTCTGTGAAAATAATGGCAATATAAAAATGTCTATAAATGCAGTGGACAGTGTAACACACTGGAAGCTATGTGATCCTTTTTAAACCTGTAAAACTGGACATCATCGTTCATTATCAGTAGGGAGAAACTTCCGAGGATTTCTGGAAGGACTCAAAAACCTTTTGCAATTGGCTCTTTAATTACACAGATGATTAGTGAATGGAGCATTTGGCAGGTGTAAATTTCCAAATTTGACTTTCTGCTTGATTAAATTATCTTTTCACATGCTCAGTGAGTATGTGGTTGGGTAACATACCATTGTTACTGTTGCCAATTTTAGAATTTCTAAAATAGTTTACCACTGATGAGAATAAAATACCCTTTATCATTCTGAATAAAAATATCTGCCTTTGCTCTTGTTTTTAATATGTCTAGCTTAAACTGGAACTGTTGAAGGAAAGTACAGTAAGACCAAATTTCTGTGCTTGTGGCGTTTACTTTCATTGCTGAGCACAATCAGACATCAAGCCTTGGTGCTTTGGATGAAACATGACTCGGCCAACGTAAACCTAAGGCTGGAGGAGCTGAAGGAGCTCTGACACTCTACATCCTAAAATATATCTCGGACTTAAATTCATGAGAAGAATCCTTTTTTGGAAATGTCAGCATCTTACCAAGTGGATTCACCTCAAATCAGAAGGCTTTTTTTGAAGTATCCTGCATGATCACTCATGAAAATCCATTGTTCATGCCAGAATCCAAGAATCCCCCTGGGATTGAAGACACCTCGGTAAAGCCACATGCCCTGAAACTGGTCCATCTAGGGGCTTGAAGCTGAGGGGGAATGTGTCAGTCGATGACCACACTCCAAAATGTGTCATATTCCTTTCTTGTATTTTGAAGGAGATCTTTGAATAATTGAAAGTGGTAACATTTCTCTTTAGCATGGAAAAGAATGGAACTATAAACATTTCTCTGGGTTTTGTTCATTATTATTGACCAGGACTATCAGAGGGAAAAAAAAAAAAACCATGTTTTCTGAGTCCACTTTTTAAAAGATAGATACCACGAATTCCTTTAAAACTGTGAAAAGGCTTTGTCAAAGAAACTGATGAAAAGGACTCCCAGCTCAGTTTCTAAGCGGTGTCCTGGGAAGTACAGCTGCCCATCTGGTGACACTGCCTTTTAGAAGGAAGTAGCTCTGCATGTTGGCTGGGAGTTTGGCATCAGTGCTAGAGACCCTGAGAACAGCCTTGCCTAAGCTCTGAATATCTTTATCTTCTTCCAAGCCAGGGCCTTGAATCACCATCTTTTCAAGAGATTTTGTCAAATAACAACAGCAGAATATTATCAACAGATCATGAAGTGCTTACTGAACTTGAAGCAGAAGTTGTGTGTGCACTCAAGAGGAAAAGAAAAGGAAAGTCAATTATCCAAACAATTCTACCAGGAGGGGTTTGTTCACAGTGTGGTTTATTACACAGTTTTGGTAAATTTAGTAAATGAGGTAAGTCTTTCAATTCAAGGTCCTGGAGTCACCAACCTCATTCTGCTGAAAAACAAAACAAACACAACAAGCTTTTCTGGCCAAGCCTATACACTTGGAAGAAAAACTTGGGAGGGATGAAGCTTCAGACTTTCCATCACTGACGCAAATGCTTCTACGGGCTGGCAGTGCAAGTGACAAAGAAGACGCTTTTACAAAAGCTTCAGTCAGAAAATGGTAGTGACCTGAAAGCCCTCAGAATACTTTTGAGTGTTACTTCTGCTCAAATAATCTTCAAGTGGAAAGTAAATCTACAATCCCTTCCTTATTGACAGATGGCAGTAGTGAGGTTGACTTTGCCAAAGATGACTTCCGTGACTCCAGAACAAAGGAAATGAAGTCACAAGAATTCAACTTGAGGAATGGTTGAGAATTTGGTGTTTGAGATCCCAGCCCATCCTTAACTGACCATGATTCCATTGGCTACCACAGACTTGAGTGAGTCAGGGTATAAGCCTTCATGTCCATTGAAGCAAAACTTCAAGTCAACCGTATGAGAATGTTTGTCTCGTCTCTTCAAAATCCATACAGCATCTTACTAAACCAAAGGAGCCTCCCTGGAGGCAGTGGTGGGAATGTAGCTACGGAAGGCAGAATTCTAGGATGACCCCCAAGTATCCCAGCCCCGGTGTGTACCCAATTTGTATAGTCTTCCCGCCTTGAGTGGAGACAGAGCCTGTGACTGACAGGATATCCCTCCTGTGATTAGGTTTCAAGTCAGTTGCTTTTTATTAATTTATTTTTCTTTATTTTTGGGTGTGCTGGGTCTCTGTTGCTGCACACAGGCTTCCTCTAGTTGTGGCAAGTGGGGGCTCCTCTTGGCTGCAGTGCACGGCTTTCTCACTGCGGGGGCTTCTCCCGTTGAGGGGCACAGGCTCTCGGTGCGCAGGCTTCAGTAGTTGCAGTACTTGGGCTCAGTAGCTGTGGTGCACGGGCTTAGCTGCTCCATGATGTGTGGAATCTTCCCAGACCAGGGGTCGAACCCATGTCCCCTGTATTGGCAGGAGGATTCTTATCTGCTATACCACCAGGGAAGTCTGTTTTTGTTTTTTAATTGTTTATTTTATCTTGGAGAAGAGCCAATTAACAATGTTGTGATAGTTTCAGGTGGACAGCAAAGGGACGCAGCCATACCTATACATGTATCCCTTCTCCCTCAAACTCTCCTCCCATTCAGGCTGCCATATAACATTGAGCAGAATTCCCTGTGTAATACTGAGTTAATCCAAAGGGGGACGATCCAGCTGGTCGGACCTTATCAGGTGGGTCTTTAAAAGCAACTGAGCCTCTCCAAAAATCAGAGACACATGCTCCTGCTAATCTGGAAGCAAGCAAACATCCATGCCAAGAACTGCCTATAAAAGCCCTGTGCAAGGGACTGCAGACAGCATTCAGGAGCTGAGAGTGGTCTCCAGCCGACAGTTATTGAAAAGACAAGGACCTCAATTCTATAGTACTCAGTTGCATCTGACTCTTTGTGATCCCATTGACGGTAGCCCACCAGGTTCCTCTGTCCATGTGATTTCCCAGGCAACAGTACTGGAGTGGGTTGCCACTTCCTTCTCCAGCAATCCTATATTGGAATTCTGCTAACAATCTGAATGGGCCTTGAAGGGTACCCTAAACTTTAGATGACACTGCAGCATTCTCAGCTTTACCATGCCCAGACTTCTGGCCGACAGAAATCTTGAAATAATAAATGCGGGCTGTCTTTTTGGGAAAACAAAGAACAAAATAAACAAAAAATAAACCCAAAGGAGCAGCATCATCCTCATTAAAATTACTTTCAAACAGAACTAACTTATTTTTTATTCTATGTGTGTACAACTTTTATTTATTGTAACTTTTTTTTCAAGAAGAGGGCATTAAAGTGAAAGTGAAAGTCACTCAAGAGGGCATTAAGTTTACTTGAAAATTCAGATTAGAAAAGCTTAACTTTGGGGGGTAATTCTCGAAGAAGAGTATTTTCAAGGCAGCAGGTTATTTATATGCAATTATTGTGTCTGTGTTTACATGCATTTTTCTGGAAATGAAGTCCATTGCTCTCATTAAATTCTCAAGAGTGGCCCATGATTCAAAAAATGTTTCAAATCACAGACATAACTAGAAGTCACATCCCAGCTTTCAAAATCTAAGTAAGAATCAACATAGATTTCTTCGAATTCTTTGAGTGGGAACACATATGCACCATATATACCTACTGTCCCCAACTCTAAACCTTACTCCATTTCCTCTCCTAGCAACTGGATTTCAATGTTTGCTTTTTGTTTTTATCAGTGGTTGGGGAATGTAAGGCAATTTTTAAAAATGATCTTATCTATTCTTTCATCTTTCCTATTTACAGGGGCAAGAAGAATTAAGGATAATTTTTAAATGAAAGCAAGACATGTAGGATATCCAGCTCTATTCATTTCTGATATATTTTTAATGAGAGAGATGGACAGAGATAAAGACTTTCAAAAAAGTATTTGTAAGATATTCTTGTGCAGATAATGACCAAATACTTCTCACTTAGATATTACTGAGATACGTTCAATTTTAAAAAAAGTACTTCTGTGATTCATCTACTGTTCATTGAAAAAATTTTATTATGTAAAACAGTGCTTTATGTATGGGGGCACCACGACCACAGATCATCAAGGGTACGTGTGCTTTGCGGTATGATTTTAACAGTACGAGAGACTGTTTCGTGTTGATCTATCAACAGCTATCAGTCTGTGGCCTGTACAGGCAGGATTTATCTGGACTGGAACAAGAAAACCAACAGGCCCACAGGAAGATTTCTTCCATGATCATAGCCTTGATTGTGTAGTCCTGCCCAACCGAGAGAACAAATTTCAAACTATTTGTGACAATGACAAGATTTTCATTTTCTTAGTTCTCCTGACTCTTCCTTAGTTTCCTTCATTGTCTGTCCCCAGCAGCTCATCCAAGACAGCATTTTCAACAACACTGCATTTCACAGATGTATCACTTCCAATAACATAGATTTTTAAAAAAGGATTATTTGTTTTAGAGCCATTTATGGTTTGTAACAAACTTAAGAGGACAATAAAGGGATTTCTCATATACCCTCTTCTATACACATGCGTGGCCTCCTCCATTATCAACATCACTCACCAATATGTACATTTGTTACTAAGGATGAAGTTACACGGTCAAATGATCATCACCCAAAGTCCACAGTTTACATGAGGGTTCTCTCTTGGTGTTGTACAGCCTATGTGTTTGAAGAAAGGCATAATGACATGTATCCACTGTTATAATGCCATATGGGACATTCTCATTGCTCTAAAAATCCTCTGTGCGTCACCTAACATGCCTCCCTCCTCTCTAACCCCTGTCTCCATCGTTTTGCCTTTCCTAGAATGTCATACCATTGGAATCATACAGTATGTAGCCTTTTCATATCAGCTTCTTTCAGTTAGTAATATATGTTTAAGGTTCCTCCATGTCTTTTCATGGCTCGATACCTGCTATCTTTTCATTACTCAATAATATTCCATCGTTTGGATGTATCACTGTTTATCCATTTACCTTCTGAAGGACATCTTGGTTGCTTCCAAAGTTTGGCAACTGTTAATAAAGCTGCCATAAACATCATGTGCAGGTTTTTATGTATATATAAGTTTTCAACTGTTTTGGGTAAATACCAAGGAGTATGATTGCTGGGTTGTATGGTAAGAGCATGTTTAATATTGTAAGAAACCATCAAACGACCAAACTGTCTTCCAAAGTGGCTGCACCATTTTGCATGCCCATCAGCAGTGTATGAGTGTTCTTCCGGGTCACATCCTCAACACCGTTTGGTGTTGTCAGTTTTCCAGATACTGGCCATTTTAATAGGTATGCAGTGGCATCTTGCTGTTGTTTTAATTTGCATTTCCTGGTGACATGATGTGGAGCATCTTTTCATAAGCTTTTTTGCCATCTTTGTATCTTCTTTGGTGATTTATTTGATAAGGTAATTTTTAAATGGGTTCTTTTTTTTGGTTTTGAGTTTTAAGAGTTCTTTTCATATTTTGGATAACAACCCTTTATCAGATATAACCTTTGCAAATATTTTTTCCAGGTCTGTGGATGGTCTTCTTATTCTCTTGATAATGTCTTCAATGGAGTAGAAATTTTAATTTTAATGAAGTCTAGCTTATCAATTATTTTCTTTCATGGATGGTGCCTTTGGTTTTATATCTAAAAAGTCATCACTTTATCCAAGGTCATCTAGATTTCCCCTATGTTACCTTCTAAAAATTTTACAGTTTCGCATTTTATGTTTACGTTTAAGAACCATTTTCAGTTAAGTTTTGTGAAGGGTGTAAGGTCTGTGTCTAGATTAATTATTTTGCATGTGGATATCCAGTTTTCCAGCACCGTGTGTTGAAGAGACTATCTTTGCTTCTTTGTCAAAGATCAATATATTTATGGGGGTTTATTTTTGTGTCTCTACTCTTCTATTGATTTATCTATTCTTTCACCAATAGTATGCTGTCTTTTTCTCCAGTCTTGAGATATAATTGATATGCAGTACTATATAAGTTTAAGTTATACAGCATAATGATTTGACTTACAAACATCATGAAAACTTATCACAGTGAACATCTGTCATCTCATATACACACAAAATAAAAGAAACTGAAAAAATAATTTTTTCCCTGTGATGTGAACTCTTAACAACTTTCATATATAACATATGGAAGTGTTAATTATACTTATCATGTGTACATTATTGTACTTATTATTGTACATCTGTAGAACTTATTTAAAACTGGAAGTTTGTATCTTTTGACTCAGTTCAGTTCAGTCACTCAGTCGTGTCCAATTCTTTGCTACCCCATGGACTGCAGCCCACTGGGCCTCCCTGTCCATCACCAACTCCCAGAGTTTACTCAAACTCATGTCCATTGAGTCGGTGATGCCATCCAACCATCTCATCCTCTGTCATTCCCTTCTCCTCCTGCCTTCAATCTTTCCCAGCATCGGGGTCTTTTCAAATCTTTTGACTGCCTTCATCCAAATTCCCCTCCCCCACCCTCTGCCAACAGTACCCTGTCTTGATCACTGTAGCTTTACACTGAGCCTTAAAGTCTGTAGTATTAGTCCTTCAGCTTCATTCTTCTTCAGTATTGTGTTGGCTATTCTAGGTCTTTTGCCTTTCCATACGAATTTTAGAATCAGTTTGTTGATATCCACAAAGTAACTTGCTGGAATTACACTGACTCTACAGAGAACGTTGGGAAGAACTAACATCTTGACCATATGGAATCTTCCTATCCATAAACATGGGATGTCTCTCCACTTATTTAGTTCTCTTTTAATTCATTCATCAGAGTTCTGCAGTTTTCCTCATATAGATCCTGCACACAGCTTTTTACATTTATATCTAAGTATTTATTTGAGGGGGCGGGTACTAATGCAAGCAGGACTGTATTTTTAATTTCAAATTCCACTTGTTTGTTGTTGGCATATAAGAAAGCAATTAACTTTCGTATATTTAACCTTGTGTCCCGAAACCTTGCTATAATATTTAGACTAGTTTCAGGTGTTCTTGTTAATCCTTTCAGATTTTCTACATAGATAATCATAAATTATTGTCTGCAGTTTTTTGAACTGTGAACAGTTTTTCAAACTGCAAATAGAAAGACAGCTTTATGTCTCCCTTCCCAATCTGTATACTTTTTCTTTTCTTACCTTTATGCATAGCAAAGACTTTCAGTATAATGTTTAAAAGGAGTGAAAGGGACATCTATTGATATGAGCATGTGATTTGTCTTTTTTTTATTTATTGATGTGATGGATTACATTAGTTGATTTTTAAATGTTGAACCAGACTAGTATGCCTGGGATACTATGAGCTACTTGGTCATAGCATAGAATTTTTTTATACTTGTGTTATATTTGCTAATATGTTGTTGAGGATTTTTGTGTCTATGTTCATGAGAGATATTGGTCTGTAGCTGTCTTTTCTTGTGATGTCTTAGTCTGGCTTTGGTATCAGGGGAATGCTGGCTTCATAGCATGAGTTAGAAGTAGTCCTTCTGCTTCTTTCTATCTTCTAAAAACCATTGTAGAGAATTGGTATAATTTCTTCCTTAAATGTTTGGTAGAATTCACCAGTGAACTTATTTGGGTCTGGTGTTTTCTGTTTTGAAAGATTATTAATTGTTGATTCAATTTTTTTAATAGATATAGGTCTATTTAGATCCTATATTTCTTCTATGAGTTCTGGCAGATAGTGTCTTCCAAGAACTTAGTCAGTTTCATCTAGATTATCAAATTTGTAGGCATAGCTGTTTATAGTATTCTTTTATCATCCTTTTAATTTACATGGGATCTATAGTGAGGTCTTTTTTTCATTTCTGATATTAGTGATTTGTGTCCTCTCTTTTTTTTTTCTTAGCTCACCTGGCTAAAGGTATATTGATTTTATGAATATTTTCAAACAATCAGCTTTTGTTTTCATTGACTTTCTCTACTGATTTCTTGTTTTCAATTTCATTGATTTCTGCTCTAATTCTTATCATTTCTTTTCCTCTCCTTATTTTGGATTTGACTGCTCTTTTTCTAGTTTCCTAAGGTAGAAGAATATTGATTTTCGATTTTCTTCTCTAATACATATATTTAATTCAATCAGTTTCCCTCTAGGCACTGCTTTCTCTGCAACCCACAAATTTTGATAAATTGTGTTTTCATTTTCATTTAGTTAAAAAAATTTTTTTAAATATTTATTTATTTGGCTGTGCCAGGTCTTAGTTATGGCATGTGGGATCTTCAGGCCTGGTCCCTAAAATCTTTGGTGTAATTATCATCAGATACAAATAATGCTGTGGATGGCTCCCAGACCCTAAAAGGCGGCAGAATCACAAGACACAAAAAGCGTTAAAATCTACCTCGTCAGCAGAACACACATTTTCCTCAAGCTCACATGGAACATTCACCAGGATAGACACATTCTGAGCGATAAAACACATCTGAAATCTACAAGAACAGAAATCATACAACGTTTGCTCTCAGGCCACAGAGGAATTAAGCTGGAAATCAACAACAGAAAGATTATAAGAAAATCCCCAAATATGCAAGGAGTAAAAAAACATGCTTCTAAATACCACCTGGTCAAAGAAGAAATCTCAGCTCTGGTGGTCCAGTGGCTAAGAACTCCATGCTCCCAGTGGAGGGGGCCCAGGTTCAAACCCTGGTCAGGCAACTAGAACCCCCATGCTGCAACTGAGAGCTTGCACGCCGCAACCAGGATCGAAGATCCTGCCTAAAAACGTTGGGTTTTCCAAGTCTGTAAGACATTAAAATTATGGATTTTCTCTATTCCTTTTCACTTTTTGTTACAAACTGGCCATTATTTCCCTTTGCTCATCTCTTTCTTGCGATAGTCTGTTAAATGCAGCCAGTAACAGTCAATAGACACTACTAATCAGCCAACAGACACTACTAAGCAGCCAATAGACACTACCAATCAGCCAATAGACATTACTAATGTTCATTTTCCAATTTCTTCCCACAGAGCTGCAAGTTCAACAGGCACACCGTCTGCCTCCAAGATACAACAGATGTCATATTACCAAAATTTTTGCCATTGTCAGACATGGCTTTCTAGACATCAGCATGCCATATCTGTTTCTTGCTGCCTGCTATGTGATGCCACAGTTTTGAGGTTTTTTTAAAAAGAATATTTCCAAGTCTGTATTACCTGGGATGAGAAATGCTGGTAATTATAACAAACAACCCCCAAAACTCAGTGAGTTGACCCAATAAAATATTTCTAGCTGACACCACCGTCCCGTGTGGGTTAGTAGAGGTGCTCTCCATACCAGGCAGTTATTCAGGGAGTGGGCTCCTTCTGTCTGGGACTCCAACAGCCGTCTTCTAGGGCCTCACATTCCATCCCTGAGTCCTCTGCCTTTGGGGACATATAAGAGAGAGGGTTTGAAATAGTTTACAAGATATTTTAAAGGCCATATCTGAACACAGCACATAGCACTCTGATGTACATTTCATCAACTAGAATTCATTCCCATGTCCTGGTGCAAGGGGAACCGTGTAAGCATTCTTTTCTTTTCTTTTTTTTTTTAAGTATGCATTCGGCTGTGCCAGGTCTTAGTTGCAGCATGTGCGATCTTTAGGTGTGGTATGTGATATCTAGTTCCCTTATCAGGGATGGAACCTGGGCTCCCTGCATTGGGACCATGGGGTCTTAGCCACTGTACGTCCAGGGAAGTCCCCTGCATTTGGACATTTGTTGAGGAAAGACATGGTGCTGTAACCAGGGCTTGCTAAGGAGAGCGGCTCTTTGTCCTTGCATTACGTATTTGTGGAAACCAGATTTACTGGAATTCCTTTCTATCTTCTGTAGATTCTTGTCTCTTCTCTTGCTGGTAGGTTGACGCTGATCACTTCCTGTTGCTATGCATGTACCAGTCCGCACAGTCCGCGTCTTGCTTCTGTGCAGCGTATCTTATTTTACTGTGCTTCACTTCATTGTACAGATAATGCATTTCTTACAAATTGAAAGTCTGTGGCAACTCTGCTTTGTCAGATGATGGTTAGAATTTTTTATCAATGAAGTCTTTTTCATTCAGGGACCTATTTTTTTTTTCAGATATATTGCTATGTACACTGAAAAGACTATATGTTATAAACATAACTTTTATATCCACTGGGAAACCGGAAATTTTGTGTGACTTGTTTTATTGTGATATTCACTTTATCGCCAGGATCTGAAACCAAATTCACAACATCTCCAATGCATGCCTGTAGTTCCAATATGCTCAGAAATGAGAAGCCAGGTAACACGCTTGTTAGAATTGTGTGCAGTGCAAGACTACATGTGCTGTGAGTCAGGACCCAGTAGATAATCTTTACTTCCTTAGGGAATAAAAATACCCGACTTCTTATAACTATTTTATTTTGTCAAAGCTGTGTGTTTCTTAGCTGTGTTCCTAAGAGGTTACAGATTGCTGGTCTCTGGAGAAGTGAGAAGTTGTAAACAGGTAAAATTTTTATTTTAAAGTAGGGCTATATCGGCAGATGATTTTTGATTTTTGGAAACTACAGATGCAGTTACTTAGTTCTGAGTCCTTGGGGGCCACAGCAAGTGGGTACACTAAGAAAACTTTTAACCCTGGCTTTGCTGGTGGGTTTTCACACTGTGGAAACTTCCCTGATGGCTCAGACGGTAAAGCATCTGTCTACAATGCAGGAGACCTGGGTTCGATCCCTGGGTCGGGAAGATCCCCTGGAGAAGGAAATGGCAACCCACTCCAGCACTATTGCCTGGAAAATCTCATGGACAGAGGAGCCTGGTAGGCTACAGTCCATGGGGTCGCAGAGTCGGACACGACTGAGCGACTTCACTTCACTTTCACACTATATGGTTACAACTGAGTCGGACTTTAGAATGAATCTCCGCACATTCATGGATTTCTCTCCATATTTTGGGCGGAAATTAAGAGAAGAGTGGCTTGGTAACTAGAATCTCTGCTAGCTTCAGAGACACTGGAGCCTCCTACCGTTTTGATCTCTGGCAAATTGATGTGATTTATTTTTAATATTTATACTTCCCCTGCCAAGGGCATGCTATTTGCTTGGACTTGTGATCTCTTTGCCATAATATTTATTCTGTATTAAAACACAGACTCCATGGATGAATTAATCATTCTTGGACCTGAACATTAAGCATGCTGGTGAGTCAGATCACATTTTTTGTGAGATGCTGGAAATGCAGAGGGTTGCTTCCTTATGGATCCTACTCTTACAGACAGATATAGTCATCAAATAAAAAAATCTCTAAATACTTAAAAATGACAGCATGTAGAGCTCAGTCAGGAGTTGGGGTGGTCACCTATAATTAGTATTACAGATCTTTATTCATTGTTAGTTCCAGTAACAGAAATTGCTCTCTCCCCCTTATTACTCATTCTCCCTTTCTTTCTCAGTGATAGAACAAATGGACACTTGGCCAGTTAGAACTACCACTATCTTATCCAGCCTTCCTTGCAATTAACAGTAGCCACGTAACTTCACTTACTGACTGACTTCCAGGTCAGGCTGGAGGGAAGGAACAGTCACAAACAATTTCAAGGAAGTCTCAATATAGGTATTCCCTCATGGTTCAGCTGGTAAAGAATCTGTCTGCAATGCAGGAGACCCGGGTTTGATCCGTGGGTTGGGAAGATTCCCTGGAGAAGGGAATGGCTACCCACTCCAGTATTCTGGCCTGGAGAATCCCATGGACACAGTCCATGGGTTGCAAAGAGTCGGACACAACTGAGCAATTTTCACTCTAATATGGGTGAAGGATATGTCCTACTTCAGGCTTCCCTGGTGGCTCAGCGGTAAAAGAATCTGCCTGCAATGCAGGAGACCTGGGTTCGATCCCTGGGCCGGGAAGAATTCCTGGAGAAGGGCATGACAACCCACTTCAGTATTCTTGCCTAGAGAATCCCATGGATAGAGAAGCCTGGCAGACTGCAGTCCACAGAGTCGCACAGAGTCAGACACGACTGAAACGACTAAGCAGCTGCAGCATATCCTATTTCTTTCTGAACCATAACACGAAATCCATATGCTGAGAATGGAAAAGCAAGAGGATGAAAGGAACGCAGATGCCTGCTCAGCGTAGAGCCGCCATGCCAGTGCTGGACGGCCCCTCCAGACTTTTATACAGAGGGGCAATACATCACTATCTTGTTTAAGTCACTGTAACTCTGATTTTTCAGTCACTTGCAGCTGCTCTAATCCTGATAAAGTCCCCATCTTTAGAATGAATGCCTTGGATGAGGCTGAGAGAGAGCTTTTCTCTCTTCCTAATACACATGAACTCAGGATGGGGAGGCCAGACTCAAGGACTTTCAGTGCAACTGCTGACCAATTACCGGCTGAGATCTACTTAAAACTCAGCCTCTGAAGGTGAAATTTCTTCTCTTACCAATTACCAAGGAATCACCGATAAGATAAAAAACAGTTCTACCTGCAGAGTGTTCTGGTAAAGATGGCAGACACTCTCCAAACACCTACAACTGACAACTCCAAACATCTACGACACCTAGCCTGAGGATACAGACATGATTAAAATATCACCAGATTTGAAGCTTATTATAAATTTCCCCTCACCTAAAAAAAGTAAGAATTATAAATCCCAGGGGGAGGATGTGAATCTGGCTGTCAGAGACAAGGATGAAGGTAGATTCTGAGGACAGTAGGCAAGGATATAAACTCAATGACTGAGGTTGTGAAGGCAAAGCTCCCACTTGAGATGCGGGTGACTCCCACAGATTTCCAAAACAAGTCAACTTGCTCAGATCCTTCTCTGACTGCAACCTGGTCATTGTGCCTCATTTTAAATAGTCGGTCAAAAATTTCAAGCTGAATAAATGCTTAAAGGAGATTCCCAGCTTCCAGAGTTACCTGGAGGGACACCAAAACAGTAGACTCAGATGATTATCAACCTAGTCACCTTCGTGAGTGCCATGGAAATGATACTCTCTGCTTTGACCCAGCACGTGGGTTTTGTTCATTTTTCAAAATGGCAAATGAGTGACTTCAGCTTCCAGGAAAGTAAAATAAATGTACTTTTTCCTATTCTTCCCACTCGTGTTCCAACTGCTTGCGACCCCATGGACTGTAGCCCACCAGGCTCCTCAGTCCATTCAGTTCAGTTCAGTTCAGTCACTCAGTTGGGTCTGATTCTTTGTGACACCATGGACTTCAGCACGCCAGGCCTCCCTGTCCATCACCAACTCCCGGAGTCCACCCAACCCATGTCCATTGAGTCAGTGATGGCATCCAACCATCTCATTCTCTGTTGTCCCCTTCTCCTCCTGCCTTTGATCTTTCCCACCATCAGGGTCTTTCTGAATGAGTCAGCTCTTTGCATCAGGTGGCTAAAGTATTGGAGTTTCAGCTTCAACATCAGTCCTTCCAATGAACACTCAGGACTGATTTCCTTTAGGATGGACTGGTTGGATCTCCTTATAGTCCAGGGGACTCTCAAGAGTCTTCTCCAACACCACAGTTCAAAAGCATCAATTCTTCAGTGCTCAGCTTTCTTTATAGTCCAACTCCCACATCCATACATGACTACTGGAAAAACCATAGCCTTGACTAGACAGACCTTTGTTGGCAAAGTAATGTCTCTACTTTTTAATATGCTGTTTAGGTTGGTCATAGCTTTTCTTCCAAGGAGTAAGCCCCAGACCATGGAATTTAAGAATACTAGAATGGGTTCCCCCTCCAGGGGATCTTCCCAATCCAGGGATCAAATCTGCATGTCCTGAGTCTCCTGCCTTGGCAGGCAGATTCTGTACCACTGTGCCAGCTGGGAAGCCCCCATTCTCCCCACTAAGGACAATGCAAAACCCTGAACATTATATGCGAAACACGTATAAGAAGACTGAGAAATGGAGAGCAGAAGGCAGACCAGTTGAGGACACTGAGACCCAAAGAACACCGTCGTGGTGAGCTTCCCGAGTTCCTCTTAGCCTCGAATATCTCAGACATGAAGCTAAAGAAGCTAGCAACGTAGAAATGCCAACAATCTGAAGAAAAACAACAACAACAACAACAACAAACCCAACAAAAGCCTGTTCTTCTAGTCAAAGAACCAGAAAAGAGGCAGCCTGGTAGGGAGAGAAAGATTTCAGTTGAAAACTACTCAGCTGCGGCCAAACCTCATAGAATTGTATCCCCATCCCCACCAATGACAGCAGAGGTTACATGGGGAACCTAGATGTCCACCCTCACAAGCTGGTAATGTAAACTGTGAATGTAAAATGTAAACGTCACTGCCAGGGTGGTGTGAGAGAGGGCAGAATAGGGGGCAGACCCCCTTCGTGGAATCAACAGAGATCACTTGGGGAGCCGGGACTGACATCCCTACTGACCGTAATACCCTACCCACCCTTTCCTTCCCAATGGAGTGATGTCAGGGGAGGCCTGGGGGAGAGTCAGAAATGTCATACTGCCCAGCTGTAACAAGACCACTCCCCACCCCGTGGTGTCAGGGGAGGCCACACATGGGGCAGTACTGAGGTACCTCTCTCTCTCCCAGAAAGAGAGGTTCCAGTGTGCGCCTGGTAGAAAGCTGAACTCCTTCCCCACCCCAGCAGAACTGAGGAGCACCTTCCCTCATCAGGTGTCAACAAAGCTGGGTGGGAAATATGGCTTTCTACCCCCACTTGGCAGTAATGAGGTAGTACCCTCATGCCCCTGACAGAACAAAGTCAGAAAAAGTCAGCTAAAGCAGAAGGTTTAATAAGACCCAAAGTCTCAAAATATCCGCACATACCAGGTTTAAACAAACAAATAAAAACTACTCATCACACCAAAACACAGGAAGATCCAAACTGAATGGAAAAAGATAATCAAGATGACAGAGATGTCCAAATGGTCTGACAAAGGTGTTAAAGAAGCCACGATAAAATGCTTCAGTAAGCAATGAAGAATGTCTTGAAACAAACAAACAAACAAACAAAACCAACTCAGCCAAGACAGAGAAAATCTTATCAAAAGATTGAAGACATAAAGAAGAAGAACCCAATAAAAACTTTACAATTGAAAAATGCAGTAACAGAAAAGAAAAAACTCAGTGGATGAGGAATAAAGGAACAAATCAGTAAACTTGAAGTTAGGAAAATAGGAATGACCCAATCTGAACAACAGGGAGAAAATAGACCGGAGGGGGAAAAAATGAGCAAAGCCTCAGGGACCCGTGGGACTGTTACAAGGGATCTAATATTGGTACCATCAGATTCTTAGAAGAGGAGAAACAGAACAGCACTGAGAAAGTATTGGATTGTTTGATAAACAAAAACACATCATCACTATACCCAGTATGAAATAGATCACTGGGAAAACTTTATATCCATCAAGGAAACGGAATTTTTAATTAAAAGATCCCTCAAAGAAATCTCTGGATACAAATGGAGTTTCACTGGAGAATTCTCCCAAACGTTGAAGGAAAAATTAACATCAGTTCTACATGATCTCTTCTAGAAAACTGAGCTTTTCCCAATGCAGTTTATAAAGCTAGTATTACCCTGATATCTGTAGGGGATTTGAGGGATGATCAAGAAAAATGATATAATCACAAAGATAACAACAATGTAAGCTTTTTTAGGCTGTGCTTGAACAGGATTGCATGTGAGGGTCTCGGTATGAGACCAACCAGAGGCTTATGGCAAGAGGCCCACCATCCAGAAGGGGAGGGGGGCAAAGGAACTCCCAGAGGAAAAGGTGAACAGAATGGCTTACATGTCTACATGATGTCACTCAGCAACACAGTGGAGAGTGTCTGGGTCAGAGAATTCTGAAAGGCAGCAGCTTGCAGTCTTATAACCACAAAGCTGTATCTTATCAAAGGCCAGCAGATGCCAGATTAGGTTTCAGGGGATATGCAAAGCAGAGAAGCCCTAAATGGCCTAATGTTTGCTTGCTGGAACCA
The DNA here is from genome assembly GCF_023091745.1 of Budorcas taxicolor. Lineage (NCBI taxonomy): Eukaryota > Metazoa > Chordata > Mammalia > Artiodactyla > Bovidae > Budorcas > Budorcas taxicolor. Next base: position 75,019,049 of record NC_068923.1, on the reverse strand, counting down.
TTTTTAAGATAACTGGATATTGGATGTGTAAAACTTTGAGTTTGGTGCAAATCGGCTTTTGAACTAATTGGTCTCAGCCTGCAGTGAAGAAATTAACAGCCTATGGGGCCAATACACAGAGGTCATCTCTGACTCATTTGTATAACACCAGACAAAGACAGTACAAAAAAGAGAGAGAAAATATAAAATTCTTTATGAATATAGACACAAAAAGTCCTTAACAAAAAATAAGCAAGGAGAATCCAGCTACATATAAAGTTATTTATATGGTGGAGGTTTAGTCACGTCTGACTCTTGCAACCCCAGAGACTGTAACCTGCCAGGCTCCTCTGTCAATGGGATTCTCCAGGCAAGAATACTGGAGTGGGTTGCCATTCCCTTCTCCAGGGGATCTTCCCAACCCAGGGATCGAACCCAGGTCTCCTGGATTGGAGGCAGATTTTTTACCAACTGAGCTACGAGGGATGCCCCCCAAATTATTGATATACCATGATCAAATGGAGTAATACCAGAAATGCAGCGCTGTTCAATACTCAAATAGCAATCAATGTAATCTACCATATTAATGGGCTAAAGAAGCAAAAATCACAGGATCATATAAACTCATGTGAAAAGAGCATCTGACAAAAGTCAGTATCCATTATGGTAAAAAGCTCTCAGAAAAAAGCAGTAGGAATAGAGGAAAACTTTCTAAAACTTACAAAGAACATCAACAGAACATCTGCAGCTAACATACTTAACGGTAAAAGACTAAATACTTTTGCCCTAAGATAAGAAACAGGCAAAGATATCTAATTTGCCAATTTTACTCAACATAATGGTAGAAGTTCTAGCCAGTGCAATAAGGCAACTGAAGGGAAAAATGGCATACAGATTTGAAAGGAAAAAACAAAATGATTTATAGATAATGTAATCACCTACATAGAAAATCCTAAGGAATTCATCCCTGGACCCCCACCCCCCAAAAACTCCTAGAAATAATAAGTGAATTCATCAAGATTGCCAGGTGTGGGCTTCCCTGGTGGCTCAGTGGTAAAGAATCTGCCTGCCAGTAAAGGCAACACAAGTTTGATCCCTGGTCTGGGAAGATCTCACATGCTGCAGAGCAAGTAAGCCCATAAGCCACAACTACTGGGCCTGTGCTCTAGCATTGGGATTCGCAAGTACTGAGCCCACACGCCACAACTGCTGAAGCCCATGTGCCCTAGAGCCTGCACTCCACAGCAAGAGAAGCCTTCGCAATGAGAAGCCCGTGCACCATTACTAGAGAGTAGCTCCTATTCTCAGCAACTAGAGAAAAGCCCAGCCCATACAGCAACAAACAGCCAGCACAGCCAAAAATGAATAAATACATACATTTTAAAAAAAACTATCAGATGTAAAATAAACACAAAAATCATTGCATTTCTATACATCAGCAATGAACTTGTGAAAACCAAAATTTAAAAATGTAATACCATTTAAGATCACTCAAAAAATGAAATTCTTCGGATGTCCCTGGTGGTCCAGTGGTTAGGAATCCACCCTGCAACTCAGGGGATGAGGGTTAGATCCCTGGTCAGGGAGCTAAGATCCCGCATGCCCACCTGCTGAGCCCGTGGACCACAACTATTGAGCTTGTGTGCCGCAACTAGAGAGTCCACATGCTGCAACGAAGAGCTACAGAGCCATTAAATAAATAAATGAGTATTTTTAAAAAATGAAATTCTTGGCTATAAATCTGATAAAACATGTACAGGACTTGAGTGCTGAAAATGAAAAAATGATAATGAAAGAAATCAAAGATCTAATAAATGGAGACATACTGTGTTCATGGATTGCAAGATTCGACCTATTAAAGAGGTCAATTCTCAGCAAATTGATAGACAGGTTTAATGCAATTCCCATCAAAATCCCAGAAAGATTTGCAGATTTTACTAGGTTATTATAAAATTTATGTGGAAAGACAGAGGCGCTAAAATAGCTAAAGCAATTTTGATAAAGAAGAATCAACTGGGAAGATCATTCTACCCAACTTCAAAATTGTGTGGCATTGCAGAGGAAGGGACTTAGATCAATGGAACAGACTAGAGAAGCAACAAATAGTACCACACAAATATGCCCAACTGATTTTGACAAAGGTAGAATTCAATGGGAGGAAGATTTTAAGCAAATGGTTCTAGAGCGCATTGGACGTCATAGACCAAAAAAATGGGACTCAAATGTCACACCTTATATGAAAAAATTACTCAAAATAGATCACAGACTTAAAATGTAAAGCTATAAAACTTTCAGAATGAAAATATGAGAAAATTTTCAGAATCTAAAACTAGAGTATCCAGACTTGACACCAAAACCAAGATCTGTAAAATGAAAAATTAAAAATTGAATCTTATCAAAATTCAACATTTTGCTCTGTGAAATAAGAGGATGGAAAGAGAAGCTACAAACAAGAAGAAAATATTTGCAAACCACATATCTGACTAAGGACTAGGATGTAGAACATACTAAGAATTCTCAAAACACAACAGTAAACCATAGCTGATTCATGTCAATGTATGGCAAAAGCCACCACAATATTGCAAAGTAATTAGCCTCCAATTAAAATAAATTAATTAATTAAAAACAACAACAATAAAGAAAACCATGCAATTCAACTAGAAAAAAAAGGGCTGAAGATATGAAGAGACATTTCATTCAAGAGCATATACAAATGGTAAATAACTACCTGAAAAGATGTTCAACATCATTATTCATCAGAGAAATGCAAACTAAAATCACAATGAAAAAAATAACTACAATGAGATATTGCTAATACCTATCAAAATGTCTAATGAGAAATAGTGACGATACCAAATGCTGGCAAAGATGTGCAGAAACTCAATCACTACTGCTGGGAATGCAAAGCGGTACAGCCACTCTATAAAACAATTTGGCAGTTTATTAAAAGACTAAACATGCAACCACCATATGACCCAGCTACTGCATTCCTGGGCACTTACCCCAGAGAAACGAAAATGTATATTCACACAAAAACTTAGAAACAAATATTTTTAGCAGCTTTGTTTATAGCTGTCCAACTGGTGGCTCAGACGGTAAAGCATCTGCCTGCAATGCGGGAGACCCGGGTTCGTTTCCTGGGTTGGGAAGATCCCCTGGAGAAGGAAATGGCAATCCACTCCAGCACTCTTGCCTGGAAAATCCCATGGACAGAGGAGCCTGATAGGCTACAGTCCATGGGGTCGCAAAGAGTCAGACACGACTGAGCGACTTCACTCACTCACTCAAAATTGGAAATAACTCCTTTGTCCTTGAATGGGTAAACAGTTCAGCAAACCGTGGTACATACATCCATGACATGGAATACTACTCAGCAACTGAAAAAAAAAACAAAAAAAAACGGATAGACGTAACAACTTAGATGAATCTCCACAGGATTACGTTTGAGTGAAAAAAAGTCAGTCCCCAAAGGTTACATGGGGCTTTCCAGATGGCTCAGCAGGTAAAGAACCTGCCTGCAATGCAGGAGACACAGGAGACATGAGTTTGATCCCTGGGTCGGGAAGATCCCCTGCAGGAGGGCATGGCAACCCACTCCAGTATTCTTGCCTGGAGAATCACATGGACAGAGGATCCTGGGGGGGCTACAGTCCGCGGGGTCACAAAGAGTCAGACATGACTGAGCGACTAACACTAACTAAAGGTTACGTACGGTATGACTATTTACATAAGATTCTTGAAAGGACAAAATTATAGAAATGAAGAATTGATTACTGGTTGCCAGGAATTAAGGAGTGGCGGGAGTGGGGGGATGTGGGTGTGGCTACGAAAACGTTTCCTGACTTATTTATGTCAATATCCAGGTTGCAATCTCACACTATAAGTTTGCAACATGTTACCGCTGGGGAAAACTGGGGAAAGGGACACAGGATCTCTCAATATTATTTCTTAAAACTGCATATGAATCTACAGCTGTCTCAAAACATAAAGCTTAAGTTAAAAAAGTGGAAAACTCTTTTCTTTGCTTGATTACAGATCTATTAATTTGTTACATGTTGCAGGCAAAAGGTGGCCAGTTTTGACTTTATAAAACAGAAAGAGACTCAAGAGAATGAACTTACGGTTGAGGAGAAGGAATATTGTTCAGGAGTCTGGGACTGACATATACACGCTGCTATATTTAAAATGGAGGACCAATAAGAACTTACTCTATAACACATGGAACTCTGCTCAATGTCATGTGGCAGCCTGGATGGGGAAGGAATTTGGGGGAGAATGGATACATGTGTATATATAAGGCTGAGTCCCTTCTCTGTTTATCTGAAACAATCATAACACTGTTAAACAGCTGTACCCCAACACAAAATTTAAAGTTTTTTTTTTAAAGAGAACAAATCAGTATTTATGTATCTACTCCACCACAGTAATAATACAAATGACTGAAGGAAATCAAATATCTCATTATCATTGTTTAAAAAGAATGTTAAATCTGGGATTTCCAGGCCAGAACTTAACATGAGGAACCACGGGTTCAGGACTAACTATTAAATATTCCACTATAAGCCACTATTAGATTCTTTGCTACCTGAAGGAGAGATCTACCCGTAGCAATATAAACGATGGTTCTTACAGGCTTTTCCTTGGGTTGTGACTTTATGGACTTCAACTGTGTCCAGTCTAAGTTTAAACATCAGTTAATAATCTCTGATAGGATAAAACTGAAGTTTGTCCGCTCCTCCTTTAGACACAGATCATAATCATATTTTACTGCTTTTGAGTCAGCTGGATGCATCACTGCTGGTTGTAGAGAATGAAAGACACATTTCTCTTACAGGCAGATTACACACGTGCGTTAACCATGACCCAGGAGTAGTCTTAACAGGCATTTGGTCCTAATGGCTAATTATTCCCCAAAAGAATAGCTTCAGGTCAATTATTCAAAAGCCAAATTCACTGTTTTGAGTAGATATCCCTCAACTTTTTTACTAGCTTGTCTAAGTAATCCCATAAAACTGGTAAGCTCATTTATATAAGGTCCAAGATTTATGCAGCAGAGTGACAGGGGGCATGATCTGCTGGGCCCAGAGACAAGCAGGTGTGCCTTTCCAGGCAAGACAGTCAGATTGTTTGGGAGGCTGTTATCCAGGCTGTCACACCTGTCACCTTTGGCAATTTCCCATGGTCTGCTGGGTGGGCCTTGGTCTTGAAAGTGAAAGTCGCTCAGTCCTGTCTGATTCTTTGCGACCCTAAGGAATTCTCTAGGTCACAATACTGGAGTGGGTAGCCGTTCCCTTCTCCAGGGGATCTTCCCAACCCAGGAATCGAACCAGGGTCTCCTGCATGGCAGGCAGATTCTTTACCAACTGAGCTACCAGGGAAGGCCCTTGGTCTTACAGGCTTAGAAACCTAATTTTGTCAGTTACACTCACCTTAATCAGGTACCTGCAATTAGACGTAAAATCTAAACAACAATGCATTGACTGACTGAGAGACCTGTTCCATACACGCTTTCATCAGTGTTTTGAGCCTATGAAGATGTTATTCTCTGAGAACCAGGAAATGAAGGTGCCCACTGTGACTCAAGCTACACAATCAAAACATGATAAAGACTGTAGACTGGAACCCTAAGTGGGCCTGGGCAGCATTTTCTCCCTCTAATCAAGTTGTGTGGGAAGCCACCTCCTAAAAATTAAATTCATTGGCAATATCAAAAATAGCAGTTATGATGGGAAAACATGACATTCATATTCTTCATACAAAATTTCTCTGTAGGAACACTGACCTGAGAAGCCAGAGTAAGCAAGAGGTTATAAACATGGAATCAGAGCAAGAGGACTGGGATCATTAGAGTATTTCAAGGTGTTAGGCACACCTAGCACAATACTCCCAGGGACGGGGGAGCCTGGTGGGCTGCCGTCTATGGGGTCGCACAGAGTCAGACACGACTGAAGCTACTTAGCAGCAGCAGCAGCAGCACAATACAGCCTGCTCACATTAGGGAGGTTCTAACCTAGGGATCTGAACATTTACAGTCACTTGGTGACAGTCCTCTGCTTCTACCCCTACTGGGGAATGTCCTTTACAGACCAAAGGAGAAAAAAAGGCATGATTCAAAAACTGTGGTCTAAGGTGAGTCTGAGTGAACTCTGGGAGTTGGTGATGGACAAGGAGGCCTGGCGTGTTGCAATTCATGGGGTCGCGAAGAGTCGGACACGACTGAGCAACTGAACTGAACTGAACTGAAGGTTTCTGATCCCCTAGGCAGCACCCTTTAGCTGGATACACACTTCCCTTCATGCTTTTTCTATGATAGTAAAGCTCTGTCTGGGTAGCATTCTTTCTTTAAGGTGATTTTGGGTATTTGTACTTCAGTTCATTATGTGTTGATATTATAGTTTAGCTCTCAGAGGACCATCTTACTCCAGACTTGTGGGATTCAGCTTCAGTTCAGTTCAGTCGCTCAGTCATGTCCGACTCTTTGTGACCCCATGAATCGCAGCACGCCAGGCCTCCCTGTCCATCACCAACTCCTGGAGTTCACCCAAACTCACATCCATCAAGGCAGTGATGCCATCCAGCCATCTCATCCTCTGTCTTCCCCTTCTTCTCCTGCCCCCAATCCCTCCCAGCATCAGAGTCTTTTCCAATGAGTCAACTCTTCGCATGAGGTGGCCAAAGTACTAGAGTTTCAGCTTTAGCATCATTCCTTCCAAAGAACACCCAGGGCTGATCTCCTTTAGAATGGACTGGTTGGATCTCCTTGCAGTCCAAGGGACTCTCAAGAGTCTTCTCCAACACCACAGTTCAAGAGCATCAATCCTTTGGCGCTCAGCTTTCTTCACAGTCCAACTCTCACATCCATACATGACTACTGGAAAAACCATAGCCTTGACTAGACAGACCTTTGTTGGCAAAGTAATGTCTCTGCTTTTGAATATGCTATCTAGGTTGGTCATAACTTTCCTTCCAAGGAGTAAGTGTCTTTGAATTTCATGGCTGCAATCACCATCTGCAGTGATTTTGGAGCCCCCAAAAATAAAGTCTGCCACTGTTTCCACTGTTTCCCCATCTATTTCCCATGAAGTGATGGGACCAGATGCCATGATCTTCGTTTTCTGAATGTTGAGCTTTAAGCCAACTTTTTCACTCTCCACTTTCACTTTCATCAGGAGGCTTTTTAGTTCCTCTTCACTTTCTGCCATAAGGGTGGTGTCATCTGCATATCTGAAGCTATTGATATTTCTCCCGGCAGTCTTGATTCCAGCTTGTGCTTCTTCCAGCCCAGCATTTCTCATGATGTACTCTGCATATAAGTTAAATAATAGCCTACTAACACTGACAAGCAAGTATCTGCAAATTGTTTGTCTTGGAACCTACTCCAAGAAGCTACATGCCTCAAATCAATAAAGATTTTTCTTTTATTGACCCAGGTGGTCATTGGTATAACTGCTCTAAAACCCTTCAAGGTCAAAATAATTTCTGTACTGCTAAGGGAGTAGAGGCCTGGGGCTTTTTCCCATGGTCTATATTAGACCAGGTTCCAAATTATTTTCTTAGTAAGCACTTCTATCCTCAGTATGATGTAAATAAACAAAATAATATAGCATGCAGGTCACTAAGCTATGTGTTATCACTTCAAAATATGTGTTATTTAGTGTCTGTTTTATAAGAACTAACACATACATACACAGATAATGTTTTATCCCCCTCTGAAGAGTCTGCATTTGTCTGTTTTCTACCAGGGGTTCTGATGTCTTACTTTTGTCATGGTGTGACAAAGTAAATCACGTACCAAAACCAGGAACGAACGCCCTTCTTGAGGCTGCATTCATAACCATTATCCAGTTATGCTGCTCACAAGAATGTCTCTTTCCAGCCATGACATGGCTAGTGAACGTGCTTACATTTATTGTGGAATTTTAAGCACAGCATTCCTCTAAGTGGAATGATAATGAATGGGTTTTTGTGGTGGTACCTTCTTAATGGGCAGGCGGCTTTGTTTGTTTGTCAATGATAAGGATACACACACTGGTCCCTCCTCCTGGGTTCCCAGTTCAGATCAGCTTGAATGATGACATACCTTTGGTGCCACACCCTCTATCAGTTGTCATCAGAGAAAAGAGCCTGGATGACAGATTCAAGTCTAGGTGCTCCCATCACGAGAAAGCTAGAGCCAGAGGCATCTGAGCCATGAACCGACCTAGGGAGAGCTTCAGAGCAAGTATTTCAGGGTTAGGGAGCCTGGTGCCCTGACCCATGCACACTTACAAACCATAACTTTCCGGCCTCTCATAACATACACCTGCCAGGCAGACACCACTGCACCACCCTCCCCCCACTCCCTGGCAAATAAAAACCCAAGAGGTTAATATAGCATCAGCTCATCATCCCTCCCAAATTCTTCCTGAAGGTTCTGTGTTGATGAAATGGACTGAGTAGCTGCAGGGAGCCTATGTTGTAAAGGAATTTCATACAGAAGTTCCGGTCTCATTATAACCTTCATACATTTCTTTGAAGTTCATCAATCCAAAAATCACTGCATTTTTTTCCTGGAAAGTTGTCTCCTAGAAAGTTACCTGACTGAAGAATTACTAGCAAACTGATCATCAGTTGTACAAACCATTTGGCTCCCCATGGAAACATGTCAATGCAACAACGTCTTTCTTTTCAACTATCACTCATCTGTCTCGTAGCCCTGCAGAAATAATTTGGCTTTTTGCTTCTGAGTATTTCCTGTCCTGCTGACCTTATTGCACAATGTGAAGTTATAATAATAGGAAAAAAAAAAAGTGACATCAACCACCACTATCACCAAAATAATAACATTGAGCACTTCAATGTTTTGAACACTTTTCTAAGTACTTTGGTATATTAACACATTCCATCCTTACAGTCTTATGAGGTAGGAGGTATTATTATCTCCATATTATAACAGAGGAAACTGAGGAACAGAGAAGTTAGCTAAATTGTCCCAGATTATACTCATGTCAAAAGAGATGTATATGGATGACCCCAGTGGTACAGAAGTAAAGAATTCGCCTGCCCATGCAGGAGACATGGGTTTGATCCCTGGCCTGGGAAGATCCCACACGCCACAGAGCAACTAAATGCACCACAGCTGTTGAGCCTCTGCCCTAGAGCCCAGGAGCCCAGCTACTGAAGCCTGTGCACCCCAGAACCTGTGCTCCTCAACAAGAGAAGCCACCACAATGAGAAGCCCTCGTGCTGCAACTGGAGAAAGCCCATGCAGCAACATGGGCAAAAATAAATAGTTTCATTTCACCAGTATAGCCAAAAATAAATAAACTAATTAAAATTATTTTTTAAAAAAGAGACATGTGTAAAAGACATAAAAAAAAGACATTTTCTTTAGAAAAATGGTTTTACTGGTTTTAGTCTATAAAAATCACACATGCTTATGGTTAACAAAATTCTTCTACGACAGAATTACAATTTAAAAAGCTAAAAAAAACACACCCCACTAAAAAACCACCCCCAAATTCTACTACCTAGAGATAACCGCTGATCATTTTTAAGTGAACGTCCTCTAAATATCTCTATATCTTTAGGATCATACTGATTTACGAGTATCATTACATAAATGGGATCAAGCACGTAATTACTTTTCTGTAATTTACTTTTTCCATTCCATTCCAAGGCCTGGACGTCAGCAGCCCTTTGTAGACATCTAAGTGCTACGTCAGTCTCTGGTTAATAGAATAATCAGGGCTGAGGGGAGTCTTCTGGCCCAATCAGAAGAAAGGACTCAAGATCAGGGTGTTAGCAGTCCCTGAAGGACTCTTACCTTACTTCATAGCAGGCTTTATTTTCATCTGATGTTTAATATAGTCATCCCTGTGAAGGCCACAAAAATCAAAAATCTTTTCTAGAATATAAGCCAAAAAGTACTGCTGGCCATTGACTCAGACCTGAAGGCCTGACCCTCCCGCTACCCCCCAGCCCTCTGGAGAATTAGCCCGGCTTTGAGCTGAGGATAGTTTAATGATGTCTGAGTCATGTGCCAGCTGGCACAAGGGAAGCCCAACACGCAGACATGTAACCTCAGTGGGGAAGCTGAGCTGAGCGCTGTCACTGGATTGTTATTATAGCAGTCTGCTGATAAGTGACGGGCCAGGGAGGGAGGAAGTCCAAACATCTCCAGGAAACCAGATAAGCCTTATGATAAGGACTGTTCCCACACCGCTCACCAGGAGACACGACTCACATCAATCCCCGTGAATGACACCCTTGAGTTACACAGTGAGCAGCCTTGAGTGGTGGCTGCTATTGGTCAGCCGAGGCTAGGCCTGCGGGGCAAGGTGACATCCTGTGGCCAACGGAAAGAGAATACACCTATCAGAGCTACAGGGATGATAGCCGTTACCCTGCAGACCACCCTCCTACCTCTGGCTCTCCTTTCACAAAATCTTTGGGGGAATCAAGTTAGGAAAATGGTCGTTTAAGGGTAGGAGTGCCTATTCAAGTGAAGACAGGTTCCCAGGCTGACTCTGAAGGAGAGAAACCTCTGGGGCACACACTGTCATCGTGGAATCTCTTTGGGGCAGGCAGTTCAGTCAATGTAGGAGTGGATCCAGCTCACTATAAATACTTCTAGCACATTTTAAGAAATGTTTTAAATTCCATATTTGAACTTGAGTGCAAAATAAGAAAATAAAAATCATCCGTAATTCTTTCATTCTCACTCAAAATAATCACGGTTAATATTTGGGTGTATTTCTTTCTAGCTTTTTCTATACAGCATTCTTTTTAAAGAGAGCTAAATATCTATCTACACAAGTTCTCTTAACATTTTATAAGTCTATTTCTCATGACCATAAATTCTATATGGTCTAAATCTATTCTATCTAAAAGTTATATCCAAAGTTACACAGCCACCAAAATGGTCTTTCAAAGCCATTGTCTTTCTTAAAGAAGATGTCTGGGAATCATCGCTTAGATCATTTCCTCCCAAACAGATTGCTTACACATTTCCACAGCATATTATCCAAGTCGCCCCTCTAACTTGGTGAGATGGCATTAGTGAAAGGACATTCCTATTTCTTTCATTTTTAGTTGAAATATTTCATTGCTACAAACTGCCCTCTAAAGACTGCTTTTGCTGCATCCAAATGCAGGGAGTGCAGCTTTGATCTATGGGGGGGAACTAAGACCCTACACACTACACAGGCCAAAAAATTAAAACAAAATAAAAAATTTTAAAATAGTATTAAAGGCATATAATGAAAAATAGCAGTATTTTGTCTCCCCCATCTTCAAATCCCCAGTCCCACTCCCCCAAAACAAGCATTCTGATATACTTGGATCTTCTTTCTGGTATTTATCTCCATATTTCTAAATAGTGCGCTTATACCGTTACTTCTTGATCTATCAGTTTCAGACACACTCTTCTGCCTTCCCATTATGATAAAAGAGGATTTGGATTTATGACAATCCCTTGCACCCTACACACACACACAGACACACACACACACAGAACATATGCACACAGACTTTTCCTCTCATCTTCACAATATAATTATTTTTAGTTATGTCATACATTGTCAAAACTGACTTCCTAAGTCTCTGAAATTCAGTTGAGACTCCAAAGTTGAGAACAAAAGGTACAAAGCTCCCCTTTGTAAATAGAGATTCTAGAAATCCATGCACTGCTTGCAAATGGGGTAGCCCCAACGTGATTCTTCCAGTCTTCACCACTAACTACCTCCAGTCTTAAAAATTAACCAAGGAACTGAAGGAGCCTCTGTTGGGCATTGCTTTGGAGAGAGTCAGCAGGGTGCTGCTCTTCCTGCCCCACCCCTAGTGCTGGAGGAGAGGACACCTTCTTCCACTCATCTGGAATTGAGTAAGGGGGACTTCACAAGGAACCTCAGAGAGACTGATCGTCTGCAGGAACAGTCACATACTTGATGACTGACACCTGAAAAAAAAAAAAAAATCCGAAGCCAGAAGCTGGCTAGAGCAGTCTACGTGGTAGCAGGACAAGGAGTCAAGGCTGGCCAGCATTTCCCGGGACTGGTGGAACAGAGATCTGGTTTTCAGTGGGCCCGATCAGATTCTGTGCAAGAGAGCTGTCAATAGGTATGTTTTCAAAAGTTCTCAACCAACAGTACCATCAGGAGGGATGAAAAATGACCCCAACAGAGTGGACAGGCAGAAACCAGGTGTTGAGTGGACAGCTGTCAGTGGTCAGCCAAATGAGGCATCTTCTAGGTCAAGGAGACTATTGCAAAAACATCCCAGTGATGAAGGTTCTCCCATGAACCAACCTTGGGTATATTGATGTACAAAGAGCGTACTCGTGGCAGATGACAACTCTGCAGGCCAACAGCTCTTCTTCCCCTTCATTCTACCCTTTCTGTGTCTTCATCTAACCCCAGAGGAGCCAGAGGCAGCATCAGTGAGCAAGATGGAATAAAGTGATGTTGACCTTCTACTTGAGGTTGCCAGATTTAGCAAATAAAAGTACAGGATGCCCAGTTAAATTTGAATTTTAGATAAACAATGAATGCTTTTTTTAGTCTAGGTACATCCTATGCAATATTTGGGATGTAATTCTACTAAAAGCATTTGTTGTTTTCTGGAATTCACATTTAGCTGGGCGTTCCGTATTTTATTTGGCAGCCCTCCCCATACTTCTTGCCCACTGTAGACTTTCAAGCCTGTGTTAGGCCCAAGCTGTGGGACAGGAGAAGCAGAAACTGGATAAGAGCGTGGTGTTCTGATATTAGATGACACTGGACTTTGGATAACCTGGAAAAAATGGAGACTATTCATGAATAACCTCAAAGTACTTAGAAACATGATAGATACCGTCTGAAAGTTCAGCCATGGGGCTGAAAAAGTGAGATAACAGAGTCTTGCAGCTGGAACCTTCCAAGTCCCTCTTGTTCAATAAGCTACTTACAGGTATATTAGGTTCAGCATTTAGGTTATTATTTCTACATAAATATTATTTGTTGCTGAGCCAAGTTGGGAACTAAGATTGCATTTCTTATATAACTTTCTATTTTTAATTTGACTTAATAATTGCCTTGTTAAAGTATTTTTCATATTTATAAGATGTTATGGAAAACCTGAATGAACATTTTTGGCCAACCCAGTATGTTTCTTTATGAACTGCCTATTCATGTCTTCTATTGGGTTGTTGAGCTTTCTAGGCCTGATTTATTAAAGTTTATTTATATAATAAGGAAATTAAAAGAACACTCTTCTGTGAAATTAGAAATGGCAAGTAACAGAGGATAAGTAGAAGTTTTCTGACATTTGTGCTGGGAAGCTTAGATTTTTCTCTGTGTGCTGTTGTTAAGATCTGGTCTTGCTCTTCCAAAACAAATTCTCTTAAATCAATAGCTTACTTAAATCATCTTTTAATGCTTACATGCACAATTCTTGGTTAAACATTTCTGAAGAAGGATGTGTATGATTAAGACACAGCCCATCAGCATTTTTCTCCTGTAGACAAGATCATTCATCCTTGGGATTTATTTCCATGAAATTAATCCACACCAGGAAAATAGCTGCAAATATTACCTCAAAGAAATCATGATAAATTTCTCTTAAGATACTATTATTATGTGGTTGGATCATGGAACACAAAGATTAAAATCTCAAATTTGTTTCTTTATTCATGAGTTTTTTATTCCAATCTGATAACAAGTCTCATTATTATTTTTAGTTTCTCATTAAAAAATCAGAGCCTTGCTCCTTAACTGTCTCATGAGATTTAGTCTTCGAGGTATTTCCAAAGAATGGGAATTATATGATAAAGTGAAGATTATACTTTAGACCACCACCACTGCATATAAATTTTCATAGCAAATGGTTGCAAACCACTTGGCTAATTTTTGCACATAATTCTTTCCAAAGAATCCCTTTGTTCTTGAGGGAAATAAAACATTCCAAAACAAATACATTAAAATATGAACTGAAAAATTATTTTAAGAACAATAGACAGAAAAATTGCATTTCAGATTAGCTGTCAGGAGAGTCTCACATTTGTCAATAATTCCCAGGATGTGCTCCATCTTCTAATTTTTATTTATAAATTCAATTTTAAGATTGCAGTGAAGCATGCTGATTCTTCTATTTCCCTGCCTAATTTATTTATTCCTCTAGAATGAGTGACACGTAGGAAGGGCTAGATTCCAGAATCCCTTGGCCCTGGAATAAGAATCTTTGCATATTTTGCAAATGTGAACTCTGCTTAGTCTCAGCAATGTCATTTTCAGCATATGTCGCGTCTCAAATTCCTGTTCTGCTTTCTCTCTCTATGCACTACAAAGCTAGCTTCTTGGGAACCCCTGTCTTAAAAATTGACAAATGTTTCCTTGCTTTGTCCCTCTGCAATACACAAGTTCATCTATCAGGTTTTGAGTGCATCTGACAACAGTGACAAGACAGAAATCTGATCAGTGCACAAATCAATCAATCAATCAAATACAATATGGGATATCCAAAGCATTGCAGAAGAAGACCATGAATACTGACTGAGGGATGGTCATGTTCCTGGCACAATGCTTGGTGTTTCCACTGTGCAGTCTTACTGAGCTCTTGCAACAGCTGCCTCAAGGTAAATGAGAAATCTGGAAGTCAGAAAGTCAGAATTACTTGCTGAAGCTGGTAAATGTCAGGGTTTTCCCACTGCTCCTTATCCCATATCCAACACATCAGCTATACTGAACTGTAGGAGGTTCTTCTTAAGCTGGTAATCATGATCCAAATAATGATTGGGAAAGACTCTGAGGCTGGGAAAGATTGAAGGCAGGAGAAGGGGACGACAGAAGATGAGATGGTTGGATGGTATCACCAATTCAATGGGCATGAGTTTGAGCAAATTCTAGGGAACGGTGAAGGACAGGGAAACCTGGCGTGCAGCAGTTCATGGGGTTGCAAAGAGTTGGACTCAGCTTAGTGACTGAACAACATCCAAATCTGTCTGGTTAGTTTAGGACACAAAAATTATTGTAATATGAATAACTTTGATGCAGTGTTTCATGAAATTCATGGAGATGATGTTGAAGAAATGCTAGAACCACAGGCGAACACTGATAAATAAGAGTTACAGAGTTAGAGCAGTTAAAAATTAAAGAGGAAAAAATGGATCTTCAAAAGAGAAATATTTGAAAGTCACAGATTAAGTGGAGCAGCTGAGAAAAATGAAGGACTTCAATCTATTTGTCAGATGTGCTCTCAGACACATTTTTTAAAAAGTAGATTTCCAAATCCTATGATAGAACTTTGTTTTTTATTCCCCAAATTAGGGAAGACTTACAATTATTACCTAACTTTAAAAAAATGTTTATAAATAACACTATAAATTTCTTATAATTTTTCTTTTCACTTGCCAAGATCAAATTCTAATCAATTTTTTTCCATGTCTTATATGAAATGTCTGTGTTGGGTTCCCTGTATGTCCTCCTTAGAGATTAGCTGTGTTTGAGACCTCCTGAATTTTGTCTTACTGTTTCATGCTTTGGAAACTTTGTCCGTGGCATTCCATCTGCCACAGGACCAGTCTCTGCTGTCCTGCAGGAAAACACCTCTTCACTGCTCTTGACTTTCTCTAATATCACCTCCTGTGTGAGAGTTTCCTCTAGCCTTTCCTGCTCTCTTAGTCAAATTGATAGAAATAGAAGGAAATACACAATAGAAAAGCAACATTATTATGAAGCTATGAATTATCTGTTGTCAAGAGGCACAATTTCTTGGACTGAAACCTAAGCACAAATAAAGAACATTTCCACTATCACAGAAAGTTCTATTGGATAGTACCAGAACTTGTGAAAATGCAAGCAATAGATTAAAAGAAAAAAAAAAAACAACCCATAGCAAAGCACTAAGAAAGGAATTCTGGCCTTGTTTTCCTTTTAAGTAATGGTGGTAGTGCTGGAATGACTAAGTGCTCTGGGAGCACGTTGGAGAGGTCCTTACCAGTGTGGGAGGCTGCATGAGAAAATGATCTTTAAGCCAAGACTTGAGTAGGAATTACCTAGGAATGTGTTGGTGGGTGTTGGGGGAGAAGCAGGAAGTAGGGGTATGGATTGGTTTGGAAAGACAGTTCCAAGGAGAGGAAACTATGGGCAGAAAGAACCTAAGGAAAGAGGGCACAGGATGCCTTTGGAAGAAGTACAACATATCCATCATCTCTAATTCTGCAAACAAATTTCATGGTTGACATTGTACCTGCATTGAAAAATTAAAGAATATGACTTAAATGTGAATTAAGTGCCACAGGAAATAAACTCTTCCAGCTATGCTAGGTCAGGATGATCAGAAAGAGTGATGTGTCAGGAAGTTTCCTGTTAATTCCTCATGTTCAGTATGTGTTTCTTATCACATCTCAAATGGTGGTAAAGATTCTATTAGGAAACTCATTGAGAGCCCCAAATAGACTGGGGATGTTATAGAAACTCATTTTGAGCCCCAGATAGACTGGGGATGTTATATAATAGAAGTTCATGATCTTTCTATTTTCAGCAGATTTTGTCCCAACTGAACTCACATCTTATTGACAGACATAGTAATTATGAACAGAATATCAGATTGGGGTTTTCAGTGCAGTGTGTCCAAATTGTGGCATTTGAAAAGTTCTTGTAGCACTTATTAAAGATGCATATCCCCAGCCCAGAAATAAACCCACACGTCTATGATCAACTGATATATAACAAAGGAGGCAAGAATATACAATGGAGAAAAAGATTGTCTCTTCAACAATTGGTGTTGGGAAAGCTGGACAGCTACATGTAAATCAATAAAATTAGAATATCCCCTCATACCATATATACAAATAAACTCAAAATGGCTTAAAGACCTAAATATAAGACATAACACCATAAAACTCCTACAAGAAAACATAGGGAAAACATTCTTGGATATAATGTTAGCAATATTTTCTTAGAGCAGTCTCCCAAGACAAAAGAAATAAAAGCAAAAATAAACACGAGACCTAATCAAACATTTTGCACAGCAAAGAAAACCATCAACAAAATGAAAAAACAACCTACAAACTGGGAAAATATATTTGCAAACAATGCAACCAACAAGGGGCTAATATCTAAAATATACAAGCAGCTCATATAACTCAACATTAAAAAAACCCAAACAACCTAATCAAAAAATGGGCAAAAACCCGAAATAGACATTTCTCCAAAGAAGACATACAAATGACTAACAGGCTCAAGAGAAGATGCTCAACATTGCTAATTATTACATACATGCAAATCAAAACCACAGTGAGGTATCAGCTCATACTGGTCAGAATGGCTATCATCAAAACATCTACAATAATAAATACTGGAGAGAGTGTGGAGAAAAGGGAACCCTCCTACACTGTTGATGGGAATATAAACTGGTGCGGCCACTATGGAAAACAGCATGGAGGTTCCTTTAAAAACTAAAATATAGGGGAATTCCCTGGCAGTCCAGAGGTTAGGACTCTACTCTTTCACTTCAAAGGACATGGATTTGATCCCTGGGTGGGCAACTAAGTTCCTGCAAGCAGTGTGGCATGGCCAAAACTAAATAAATAAAAGTTTAAAAGTAAACAAGTAAAAACTAAAAGTAGAACTACTTTATGACTGAGCAATTCCACTCTTGGCCATATATCTGGAAAAAATGAAAATTCCAATTTGAAAAGATTCATGCACCCCAGTGTTCAGAGGAGCACTATTTACAATAGCCAACACATAGAAACAACTCAAGTGCCCATCAACAGACAATGCGTTTAAGAAGATGTGGTATAAATATATATGGTGTGTGCATTTTTATATATATAGACTATTATTCAGTCACAAAAAAGAATGAAATATTGCCATTTGCAGCAACATGGATGCATCTAGAGAATATCACACTACGTAAAACAAGAGAAAAAACAAATATTAAACTATATCACTTATATATAGAATCTAAAAAAAAATGAATCTATACACAAAACAGAAACAGACTCACTGACATAGAAAATACAGTTAAAGTTACTGAAGGGGAGAGGGAGGGGAAGAGGGATAAATTAAGAGTATGGGATTAACAAATTGCTATAAATGAAACAGATAAGCAAGAAGGATTTACTATATAGCATAGGGAATTATATTCAGTATCTTGTAATAACTTGCAATGGAAAAAAATCTGAAAAAAATATAACTGAATCACTTTGCTATATACCTAATACCAAGACAAAATTGCAAATCAACTATACATCAAAAAAAAAATTATAAATAATTAAAATGCATGTCCTGTTTCCCTGCCATCCCCTGGGCAGAGGCAGGGGCTCAAGCACATTCAAGATCTGACTCCATAACCCACCACCACAGCATTGCTCCTTTACAAGGTACAGAAGACTGCCTTCTTCCATGATGACCCAGCACATGGCATTTGTGAAGCTGCCCATCTCTTAGTGCCAAGCCCATTTTTGAGTGCTTCCATCCAATTGTGATGAGTCTGTTTATGTCAAGTTGGTGGAGGACCTTTGTGCTAACAAAAATCAACCTCCCTGAGATTCATGATGGAAATTCCTGTAGAAAGGTTGATTGCAGATAGGTGGTTTAAGTAAAGGACTATGCAAAGAATCCCAAGGATGTCATCAAAGAGTATTCCAAATACCAAAAAAAAAAAAGAATAAAAAACATGGCTTTTGTCTTTTAAAAATGCATATCCCCAAGCCCACCATGAACCTAGTGAATCAGAGTTGGTGGTGTCTATAGGGCTTACAGGGTTTCCCAGGCAGTGCTAGTGGTAAAGAACCCACCTGCCAATGTAGGAGACATAGACGCAGGTTTGATCCCTGGGTTGGGAAGATCCCCTGGAGAAAGGCATAGCAACCCACTCCAGAAGTCTGTCCTGAAGAATCCCCATGGACAGAGAAGCCTGGTGGGCTATAGTCCGTGGGGTTGCAAAGAGTCGGACAGGACTGAAGCAACTGAGCATGCACACACACACACAGGGCTGGCAAACTCCCTGGGTATTTTTATTGCACACCAAAGTGAAAAAGTCCATTCGATTGAAAGTGAAAGTGTTAGCCACTCAGTCGTGCTCAACTCTTTGTGACCCTATGGACTGCAGCCCACCAGGCTTCTCTGTTCATGGAATTCTCCAGGCAAGAGTCCTGCAGTGGATTGCCGTTTCCTTCTCCAGGGGATCTTCCCCACCCAGCAATCATACCCTGGTCTCCAGTACTGCAGACAAATTCTTTACCATCTGAGCCACCAGGGAGGCCACTTCCATTCAACTGAAATTGAAAGTGAAGTTGCTCAGTCGTGTCCGACTCTTTGCGACCCGTAGCCCACCAAGCTCCTCCATCCATGGGATTCTCCAGGCAAGAATACTGGAGTGGGTTGCCATTTCCTTCTCCAGGGGATCTTCCCAACCCAGGGATCAAACCCAGGTCTCCCACATTGCAGGCAGATGCTTTAACCTCTGCACCACCAGGGAAGCCCTTAAATACAAGAATCAAGGGAGGAAGGAAGCCAGGTTGAAAGAAGAAGGGGGAGGAGGTGGGAGAGGGGAGGCGAAAGGGGTGGCCTTACAGACGTCTCCTGCCACCTACAGATACCCAGGCATTATGGGACTTTTCTCTGGGCCTCCAGAGAAGGGAAGACTGGAACTCGGCCCCACCAGAAATCAGACCAGACCAGAACCAGAATTCGAGTTCTCTGCCAAGAGGAGGTGATCAGTCTCCAATCCTCAGCTCATGCTGAGGGCCCTTCGACCAGATTTCTGCATCCAGGACCAGGGGACTAGAAAAACAGGGAAGGATAGGAAGGGTTAAGGAGAGGAAAGAGAGAGGGAAGGGGAGAGAGGTCAATAAAGTCTCTTGTTCCTCAACTGAAGGGACTCTCAAGTACCTAATGGCAGCCTGGAGTCAGGCTTTTATTGTTGTTTTTAATTATTAACTCTATACTTATTTGGGTTTCACTAGTTTCTCCACTAACATCCTTTTCCTGTTGCAGGATCCTATCCAGAATACCACATTATACTTAATCATCATGTCTCTTTCGTCTCCTGTAGTCTTTGTCAGGAAGAAGGCAATGGCACCCACTCCAGTACTCTTGCCTGGCAAATCCCATGGACAGAGGAGCCTGGTGGGCTGCAGTCCATGGGGTTGCTAGGAGTCGGGCACGACTGAGCGACTTCACTTTCACTTTTCACTTTCATGCATTGGAGAAGACAGTGGCAACCCACTCCAGCGTTCTTGCCTGGAGAATCCCAGGGAAGGCAGAGCCTGGGGGGCTGGTGTCTCTGGGGTCGCACAGAGTCGGACGCAACTGAAGCAACTTAGCAGCAGCAGCAGCAGCAGCAGCAGCAGCAGTCTTGGTCAGTTTCTTAGAGTTTCCTTGGTTTATTTTTTTTATGACCTTGGTAGCTTTGAATAGTAGAGGCCAGGTATTCTCTTCAATTTGGGTTTCTGTGCTGTTTTTCTCATGGTTATGGGTTTTAGGGAACAATACTACAGAGATGAAGTACCATTCTTATCAAAGGTAGATATTCTCAACAAGATTTATCACTATTGATGCTAATCTTGGTTACTCGGCCTGGAGGTAGTGTTGACCAGTTTTCTTCACTGTAAATCGCTCCCTGAGCCCAACACACAGTCAAGGAAGAGGTGGAAATTAAGCTTCACTTCCTGGAGTGGAGACTATCTACATAAATAATTTGGAATTCCTGGAATTATTCTGCAAGGGAGATGGGTTTCTCTTTCCCCATTTATTTATTTAATCATTTATGCATACCAAAATGGACTCATGGATATTTACACTCTGGGTTACAATCCAACAGTATGCTATTTATTTTATTGCTCGAGCTTTCCAGCTTTGGCCATTGGAAGGTTTTCCAGGCTGGTTCCTGGGTTCCTCTGACACACCCCCACTTTGCTCGCTGCTTTTAGACAAAACAAGATGCTCCAAGCCCCTCTTGTATATTCCCTACCCCAGACTACACACAGGCATTTCTTCAGGTAGAGTTCTTTTCTAAAACATAAATTTCTGCCTCCCAACCTTGGAGAAGCAAACCCAGCTGGTTCAGGAAGGGAGTCCAAGAATATATATATTTTTTTATTAAATGAAGTAGAACATACCCACAGCAAAAATAAACTCCAACAATGCAAAGGGGATATATATTGAATATATATTAAAATGAGAGTCTTGGCCTGCCTGCCCAAAGGCAATCTATCATCAGTTTCATACAAATTCTTTAAAAAATAAGCTATACACATTTCTGCATATGAATGTAAGTGCATACATATATATCACCCATATGTTTACAGAAACGATAGTACACTATCACGTTCTTGCTCCTTGCTGTTTTCACTTAACATATCTTGGAGATTGTCATACGAACACAGATTAACATCATCCTTTTCAAAGTAGCAGGGAGCTTCAGTGGGTAGCCACAACAAAACTTATTTACCCACTGTTTATTGATAAACATTTAGGGTGTCTCTGAGTTTTGCCATTACAAGCAATGCTATATATGCTTTTTAATACATGTTTAATTCCTGTATATACTTTTCAATACATGTTTTAAGACATCACTATGCTAAACTCAGAGCAGTGAAATCACTGAGTCAAAGGTATATGCCTGTAACATTTTGATAGATATTGACAAACTGCAATTCAAAAAGGTTTTAGCAACATACACTCCCACCAACAATGTATAAGAATATCTTTTGTCCACACTATTGACAATAAAGTGTATTATTAAACTTTATTTTTTACAAATCTGATAGGTGAAAAGTGATACCTCAATGTTCAAATGTTTAAATTTCATGACTTTAATTATGAATGACATCAACTGTCTTTGCATATGTATAAAAGAATTTAGAATTTTTGTTTGTATATGAACTGCCTATACAAACCATATGTCCTTTTTTATTGAGTTATGAATATTTCTCTTATTGGTTCATAAGAGCTCTTTATATATTAAGAAAACAAGGACACTCTTGCTTTCTGTGTTATACATATTTTTTTGAATACTGTATATTAAAAAAAAGTCTCACAGGTTATTCTGATGACAGCCAGGTAGGGGAACCACTGCTAGGGAATTTATTAATCAGGGTTAATATGTCCCATGTGTGTGCCACCTCCTGGCATGGGTAAGGGTAAACTGCAAACTGCTGCCTACCAGGTGTGGTCTGAGGGCAACAAGAATCCCTGTCTGGGATTCATGTTGATGTATAGCAAAACCAATACAATATTGTAAAGTAATTAGCCTCCAATTAAAATAAATAAATTTATATTAAAAAAAGAATCCCTGTCTGAAAACATCTCCGCTGCTAAGAGCAGAGATTCTTAGTGTCAAACCTACATTTTGAGGCATAAGGCAGCGTTACCAGGGAGGTGAGCAGCACAGTGACCCATTCTTGTGCAATAGCAAGCCTGCCCCTCCCCCTACCCGGTCTTGTATCCTGGGACTGGATACAGTTCAGACCAGGATAACAGAGGGAAACCCTGCTAGCATAATACCACAGGGCACAGCCACGGCACTGTTCATCAGGCTGTATAAAAGTTCTGATTATCTTACACACAATACATCCTGCAGGGCAGACAAGGCTTCTCCTCTTTTCTATCTCCACTCCTAGGTCCTGAAGCCATTTAATAGCAAGGTGGAAATGAAGAATCACAGCCCAGCAGAAGAAAGGAACCAAGAGAGAGGCTGGGGGAGTTGGGGGCAGGATGTCCAGAGGAAAAGGCTTTTCTTCCACAGGGAGGGAGCTGCCAT
The DNA here is from genome assembly GCF_023091745.1 of Budorcas taxicolor. Lineage (NCBI taxonomy): Eukaryota > Metazoa > Chordata > Mammalia > Artiodactyla > Bovidae > Budorcas > Budorcas taxicolor. Next base: position 74,996,342 of record NC_068923.1, on the reverse strand, counting down.
CTGGGAGCCTGAGGGTCGCTGTCAGGCCCTCTTTAGTGCAAGTACCCCAAGAAGGGCGAGCTGGTGGGAGGGGGCAGAGGAGTGACTCCAGAATCTCCGCCCCGTAGTGGCCTCTAGAATAGATCAGCATCTTCACTGAACATGAAATGAGAAGGGGGACTTCCCTGTCGGTCCAGTAGTTAAGAATCTGCCTGGCAGTGCAGGGGATGCGAGTTCGATCCCTCATCGGGAAACGAAGATCCCACAGGTTGTAGGGCAACTAAGCCCGCATGGCACAACTAGAGAGACTTCACACCACGAAGAAACATCCTGCACACCACAGCTGAGACCTAAGTCAGCCAAATTAATAAATACTTTTTTTTTAAGAAAAGGGCTGTTTTATATGTAACTTTGGACACTGTGTCTGGCTAATTATCTGCACCAGCCCTCTCCCAACCAAGATGTCTGTGTAGGGTTGTGCTGAGTGCTACATTCTGGGATTGAGCCCAAACTGAGGAAGGTGGGGCACCTTAGATTAAAGCCCAGACCAGTGGTTCTCAAAGTGTGGTCGTAGGACCAGCTGCATCAGTATCACCTGGGAATTTAGAAATGCCAATTCTTGGGATCCCACCCCAGACCCGAAGAATTGATGCTTTTAAACTGTGACATTGGAGAAGACTCTTGAGAGTCCCTTGGACTGCAAGGAGATCCAACCAGTCCATCCTAAAGGAGATCAGTCCTGAATATTCATTGGAAGGACTGATGCTGAAGCTGAAACTCCAATACTTTGGCCACCTGATGCGAAGAACTGACTCACTGGAAAAGACCCTGATGCTGGGAGGGATTGGGGGCAGGAGGAGAAGGGGACGACCGAGGATGAGATGGCTGGATGGCATCACCAACTCAATGGACATGAGTTTGAGTAAGCTCCAGGAGTTGGTGATGGACAGGAAAGCCTGGTGTGCTGCAGTCCATAGGGTTGCAAAGAGTCGGACAAGACTGAGCGACTGAACTGACTGACTCCAGACCCACACAATCAGAAACTCTGGGGACGGGGCCTAATGGTCTGTGTTTTAATAAGCCCTGCAGGTGACATTACACCTACGGAACCACTGCTGTCAGTCAGAGCCGCCGCCGCCTGCCATGGCATCCGAGAGAGCAGAGAGGAGCCGAGAGGCCAGAAGAAGGTGCCAAGGGCAGCAGAGGCACTCAGATACTCTCCGGGGTAGGGGGACACAGTTACAAACACCATCTGGATGCTAAAACTTCCGGCTGAGTGCTTGTGGGGAAGCAATGTTTTCCCCAGACAGCTGGCACCAGAGTGCCGGGTGGTTTTTCTGAAGTGCACCTCCTGCCGGAGGTTTGAGGGGAGGCTCTGAAACCATGTTTAGTCTACAGGCAAGGAATTCTTAAAGCTCCGTCCCCATCTGCAGAGGTGGGGTTTTTAAGAAGAACTGTTAACTGCAGGGGAGGCTGTTCTTCCTTGCACATAAGCAGGGCGGGGGCTCTGCGTGCACTCTCTCAAGTCACTCCACCTCTCTGGATTTCAGAGTTGAGCTAATGGGGCTTTACTTAGCCAATCCCAAAACACTTCATCTTGGCAAAATGGAAGAACAAGAATATATAAACTATTGACAGATTTTTTTTTTCATGGCTCCAAAATAATTTGCATCGTGGATTATCATTTCAGCTGTCTCTGTCAGCAAGTAACCTTAATGAGTACCATCTTGTAATTTACCACCAAGTCACATTTTTTGGCAAATGTTTTCCTATAAAATATTTAAGGCTCCATCTGACTTTGGGTCTTTGGGAGAGATTATGTTTCCTCTAATGTCTGATGCATTCTCTAGGGTTTTGGCCACAGCGCTGCCAGTGTGAATGCTGCTGACGGGAAGCTATGAGCTCCAGGGTGCTGGCAGCTTGTCACCCTCACCCCCACCCCACTTAACAGACTTTTGCATCCACTGGAAAAGGTGCAATTTTCTGCAAATTCGAAATATTTGCAAAACTATCTTTCAGTTACATTCCCTCTATTTTTTTTCCTTCGAAAGCTAGAAGTCAAATGAAAAAAATCCAAATATCAAAATGATTAAGAAAGGTTTAGTTTAAAAAGCCATCTTAGTCCCAGCCTGAGGTCAAGAGGCAAAAAGGGGCTGTATGGGCCCTGAATAGGAAGGCTCTGTCCCTTCAAGAATGTTGGGTGAAACCCTGAGGCCTTCCAGCAAGAGGAGACAGAGGTTGGATGCGAAACAGGTGTCTGCACCATGTGGTCCCTGGGTGGGTGGAGCGACTGACTTCACAGTCCTGCAAGGCTAAACGGGCTTCTCTGAATTCTCTGCTCCAGGCTAAGGGAAGCTGATCCGGGGGACTAGGGTGCTGGCATTTACACTGGCAGGAGCTGAGCTTCCTAAGTATCAGGTTTCCCAGAAGCATCTGACTTATTGACATTACACTTCAGTATGCAAACTGAGAGTGCCTGAGAAGCTGTGCTTTTTTTTTTTTTTTTTAGGGTTTCGGCAGCTTTTACACACACATACCCACACAAGCACATATCTTTCTGCAAAGAGAACGTTGTATTCATATATTTTTAACAAGTCTCCCTGGTCTCTCTGCCATGCATTTTTAAGTTAGCTATTCTGGAGGTCGAAAGAAGTCAACCTCTGGATATGCTGCAGTTATGCAGACTCAACCCCAGGGCTGTAACACTTGTGAAACTGCATACCAGTTGTGCATCTCTGCACCCATGGATCAAGAGCACACAACTTCTGTCAAGGGGTCAAAGGGTTTTAAGGTATTTAAAATTAGAGATACCAAGGGAACATTTCATGCAAAGATGGGCTCGATAAAGGACTGAAATGGTATGGACCTAACAGAAGCAGAAGATATTAAGAAGAGGTGGCAAGAATACATGGAAGAACTGTACAAAAAAGATCTTCACAACCCAGATAATCATGATGATGTGATCACTAATCTAGAGCCAGACATCTTGGAATGTGAAGTCAAGTGGGCCTTAGAAAGCATCAATACGAACAAAGCTAGTGGAGGTGATGGAATTTCAGTAGAGCTGTTTCAAATCCTGAAAGATGATGCTGTGAAAGTGCTGCACTCAATGTGCCAGCAAGTTTGGAAAACTCAGCAGTGGCCACAGGACTGGAAAAGGTCAGTTTTCATTCCAATTCCAAAGAAAGGCAATGCCAAAGAATGCTCAAACTACCGCACAATTGCACTCATCTCACATGCTAGTAAAGTAATGCTCAAAATTCTCCAAGCCAGGCTTCAGCAATACGTGAACCGTGAACTCCCTGATGTTCAAGCTGGTTTTAGAAAAGGCAGAGGAACCAGAGATCAAATTGCCAACATCCGCTGGATCATGGAAAAAGCAAGAGAGTTCCAGAAAAACATCTATTTCTGCTTTATTGGCTATGCCAAAGCCTTTGACTGTGTGGATCACAATAAACTGTGGAAAATTCTTCAAGAGATGAGAATACCAGACCACCTGACCTGCCTCTGGAGAAATCTGTATGCAGGTCAGGAAGCAGCAGTTCGAACTGGACATGGAACAACAGACTGGTTCCAAATAGGAAAAGGAGTACGTCGCGGCTGTATATTGTCACCCTGCTTATTTAACTTCTATGCAGAGTACATCATGAGAAACGCTGGGCTGGAAGAAGCATAAGCTGGAATTAAGATTGCCGGGAGAAATATCAGTAACCTCAGATATGCAGATGACACCACCCTTATGGCAGAAAGTGAAGAGAAACTAAAAAGCCTCGTGATGAAAGCGAAAGAGGAGAGTGAAAAAGTTGGCTTAAAGCTCAACATTCAGAAAATGAAGATCATGGCATCTGGTCCCATCACTTCATGGGAAATAGATGGGGAAACAGTAGAAACAGTGTCAGACTTTATTTTTTTGAGCTCCAAAATCACTGCAGATGGTGATTGCAGCCATGAAATTCAAAGACGCTTACTCCTTGGAAGAAAAGTTATGACCAACCTAGATAGCATATTCAAAAGCAGAGACATTACTTTGCCAACTAAGGTCCGTCTAGTCAAGGCTATGGTTTTTCCTGTGGTCATGTATGGATGTGAGAGTTGGACTGTGAAGAAGGCTGAGCGCCGAAGAATTGATGCTTTTGAACTGTGGTGTTGGAGAAGACTCTTGAGAGTCCCTTGGACTGCAAGGAGATCCAACCAGTCCATTCTGAAGGAGATCAGCCCTGGGATTTCTTTGGAGGGAATGATGCTAAAGCTGAAGCTACAGTACTTTGGACACCTCATGCGAAGAGTTGACTCATTGGAAAACACTCTGATGCTGGGAGAGATCGGGGGCAGGAGGAGAAGGGGACAACCCAGGATGAGATGGCTGGATGGCATCACTGACTCGATGGACGTGAGTCTGAGTGAACTCCGGGAGATGGTGATGGACAGGGAGGCCTGGCGTGCTGCGATTCATGGGGTTGCGAAGAGTCGGACATGACTGAGCGACTGAACTGAACTGAAGAGCTTCAGCAAGCTGTTGAAATTTAGATGCTGTGGCAGGGATTAACTTCTGTTGCCTGCAATATTCCTGAAGGATGATGGTTAAGGTTATTCACCAATGTCTCCCCATCTAGAAAAACACAACACATGCATATATCGAAAATCAGACTCATAAGCAATATTTTTGTTTTCTGAGAAAAATTTTTGTAATATGGAATAATGTTCTTATACCCCAATCACTACTTAGTTATTAACATTTTCCCTTAAGGCTTTAAGGTTTTTTTTCTTTCTTTTTAAAATTTTTTGGCCATCCTCCAAGGCATATGGGATCTTAGTTCCTCAACCAGGGATCAAACCTGCACCCCCTGCATTGGAAGCACAGAGTCTTAATCCCTGGCCTACCAGGGAAGTCCTTTTAAGGTTTGTTTGTTTGTTTTCAAATAAAAGAGAAAAACTATTAGAGATAAAATTTGGTTCCTAGTCAAATTCTTTCCAAAAGTAACTGCAATGATGAATATAACATGTATCCCTTCAGCTCATTGTTTAAAGTTTGTACCTCAATGTAGCCCTGAACAATATATATTAATAGCGTTCCTTTTATATTTTAAATGGTATCATCCTGAATGCATCAGTCTGCAACTTATTCTCTTTCCTTAAAATTATACTTTAAAACCTATCCATACTGACATACGAAAATCTAGTTCATGCATTTGCATTTGCTGTTTTGTACTTTAACATTTCAATGTACCACATTTTATGTATTCATCACTGATAGATACTCAGATTGTTTTTAATTTCTTGGTCTCATAAGCAATGCGGCACTGCATCTCCTTGAATGAATCTCCTTGTGAGAGTGTCTTTCTAGGGTGGAGACTGAGAAGCAAAACTGCTGAACCATAGGGCATGTGCCTCTGTGAATTAATAAAGTACTGCCCAACGGGTCTCCAAAGTGCAGGAGAGCAATTTCATTCCTCCAGCAGCCTTTGAGATCGCAGGAATATTTTCCACTGGGGACTCAGATGGGAATGTTCCTGGTCTGACACCTGTCTCTTTCCACCTTTCTGTGTTCAGACGTCTCCAAGCATGGAGATGAGAGCCTTCCAAATAAAGGCTTTGTGGCAGGGTGGGGTGGGGCCTGGGGGCGGGAATCGGGGTTATGCCTCAGCCTTTCTGTTTAGATGTTTTAGCTTCTATTTCTCCTCACTTGATAAAACAAGTGAGAACTCTTCATCCACTCATACCTATGCCCTAAGCTGACCCGACCCACGGGCCTGACATGCCCAGAGAAGGACCAAGGATGACGCTGGTTTGACCTCAACTACCTAAGGTCAATCTTGCTTCCTGGTCCGGCTTGTCCGTTTATCACACTAGTATTTATGGAGCACCTGGATGAGAGAGCACAGATAAACCACACAACATGGTTGCCATCTGTTGGGCAGGTACTGGCAGCTCAGGTTCTTATCTTAACCAGTCCTTCCAGCAGGCCTATGAAGAAGGTACTGTTATTATCTCCTTTTTACAGGGCAGGACACGCAGGCTCTGAGTTCAGCATGACCTCATGTGTCCAGGCATAGCTAGGATTCCAGCCCACATCTCTTTGTCACCAAAGTGGTAGGACGAGCTCTCTGTGGAGCTGGGGTGAGAAGTCACTTTGGTTAAGGGGAAGAGAAGAGAAGGCAGAAAGGAAGTGCCATTGGAGGGCTAGAAGGTCTAGAAGGCTGCTTCATATTTTATTGGGAAAGGATGGTGGGATGCATAGCGGGTGAACAGATATGAGGGGGGAAAAAGAAGCATGTGTTTGGGGAATGGGAAACGACTGGAGCAGAGGAAACTGGAGGAGTGGAGCCGGACGTAAACCAGGAAAACAGGCTGCGATCTGATCACAGTAGGGGATGAGTCACTGGAGGCTTGAGCTGCGGACTGATGCGATCAGTTAGAAGCAATAAAAAGAATGGAACTGTAGGGGAAGCCCAAAGACCGTGGGAGAGGAGCTGGGAGGGCAGGGAGACGCTGAGGACTCACACGCTCACATCCATTCTAACCAGAACCACGAGACTGGAAAACTAGAGACAACAACTCACACGCTTCCCAGGAGCTCAGCTTCTAGACAAGGATCCATTCTGCTGACACACAAGGCACAGAGACAGCGTGGGACTGGGGTCACTTGCTTCCTGGTTGGAGGACTTCTGCAGTAAAAGAAACCACTTTCTAATTCTTGACAGAGTTAGGAGGATTCCAGGAGTTGGGTGTTGTTCCCAGAAGCTCTGTTTCTAATGTCTTTGTCAGGTTTTTCAACACTTCGTTAGCCACCTACACCTGAATTCCGCTCAGACTAGCTTGAGTGGCTTCCATGTCTGCATAGAAACCCTAAATAAGATGGCAATAACTTGACTTCAATAAATAAGATGGATGGAAGCAACAGGAATGGAAGGAAGAAGGAGTGACTGCACACATTTCAGAGGTAGAAATGGGCAGGATGGGATAGATCTTTGGGCTTGGGATTGGAGGAAATCATCAGAGTTGATGCCGAAGTTTCATGCAGTGATGTGGGGAGTGATGGGGTCATTAACAGCCCTAAACACCAGATTTGGAGAAGCTGACTCTAACCTAGAACTTTGGGGAAGACCTAAATTTAGGGAGGGGCTTCCCAGATAGCTCAGTAGTAAAGAATTCACTTGCAGTGCAGGAGACTCGGGTTCAATCACTGGGTTGGGAAGATCCCCTGGAGAAGGGAATGGTGACCCATTCCAGTATTCGTGCCTGGAGAATTCTATGGACAGAGGAGCCTGGGGGGCTACAGTCCATAGGATCGCAAAGAGTCAGACCTGACTGAGCAACTTTCACTTTCACTTAAATTTGGTGAAATGGGAAGAAGAGTTGGTTAGGATGGAATCACCTGTTGAGAAGCCTCTTTCCAGTGGAAGCTGGAGTTCCAAGATGTCAGAATCTTTGCTAGTCTACTTACCAACATAAACTCTAGGACTGACTCAGTGCTTGAAATATCATAGATACTCAAGAAGTATTTGCTGGGTAGCCAGGTTAGGGATCCAAAGTGCAATAAGAATTACGGAAAGAAAACATTTTTAGAGAATGAGGATAGGAAATAGTGTAGGAGGGATAAAAGAGGTTGAGAAGTAAGAAAAAAAACCCACCAGGTATGACAACTGGTGATGGATAAAACAAGACATTTAAAACTTTTTCTAAAAATAAGGCTTCTTAAAAAAATGAAGAAAAACATACATGCAGAAAGTGCACATCATACATGTATAGATGGTGAATTATTACAGGCTGCAACCACCTTCCAGATCAAAAACCAGAATATTCCCAGCATATCCAAAGCCTCCCTCACCATCACTAACTTCATTACTTACTTCACGTTACTCACCATCATTAACCTTCACTATAAGGGAAACCACTGTCTTGACTGCTAACATTATAGATTCACTTTGCCCGTTTTGAGCTTTTCATTTATTTTTATTTTTTGCCTGCACTGCATGGTGCATAGAATCTTAGAACCCCTGCCCTCTGCAATGGAACTATGGATTCTTAACCACTGGACTGCCAGGAAGGTCCTCATTTTGTGCTCCATATAGAGTCATATGTGGTATATTCAGTTGTGCCTGGCTTCTTTTGCTCAAAATTATGTTTGTGAAATTCATCCATGTTGTTGCATGTGGCAGTGGTTTATTCCTTTTCATCACCGTATAGTATTCCACAGTGTGAATGTACCAAATGGTTTATCTGCTCTATTGTTGATGGACATTTAGCTTGCTTCCTGCTTTTGATGATTAATAAAGCAACTATAAACATTCTCATGTAGCTCTTTTGGAATACCTACCTCTGCATTTATCTTAAGTCATATCTAGAAGTGAAATTGCTGGAATATAGGTTCTGAATATATTCAGTTTTAGTAAATACCATTAAACAGCTTTCAAAAGTAGTTGGACTAATTTATATAGTCAGTCCTCTGTAAACAAATACAGATTTTGGTATCCATGGGGCTCCTGGAACCAATCCCCTGTGGATACTAAACAATGACTGTACTCCATCCAGTAATTGTACTTGACAGTTGTTCTGTATTTTCTCCAAAAAGGATTAGCGCTTTTTTTATGTTCTGTTTAAGAAATCTTACCTAACTTCAAATCATGGAGCTAGTCTTCTATTTTGGAAGATTTATTGTTTTATCTTTCACTTAGATCAACAATATGCTTGGGGTTGATATTTATACACGTTTTGAAGTAGGAGCTCAAGATTAATGTGTATTCCATTTGGACATCCAATTGGCCCAGCATCAGTTATTAGAGACAATGCTTCCTTTCCCCTTGTTCTGCAGAACTGTCTCTAACACATATTGCATGTTTATGTATAAGTCTGATTATGGGCTATCTGTTCTAAAATTTTGACCCTGTCATTTACCCCAGTCTTACAGCTTTTCTCTCTTAAAATTTTTCATTCTCTGTTCCAAGAAGCAGATATAGTAATCAGTCATGCTTCCAATTTTCAATGAACACTGAGATTTATAATAAATGTTACATGCTGGATTGTTCAACTGGGAATTGTGTTTCCTAGAATTCTTTTCTCTGTGTGATTCTGGGTGGAGTCAGCCAAAAGTGAAGTTGTGAGAGATTCAGGGAGCAGAAATGAAGCAGGCACCATTATGGCCTCAAGGTCAACAATGGGGAGAGACGACGAGAGCCGGCCGAGATGTGCAAGCAGGCTCCAGTGTGCCCCACTCTCCCCGACTCTGCATCCAGCTCTCCCTCCTGCCTGGGACTCTGCCAAGAGCAGCACCCCCAGGCCAGCCAGCAGATGCTGTGAACACACAGAGGTGTGTCATGAAGATCTCGGACTCCTCCCTAGACTTCAGCTCCAGCTCCCCAACCCCACCCCATCCCACTCCAGCAGCTGGACGTGCCTGAGCTCCAGACTTCCCTGTGACCGGGGGCTGGTTAGTGATTTCCTCTGATTCTTCAGCTCCCCACTCCAGATCTTTATTTCCCCAGCTCTTCCCCAAATTGGGTAAGGTCTAGTTCCTATAATAAATTCCTTATCCCATAGCTCACAGAGATTGTGCTTCTTCTGATGGAACCCTGACTGATCCACATATGCTGAAATAATCAACACAACATAACAGAGGCAAGCCTGAAATTTGCACTTGGTAAAATCTGCAACTGATGGAAAACCAACTGAAGAACTGCGTGACGGGATTCTGGGCTGACAACACGGGCAATGTGATCACAAGGCTGATTTCGAATTTAAGACCTTGAAGCTGGCTGACTCACCTCTTTGTTTGTTATTCCTCCATCCCACCCCTAACAAGCTTGGATCATTCCCTTTCTATACGCCTACATCTATCTTTCCCTCCAGACTGTAAACTCATCTGCCAGGCTCCTCTGTCCGTGGAATTTTCCAGGCAAGAATACTGGAGTGGGTGGCCATTTTCCTGCTCCAGGGGATCTTCCCGACCAGGGATCGAACCTGCATCTCCTGCGCTTCCTGCACGGCAAGCAGATTCTTGACCTACTGAGTCGTCAGGGAAGCCCAAATTCATCCAGGGGCTTGTCATGTTCCTCTTTGACTGAAGTGAAATGTAAACCCAACACCAGGAGGGAATAAATTGGAAGGGAGAACTCAGAGTTAAGGCATTGGCACTTGACTTGGGCCTAAATGTATGAACGGAACCTGAGTGGGCAGGAAGAGAGGGAACAAAAACCGGTGATGTTTATCTGGGGATTAGGTGCCAAGCGCTGTGCTAATGAGGACTTTATGACTTAACTTACTCATTCTCACATCACCTGGATGAAGCCAGTGTTATCATATCCTCATTTTATAGATGGGGAAACTGGGAATCAGGGTAACCCATGACCACATTCCCCTACTAATATCCAGACAGAAACTAGTGATGGGTTTGATTTGTCTTAGAATTCAAGAAGAGCGCTGCCTTAGGGGTGATAACTACAAAACTTTGGTGTGATCTTGAATATACAAGGGAGGCCTGGCACAGGAGGAGGGAAAGAGAGAGAGGCATGAGGTGGTGGTGGTTTCTGCATTGTACTGCTTTGTTTTTCCTGAGAGATGAAAAAGAAGAAGGAGGTGGAGAGGAGGTTACATAACCTGGCACAAAGCAGCAGAAATGCCTGATGAGTGTTTTTTAAGAACATGACCAAGGAGGCCATGAAGGATGGCTAATGTTTACTTAAAACATGTCCAATTTTCTGTGATACAAATTCTTCCATCTTCCTGAATTTTTAATAAAAACAAATGTCTGCCATAGTCACAAAGATGTGTCAGTGTGAATCTATAGGAAATGGCTGAGTCTCGAGTCTGGGTTATACGAAACTGTGAGATGAGCCCAAAACCGAACTAACTAACGGAAGCAGAAGGTCAAAATAAGACGTGACTCAGAACTTAGGTCCCCTGGGAACTTGTAGAAATGTTAGACAAGGCACGGGGCTTCTCAGAGTCTGTGGGATGAGGCATTTGAGACAATCTTAAGGGGCAAGAAGGCTGCATTTGACACTTTCATCCTTTTAAAGATTTGGGTGAGTGTACTCAGCCTGGAGGCAGGAGCTATGAGCTGAATTAGGGGAAAGTCTGGTAGTAAGGTGTGCCTGGAGGGTGGGGCTAGGGTGGACTGCTGTAGGAGGTCAAGATGGGAGAGATATAGTCCCCATCCTCATCAACTGATTAAATAGCATCAACATATATCTGGGGGTCCAAAATGTAGAGATAAAAGCAGGGGAGAGGAATACGAGCTAGTATCTCATTCAGTGGGTGGTGGATCCCTTTCAAAGTCTACTCACCATTTAGTTGTGCTGAATGACATTTAGTAGTGAAGCCTCTGAAAGTAGTCAAAAAGATGGGTAAGACCACTATCTTTGATGTGTGTACACCACATGAACAAATGCACCAGCCATCTGCAGCCACCATTTCCCCCCATAATCCCTCCAAATCCTCCCCTTGGAACTGCCCCCTCTGCCTTCCTGATTATTGATTAAATTAGTATAAGGAATAAGGAAATCCAGGACCTTCTGATCAGGGACATCATTATTTTAAAATATTTTTATCTTTGGGTATTTTTTAGAATTAGATCAAACTGATCTCTCAGTGTTAATGATCTCCTGTGAAAGACCAAGTCAATACATGTTTATTGACCATGGCAGGCACTAGGGTTCCCGAGAGAGCCAAGACCTAGACTCATTCTTGACAGTGACTCACAAGAACCTAGGCATGACTTCTAAATATAGTGACCTGGTGAAACAGAGTCTTGGAGAAATGTTCCACATTCAAGCTTTATACCACTCTTTCCTCCACTTAACCCTATAGATTACAGCATGCCAGGTTCCCTCATCCTCCACTATCTTCTGGAGTTTGCTCAAATTCATGTCCATTGAATTGGTGATGCTATCTAATGACCTCATCCTCTGCCAACCTCTTCTCCTTTTGCCTTCAATCTTTCCCAGCATTGAAGTCTTTCCAATGTGTCAGCTCTTCGCATTAGGTGGCCAGAGTATTGCAGTTTCAGCTTCAGCATCAGTCCTTCCAATGAATGAATATTCAGGGTTGATTTCCTTTAGGATAGACTGGTTTGATCTCCTTGCAGTCCATGGGGCTCTCAAGATTCTTTTCCAGCACCACAGTTCAAAAGCATCAGTTTTTCACTGCTCAACCTTCTTTATGGTCCAGCTCTCACATCCGCCTGTGACTATTGGAAAAACCATACCTTTGACTATACAGACACTTTTGTCAGTAAAGTGATGTCTCTGCTTTTTAATACATTGTCTAGGTTTGTCATAGTTTCCCTTCCAAGGAGCAAGTGCCTTTTAATTTCATGGATGCAGTCACCATCTGCAGTGATTTGGGAGCCCCCCAAAATAAAACCTGTCACTGCTTCCACACCTGCCTTGTGCTGGGTGCCAAAACCACAGCAAGAACTAAGTTGTCTCCCTTTCCAGGCTCACGGAGATGTCATTGCCTCTTTTGAGATTTCTGAGAATCCCCAGGGGCTCCTTGTCTCCAGCCTGTGCTTCTGAAACAGGGTGGATTCACAGATGGGCTCACTACTATCCCACGTGGTCCCTGTTTAGATTAGCAAACCAGACCTGAAACTCTGCCCCTCTCCATAGCCACTACTGAAAGCCTCTCTCACAGTGTGTGTGTGTGGGTGTGCCTGCATGGGTGTGTGTAGCAGAGTCTGCTGGTGGCTTGGTAAAATGGACGGGTCTGACTCTAACACTCGCCCTACATGACAGCAGATGACACCAGGGGGACCTGTTCCACAAGTCTTCCAGGGGCCTGGGATGCCAGGCTCGTTGCTTCCTCTCCTCTCTCACTTCCCCTCTTTCCTTCTTTTGACCTAAAGTTCAAATTCATCCCATTTGATTATGTGGGAAAATGCAGCTCTCCTCCGCCCCTAAACTTGGCGCCTGGCCTCCTGGTGCACTGCTAGGGACCTGGCTGACACAGCCAAGTCAAGTGCTTCCTCAGACACTGTCTTCCTGCCATGGACTGACTGGTGCAGTCTTTTCTAAAGGCGTCCACAGACCCTCTGAGACCTCTCCTTCCAGGGGCTGGCAACCTAATTCCCCTCCCCGGCAGTGGGAACTAAATCCGATGGCTCACTTCCCAGGAATGAAATGGTGGCAGAAGGGACACGCGACTTCCCAGGTGAGCACATAAAAGGCTCTGTGGCTTCCTCCTCCCTCTCAGCTCACTCACCCTGGACCAGGCCGCCTGCCATGTCAAAGGACACACAAGAGAAACCTCACTCTTCTCTTTCGCCACTACTAATTCCTCCCACCAGATACAGTTCTGGTTTACAGTGCAGAGCGTGGTAGGCGTCAGCGCAGGGGGAGGCGCTGGGTCACAGCCGAGGAGACACAGACAATCAATACCCAGGGGACCAAGGGCAGGGGAGAAGGGCACAGGCTCTGGAGTCACAAAAACCTGGGTTTGAGTCTTAGCTCTGCCTCTTGTCATCAGCCCCCTTTAGCTTCTGAAGCATCAGTTTGCTAACCTACAAAATGGGGCATTATCCCCTTCAGAGAGATACTATGTGGAGAAAGTGGGCTGAGGCACAGTTAGGCTGGGTATCAGGCCTGGCCCAATGTAAGCACTCCTCGGTGGTAATAGCTATGATGATGGTGAGGATTGGTTCAGGACCTACTGTGCGTGCATCAGGCTCAGTGGTAGCTGTATTACACACATTTTCATATCATTAATATGATATCTTAATCTTCACCCACCAATTCAATGAGGTTGATAAGCTGCAGCGGTTGAATAGTATCCAAACCCCCCTCCCAAAGATGTCCAAATGAGAATTTCAGATACCTGTGACTAGTGACCTTATTTGGGAACAGATGTAATTTTTTTTGTAATGTAATTTTTTTTTTTTTTTTTTTTTGCAGATGTAATTAAGTTAGGGATCTTGAGATGACATCATTTTAACTTTAGGCCCTAAATTTCATGGTGGGTGTCTATAAGAGAAACGAGAAGGAGATTTGAGACCCAGAGAAGGGAAGATGGCCATGAGACGATGGAAATAGAGATGGGACTTATGTTGCCACAAACCAAGAAGTTCAGAGCTAGAAGGATTCTCCCCTGAGGCCTTTGGAGGCAGTATGGCTTTGCTGACACCTCAAGTCTAACCTCTGGCCTCTAGAAATATGAAGAGAATGAATTCCTACTGTTTTGGGCTGAGTTTGTGGCCATTTGTTACAGCAGCCCTGGGAAACTAATACATATGTTATCACCTGACTTTTCAGATGAGGAAATGAAAGTGAGCTAACTTGCTTAGGGTATGTTTTTATGCAAAACGCCAAATTACACTAGATAAACACGAAGCTGCTGCTGCTGCCAAGTCGACTCTGTGCGACCCCAGCCCACTGGGCTGCCCCGTCCCTGGGACTCTCCAGGCAAGAACACTGGAGTGGGCTGCCATTTCCTTCTCCAATGCATGAAAGTGAAAACTGAAAGTGAAGTCGCTCCGTCGTGTCCGACTCTGTGCGACCCCATAGATGGCAGCCCACCAGGCTCCCCCGTCCCTGGGATTCTCCAGGCAAGAACACTGGAGTGGGTAAACATGAAGCAGCTGCTGCTACTGCTGCTGCTAAAGAGAAACGATCAGGAGCGAACAGAGAAAAATTAGCACAAATGTGCAGTTCCGGGTCTCCGTTGGAGGAATCATACCATTTCACTTAGAGTGTTCCTTCTCACAAATAACAGAGCTTGTTTAATTAGGTCAAGAGAAACCCTCTCAGAAGGAAAAAGCTGGCAAAACAGAACTCAGAATGACATGTAAAATAGCTGCGCACAGCTCTGTGGAAGAGACCAGACCAGCCAGAACCAGCCCTGAAGGCTGATGATTAGACCCTTGGGAGATTTTGAGCAGATTAAATTAATAGAGCAATTAGGGGCCAGGAAGCCACTTAAGTCTCTTAAAATCTAGGAATCCAAGGGGAAATTTTCAGGACAATTAGGTTTGTAGGAAGGACTCAGGTCACAAACTTTAATTTCTCTTTGTTTGGTTTCTTTTTAGATGCTGAAATGGCAGGTCTGAAGAGCAAGAAATAATCACAGATTCCTTCTGAAGTGCAAACAGCAAGGAATCATTAACTTTAAAGATCCACGCATTTCCCAAGGAGCCATGCCTGATCTTGAGGGTTTAATCCACTGACACACAAGGGGAAGATTTCGCCTAACCTACACCATTACCATCCCAAAGGGCTTCTCTTGGCTTTCTTCTCAAAAAGAAATTTGCACTTTTCATAGTTGCAAAAACAACAAATGCTCAATGTACAAAAGTTGGAAAACCTGAATAGGCACAAAAGAAAATAAAAGGAGAAAATAAGTGCCTTAATCCGCCTCCAACATATTAAAATATTTTCTCCTGGTATTTTAGATATAGCTACAGATACATAGCTATCCGTATAGCCATATATAAAAGATATACTTATATATATATAAATATTTATATATATATATAAAAGCAAGAGAGTTCCAGAAAAACATCTGCTTCCTTAACTATGCCAAAGCCTTTGTGTGGATCACAACCAACTATGGAAAATTCTTAAGGGGTTGGGAATACCAGACCACCTTACCTGCCTCCTGAGAAATCTATATGCAGGTCAAGAAGCAACAGTTAGAACCGGACATGGAACAACAGACTGGTTCCAAATTGGGAAAGGAGTACATCAAAGCTGTATATTGTCACCCTGCTTATTTAACTTATATGCAGAGTACATCATGTGAAATGCCAGGCTGGATGAAGTGCAAGCTGGAATCAAGACTGCTGGGAGAAATATGAATAACCTCAGATACACAGATGACACCACCATTATGGCAGAAAGCAAAGAAGAACTAAAGAGCCTCTTGATGAAAGTGAAAAAGGAGAGTGAAAAAGCTGGCTTAAAACTCAACATTCAAAAAACTAAGATCATGGTATCTGGTCCCATCACTTCATGACAAATAGATAAGGAAACTGGAAATAGTGACAGACTTTCTTTTCTTGGGCTCCAAAATCCCAAGATTTTCATGGCTAGCCATGAAATTAAAAGACACTTGCTCCTTGGAAGAAAAGCTATGACCAACTTAGACAGCATATTAGAAAGCAATGACAGACCTTTGCTGACAAAGGTCTATCTAGTCAAAGCTACGGTTTTACCAGTAGTCATGTATGGATGTGAAAGCTGGACTATAAAGAAAGCTGAGCTCCAAAGAATTTATGCTTTTGAACTATGGTGTTGAAGAAGACTCTTGAGAGAGAGTCAGGAAATCAGTCCTGAATATTCATCAGAAGGACTAATGCTGAAGCAGAAACTTCAATACTTTGGCCACCTGATGCAAAGAACTGACTCACTGGAAAAGATCCTGATGCTGGGAAAGATTGAAGGCAGGCGAAGAAGGGGAGGACAGAGGATGAGATGGTTGGAGGGCTTCACTGACTTGATGGACATGAGTTTGAGCAAGCTCCAGGAGTTGGTGATGGACAGGTAAGCCTGGCATGCTGTAGTCCATGGGGTCGCAAGAGTCGGACACGAGTTAGCAATTAAACCACCACCACCAGCCACTCAAAAACAACAGATAAAAATATATAATTCAAAACCAAGTGGACCATAGCTGTTCCTGCATGTTCATGGGGTGGGGTGGGGTTAGGAGATGAAGGTGAGGGTGTATGCATATTTACGGAGAAAAACAGCTAATATTTAATAGTATTTACTTTGTGCCAAATATTCTAGGCACTTTGAACAGATTAAATCTAAGAAACTTCTGCCAACGACCAAGTCCAAACATACTCTTCTGTATTTAATTCATTTAATTGTCAGCGACCCTCTTAAATGTTAGCACCACCCCCATTTTGTATATAAGGAAACTGAGGCACGTGGAGACGAGTGCCCCAAAGGTCAGAGCTGGCAGGTGAGCGGCGGGGCGGGATTTTTCCTGCCTACCCAGAGAGCCAGCATCCTTCACTGCTTCCTTCCTCTTAGAGACCGGCAGTCGGGAGGGACTCACGGTTCAGAGTCACGATTCGTTGGTATCTTCCGTCCCAGACTGACGTCTGTCGGAGTCACCAAGGCGTCTCAGTTGGTAATATTGGGGTCGGGAGCACACGGTAGGGAGAGGGTGGGGAAATCGAAGCCAAAAGCGCCTAGAGGAGGGGCGGGCCCTGATCCGGTGCCGCCCTATGACCAGCCCACGGCCGCGGCCACGCCCACAGCCACGCCCACGGCCAAGAGCGGTCCTCCGCGGTCAGAGCTTGGGCTGGAGGTGCCCGAGATGCTTGCAGTAGGACAGTTAGCCATGCAGCACTCTGGATCTTAAGAAAAGTCTGCCACACACTCATTTGCCTAGTTTTTTGGAGAATTTCAGGGACATGAGTGAATCCCACGTCTATGCCGGGGCGCGCTGAGAGAGAGGCCGCAGGCAGCTGTGAGCTCCTGGGCATTGGAATCAGTCTTTACAGGACAGTGTACATTGTCGTTTTCACAGACCAGGACTAGAGGATACAACCTGTTCTGTCTCAAGCTCAGAGGGCTGAATGATCTCAGCCAATATCTGAAAAAGAGATATTCTTTCATCCATGCATATACAGACATGCTCTCTGTAACGTGTATGTTATATACTACATATATGACACAAAGCATGTATGAGTAGATATGTAAATAATTTACAAAAAGTGACATCACACAGAATGTAATAAATATATATATATACAGATATATATATACAGATATATATATAGTGAGATAATTGCATTATATAACAACACATATAAAAGCTACACAACAAAACACACACATTTTATACATTAGATATACAAACACATATTGATATAATTTTTACTAAAATTTAATATTATATATGCTTTTAATCTTTCCCATTAAAATTTTCTTTTTGCAGAAATGGGGCATTATTATATATACAATTTTGTGGGAATATACTATGACCATTTTCTCATTAATATTCTTTTATAATATGATTGTTATATACTTTTACATGCTATGTGGAGGCATTATAATTTGCTTAGCCAGTCTCCAGTTTGGTTCTTTGGGCTGTTCTGAGTTTCTGTTATAATAAATAATGCTGCTAATACACTTTCTCCTAAATAGACCTCTGATTTGATATGTAGTACCTGCACCAGTTAGGGCCTGACAGGAAACAGGTGGCATGCCGAAACTGGGTAACTGAGGGAGTTCTAATAAAATGACGACGTACAAATGTGTGAAACCTGCCAGGGATGGTGCAGTGCTGGGGGATATTACCACCCCTAGGCCAGAGGGGGCCGGGAGGGATCAGTTACCAGAACCTGAAGAGGTGGGTGCTTGGGGAGGGTCATGTGATAGGGAGTGCGGCCTTGGTGCAGAGATACAGCAAGCCCAGGCAGCCGCAGAAACCAAAGAAACAGTACCCTCACTTTCTTCCCAACTCCTTCCCATAACTCTAACTAGCACCACCTAGCCAGAGGCCAGTCCACACAAGTCAGCCCCCAGGCACACAGAAGGATGGACAAGAGTAGATAGTGGATCTGGAGAAGCAAACCGAGGTTAATATGCCATAAAGAAATATATGATAACAATTTCGTACCCAGACCACCTAACCTGCCTCTTGAGAAATCTGTATGCAGGTCAGGAAGCAACAGTTAGAACAGGACATGGAACAACAGACTGGTTCCAAATAGGAAAAGGAGTACGTCAAGGCTGTATATTGTCACCCTGCTTATTTAACTTATATGCAGAGTACATCATGAGAAACGCTGGGCTGGAAGAAACACAAGTTGGAATCAAGATTGCCGGGAGAAATATCAAGAACCTCAGATATGCAGATGACACTGCCCTTATGGCAGAAAGTGAAGAGGAACTAAAAAGCCTCGTGATGAAAGTGAAAGAGGAGAGTGAAAAAGTTGGCTTAAAGCTCAATATTCAAAACGAAGATCATGGCATCCAGTCCCATCACTTCATGGGAAATAGATGGGGAAACAGTGGAAACAGTGTCAGACTTTATTTTGAGGGGCTCCAAAATCACTGCAGATGGTGATTGCAGCCATGAAATTCAAAGACGCTTACTCCTTGGAAGAAAAGTTATGACCAACCTAGATAGCATATTCAAAAGCAGAGACATTACTTTGCCAACTAAGGTCCATCTAGTCAAGGCTATGGTTTTTCCAGTAGGCATGTATGGATGTGAGAGTTGGACTGTGAAGAAGGCTGAGCACCGAAGAATTGATGCTTTTGAACTGTGGTGTTGGAGAAGACTCTTGAGAGTCCCTTGGACTGCAAGGAGATCCAACCAGTCCATTCTGAAGGAGATCAACCCTGGGATTTCTTTGGAAGGAATGATGCTGAAGCTGAAACTCCAGTACTTTGGCCACCTCATGCGAAGAGTTGACTCATTGGAAAAGACTTTGATTCTGGGAGGGATTGGGGGCAGAAGAAGGGGATGACAGAGGATGAGATGGCTGGATGGCATCACTGACTCGATGGACGTGAGTCTGAGTGAACTCCAGGAGTTGGTGATGGACAGGGAGGCTTGGCGTGCTGCTATTCATGGGTTGCAAAGAGTCGGACACGACTGAGCGACTGAACTGAACTGAACTGAGCAGTGTAGAAAGCACCTATTTCTCCATAATACCCTTGTAGCTACTGGGCATTACCACTTGTAGGGGGCTGTCAACAATAATTACCACTTATAAGGGGAAGTCCAAGGACTTCCCTGGTGGATAGTAATCCACCTACCAATGCAGGGGACACAGGTTCAATCCCTGGTCTGGGAAGATTCTACATGCCGCAAAGCAACTAAACACACACGCCTCAACTACTGAGCTAGAGCCCTGGAACTTCTGAAGACACCTAGACCCACAAGTCTAGAGCCCCGTACTTGGTAACAGCAGAAGCCACTGTAGTGAAAAGCCGGTGCACTGTAGAGTAGCCCCCGCTTGCTGCAACCAGAGAAAGCCCTCATGCAGCAAAAAAGACCCAGTGCAACTAAAATAAATAAATAAATGACTAAATAATTTTAAAACAAACAACAAAACAATATCAGGTCCAAATCCCTGAAACTTCTTAGTGTTACCTTACATCTCTGTGCTCAGTAGCTCAGTTGTGTCCAGCTCTTTGCAATCCCATGGACTGTATGTAGCCCACCAGGCTCTTCTGTCTATGGAATTCTCCAGGCAAGAATACTGGAGTGGGTTACCATTCCCTCCTCCAGGGGATCTTCTTAACCCAGGGATCAAACCTGAGTTTTTTACATCTCCTGCATTGGCAGGCAGATTCTTTACCATTCAGTTCAGTTCAGTTCAGTCACTCAGTTGTGTTCAACTCTTTGTGACCCCATGAACTGTAGCACGCCAGGCCTCCCTGTCCATCACCAACTCCCAGAGTTTACCCAGACTCATGTCCATCGAGTTGGTGACACCATCCAACCATCTCATCCTCTGTTGTCCCCTTCTCCTACTGCCGTCAATCTTTCCCAACATCAGGGTCTTTTCAAGTGAGTCAGCTCTTTGTATAAGGTGGCCAAAGGATTGGAGTTTCAGCTTCAATGTCAGTCCTTCCAATGAACACCCAGGACTGATCTCCTTTAGGACGGACTGGTTGGATCTCCTTGCAGTCCAAGGGACTCTCAAGAGTCTTCTCCAACACCACAGTTCAAAAGCATCAATTCTTCGGCGCTCAGCTTTCTTTATAATCCAACTCTCACATCCATACATGCCTACTGGAAAAACCATAGCCTTGACTAGATGGAACTTTGTTGACAAATAACGTCTCTGCTTTTTAATATGCTGTTTAGGTTGGTCATAACTTTCCTTCCAAGGAGTAAGCGTCTTTGAATTTCGTGGCTGCAATCACCATCTGCAGTGATTTTGGAGCCCCCCAAAATAAAGTCTGACACTGTTTCCACTGTTTCCCCATCTATTTCCCATGAAGTGATGGGACCGGATGCCATGATCTTCGTTTTCTGAATGTTGAGCTTTAAGCCAACTTTTTCACTCTCCTCTTTCACTTTCATCACGAGGCTTTTTAGTTCTTCCTCACTTTCTGCCATAAGGGTGGTGTCATCTACATATCTGAGGTTATTGATATTATTCCTGGCAATCTTGATTCCAGCTTGTGCTTCATCCAACCCAGTGTTTCTCATGATGTACTCTGCATATAAGTTAAATAAGCAGGGTGACAATATACAGTCTTGACGTACTCCTTTTCCTATTTGGAACCAATCTGTTGTTCCATGTCCAGTTCTAACCGTTGCTTCCTGACCTTCATACAGGTTTCTCAAGAGGCAGGTTAGGTGGTCTGGTATTCCCATCTCTTTCAGAATTATCCAGTTCATTGTGATCCACACAGTCAAAGGCTTTGGCATAGTCAATAAAGCAGAAATAGATGTTTTTCTGGAACTCTCTTGCTTTTTCCATGATCCAGTGGATGTTGGCAATTTGATCTCTGGTTCCTCTGCCTTTTCTAAAACCAGCTTGAACATCTGGAAGTTCATGGTTCACGAACTGCTGAAGCCTGGCTTGGAGAATTTTGAGTATTACTTTACTAGCGTGTGAGATGAGTGCAATTGTGCGGTAGTTTGAGCATCCTTTGGCATTGCCTTTCTTTGGAATTGGAATGAAAACTGACCTTTTCCAGTCCTGTGGCCACTGCTGAGTTTTCCAAATTTGCTGGCATATTGAGTGCAGCACTTTCACAGCATCATCTTTCAGGATTTGAAATAGTTCAACTGGAATTCCATCACGTCCATTAGCTTTGTTCATAGTGATGCTTCCTAAGGCCCACTGGACTTCACATTCCAAATGTCTGGCTCTAGGTCAGTGATCACATCATCATGATTATCTGGGTCTTGAAGATCTTTTTTGTATAGTTCTTCTGTGTATTCTTGCCACCTCTTCTTAATATCTTCTGCTTCTGTTAGGTCCATACCATTTCTGTCCTTTATCAAGCCCATCTTTGCATGAAATATTCCCTTGGTATCTCTAACTTTCTTGAAGAGATCTCTAGTCTTTCCCATTCTATTGTTTTTCTCTACTTCTTTGCATTGATACCTGAAGGCTTTCTTATCTCTCCTTGCTATTCTTTGGAACTCTGCATTCAAATGGGTATATCTTTCCTTTTCTCCTTTGCTTTTTGCTTCTCTTCTTTTCATATCTATTTGTAAGGCCTCCCCAGGCAGCCATTTTGCTTTTTTGCATTTCTTTTTCTTGGGAATGGTTTGGTCCCCGTCTCCTGTACAATGTCAGGAACCTCTGTCCATAGTTTATCAGGCACTCTGTCTATCAGATCTAGTCCCTTAAATCTATTTCTCACTTCCACTGTATAATCATACGGGATTTGATTTAGGTCATACCTGAATGGTCTAGTGGTTTTCCTCACTTTCTTCAATTTCAGTCTGAATTTGGCAATAAGGAGTTCATGATCTGAGCCACAGTCAGCTCCCAGTCTTGTTTTTGCTGACTGTATAGAGCTTCTCCATCTTTGGCTGTAAAGAATATAATCAAGCTGATTTCAGTGTTGGCCATCTAGTGATGTCCATGTGTAGAGTCTTCTCTTGTGTTGTTGGAAGAGGGTGTTTGCTATGACCAGTGTGTTCTCTTGGCAAAACTCTATTAGCCTTTGCCCTGCTTCATTCTGTACTCCAAGGCCAAATTTGCCTGTTACTCCAGGTGTTTCTTGACTTCCTACTTTTGCATTCCAGTGCCCTATAATGAAAAGGACATCTTTTTTGGATGTTAGTTCTAAAAGGTCTTGTAGGTCTTCACAGAACCATTCAACTTCAGCTTCTTCAGCATTACTGGTTGGGGCATAGACTTGGATTACTGTGATATTGAATGGTTTGCCTTGGAAACAAAGAGAGATCATTCTGTCGTTTTTGAGATTGCATCCAAGTACTGCATTTCGGACTCTTCTGTTGACCATGATGGCTACTCCATTTCTTCTGAGGGATTCCTGCCCACAGTAGTAGATATAACGGTCATCTGAGTTAAATTCACCCATTCCAGCCCATTTTAGTTCGCTGATTCCTAGAATGTCGACGTTCACTCTTGTCATCTCCTGTTGGACCACTTCCAATTTGCCTTGATTCATGGCCCTAACATTCTAGGTTCCTATGCAATGTTGCTCTTTACAGCATCGGACCTTTATTCTATCACCAGTCATATCCACAACTGGATATTGTTTTTGCTTTGGCTCCATCCCTTCATTCTTTCTGGAGTTATTTCTCCACTGATCTCCAGTAGCATATTGGGTACCTAGTGACCTAGGGAGTTCATCTTTCAGTGTCCTATCTTTTTACTTTTTCATACTGTTCATGGGGATCTCAAGGCAAGAATACTGAAGTGGTTTGCCATTCCCTTCTCCAGTGGACCACATTCTATCAGACCTCTCCACCGTGACCCGTCCGTCTTGGGTGGCCCCACACGGCATGGCTTAGTTTCACTGAGTTAGACAAGGCTGTGGTCCATAAAAGCCCGTAAATAAATAAATAGAAAAACAAATAATTAAAAACAAACAAAACAATATCAGGTCCGAATCCCTGAAACATCTAAGCCTTTACCTTATATAGAAGAAAGGTATGTGCATATATGATTACTTTGAGGATCTGGAGATGGAGAGATTATTCTGAATTATTAAGTGGGCACCATGAGTGTTTGTATAAGATAGAAGCAGAGGGATATTTGACAGAGAGCAGAGATGGGAGTCATGTGGCCACAGGAATGCCAATGGCCATCAGAAGCTCAAAGAGGCAAGGAGTGGATTGTCCCTTGAGTCTCCAGAGTGAGTATGGCCCTGCCAGCACTTTGATTCCAGTCCACTGAATAACTGAGTTTGTGATAACTTTTTATAGCAGTTATAGGAAAATAATACACTGCTTTTTTTCACTATGTTAGTCATGCAGTTAGGGAGTAGGAGAATATTTTATTGTTGCTTCACTTTCTATATTTCTCTTGTTGCTTGTGAGGTCGAATACTTTTTACATGTTTAGTTTTCTTTTGTAGAATTGCCTTTGCCAAAGGGGAGATTCATCTTTTTCTGTTTGGTTTGTGGAGTGCTTTATATCATAAGCATACCAACTGTTGGTTTGTTTCCCGAACATTTTAGTAGGTTTGTTACTTTTTATAGGTGACTTTGGTGTTTTGATATAATGGAACTTAAATTTTTTTATGTAGTCAGATCTTTTCATCTTTGCCTGTATGTTTTAGAATGATGCCAATTTCAATAAGATTACATAAATAGACCTTAAAGTGTATTTTACAGTTTCTTTTTAACCTCTAATTCTTAACTTCTAACTAACTAGTACTGACTACCAAACAACTGATAGTGGTTAAAAAAAATATACGTGTGGAGCAGAAAAAGAATGTATCAGTCAGAAAACTTTGCAAACCTTGTGAAAATGGAGGGTATTAAAAACCTATGGTTCTTTACCACATTATGTATCAAAAGTAGTTGGCAGAAAATACTTGAATCTATTGTGTCTTATTGAATACTGCTATTTATTGCTGTGGACTTAACCATTGTCAGTTATGTGAATTTTTGTCACAGATTGAAGCTAAATATCCTGTATTTCACAGGCATTACCACAGTTCTGTGGCTTAGCAGTTGTAAAGTTTTACTGCAACTTTTGAACTTGAGCCTAAGATTAAAATGTTTCTGAGTGAGAACTACTTCCCTTGACTTTTTTCATTTATTTGTTTATTTATTTATTAAGCAGTCATGATTATTGAACACTGAATGGCTTTGAAAATTAACTTCTATTGCAGACTTGATAATGCTTAATGAATTCAATCTAAAATTAAGAGACAAAACAGTGTTTATGTACAAAACTTATGTACTGCCATGAGATCATCTTGATGGTAACTAACGTTACTTTGGATCACAAGTAATGTCATACTGCTTTACACAGTTTCTGTGCTTTTAAAAATTAAAATGATAATTGAGATCTCCATTCCCACACAAATTTTCAGTGGATATATTTATATACTCAGCTCATACTATAGTTTCAGCAGTATTTTTTGAAGTTCCATGCAAGTATAAAGGGAATTTCCATATTTCAGAATCCACTTATCTGTAGTTGAGGAGCTTCCACCTGATCTTCAATTGGACGTGATTAATCTGCATTATAAAGACATGAGGGTGAGTGTTTTAGTTGCTCAGTTGTGTGCAACTCTTTGCAACCCCATCGACTGGGGCCCATCAAGCTCCTCTGTCCATGGGATTTTCCAGGCAAGAATACTGGAGTGGGTTGCCATTCCTTTCTCCAGGGGATCTTCCCAATCCAGGGATCGAACCTGGGTCTCCCGAATTGCAGGCAGATTCTTTACCGTCTGAGCCACTAGGGAAGCAATGACATGCTCCAAGGCAAATATTGGGTTGACCAAAAAACTCTTTCAGGTTTTTCTATACCATTTCATGGAAAACCTGAATGAAAATTTTAGCCATTCAAATACAAACAGAAGGAATGGAATCCTAAAAATGCCTTCCAAACAATGAATATGCTCAATTAAAATTGTATGGTTGAAAACTGATATCAGTATTTGGTAGCACCTTGCTGTGTAAAAAGACATTTTCCAAGATAAAATACATGAAATTCCATTACGTATCAGTAATAACAATAAATGTTTGCAAGAGATTTCAGCATCCACTAGTGGGAACACTAACTTTGAACCCCAATTCAGCAAAATGTGATCCTCACCCCAAAAAATTCCGTTCTTTTTTTTTAAGTTTACAGTTCATGGAATTTTTTCTTTTAAATATAAATTTATTTATTTTAATTGGATGCTAATTACTTTACAATATTGTATGGGTTTTGCCATACATCAACATGAATCTGCCACGGATATACACGTATTCCCCATCTTGAACCCCCCTCCCACCTCCCTTCCCCCAAAATTCCATTCTTACTGTAAGTAGACCTTTATTACAAAAAATTGAACTCATTTATCATTACTGTATTATTATATTTTGAATTTTAGCAGTAAGAATTTTATGGCAATTGGTATTCTCTGTTGTACTAATATAAGTGCCTACATAATATTCTCAGTTTAACCTCTTGGCCTGTGCTGTGCTCATTTGTGTCTGACTCTTGGAGACCCTTTGGATTGTAGCCTTACCAGCCTCCTCTGTCCACAGGATTTTTCTGTCAAGAATACCAGAGTGATTTGCCACTTCCTCCTCCAGGGGATTTTCCCGACCCAGGGATTGAACCCACATCTGAGTCCCCTGCATGGCAGGCGAATTCTTTACTGCTGAGCCATCTGGGAAGCCCACCTCTTGGCCCGCAAAGCCTATAATATTTACTATCTCATCCTTAACAGAGAAAGTTTGCTGACCTTGGATTTAGAGTATGTATACCAAAATGTCAACTGTGGTTTTCCCCAAGTATTTAGATTATGAATATTTTCATTTACTTCTTATTCTTGCTACTTGCATTTTTCTCATTTATCAGCAAACATGTATTAATCATGTAATAAAGAAAATCAGCTATTTTAAAAACCAGTTCCATAAAGAAAAATTAATCCTCCAATCAAGTTGATACATGTATCACTGATAAAAGTCATCATTCCATAAAGCAGACTCACTTCTATGCAATTCATTGTCTTTCTCGTCAGGAGAGGAAAGTTGCAATCAAACTGAGGATTTCTATAAGAAAAGTCCTTGTGTTTTCCTCGGAACCACATCAAAGCAGAGAATTTTCAGGAGGTCACTTTCATCTGCCACAGGCTGAATCAGACTTTTCAGAAGCCCTGTGCAGGTTTATGGGGAGCAGGCAGAATGGTGGCCTGTGGAGTCTCCTTCCAACACAGCATCTGACGTCCCACCTCTTGAGATGCTCTGTAGCAGGTTGCACGCTTGATTGGAAGTAACCATCCCCAGACTGATCCGTGCTCACAGGTTAGAGGATCAGGGCAGCTGAAGGGGTGGGAAATGAGCTCTGTCCAACTCATCCAGCAACAATCTGTGGTGGTGGTATTAGTCAGGTATGGTGGTGTCCAAATCTTTTATCTGTTTTCAGAAGCAACTTTACACTGAATTCCAATAGGTATAAGTCCATTTTTATCTGTATAAATTTATAATTTCAAGTGGCAATATTTACCACTTAATGGTAATCACACAAGGGAAATGAGGCTGTTCAGATACAAATTAAAGTTAGATTTAGGGAACTTCCCCGGTGGTCCAGTGGTTAAGAATCCACCCGCCAATGCAGGGGACACACAGTTTCCATCCCTAGTCTGGGCAGATTCCACATGTCTCAGGGAGGCTAAGCCTGTGCACCACAACTCCTAAGCCCCTGTGCCCTGGAACCCATCCCCTGCAACAAGAGAAGCCACCACAGCGAGAAGCCTGCACATCACAACTAGAGAGCAGCTCCTGGTCGCTGCAACTGGAGAAAGCCCAGGCACAGCAATGAAGACCTAGGACAGCCAAAAATAAAAATAAATAAAAAACGGTTTTTTAAATTAGCTTTAGCCTGGCCTCAGCATCAAGTTTGTCCTGAGTTATATTTCTGTTACATGAACTCAATAAAATCCTGAATCCCATACACTTGTGATGGCAAGCACTAACAGCTTTTAACTGCTTGCTTTGCAACCCCGGGATAACCTTCAATTAAACTGATCTAAAAGCTTGAAAGAAAATAGAAAATGTTTGTCTTAAAAATGGAATCACTAACATTCTCTTCCCACTGCCAGTATTTCTTATCATCAGTATAAAAGCCAATCAAGTAGCATCCAAAACTATAATGAATGTTAAAATGAATAGATTTAATGTGTTTAATATTAATAATAGTAAATAAATATTAAAATGAATATAAATACAGTATGTCTTGGGCTTCCCCTGTGGCTCAGTGGTAAAGAACCTGCCTGTAATGCAGGAGCTGCAGGTTCGATCCCCTGGAAGAAGGCAAGGCTACCCACAAGGCTACCCAGTATTCTTGCCCAAAAAATCCCATGGACAGAGGTTCCTGGCGGGCTACAGTCCATAGGGTTGCAAAGAGTCGGACACAACTGAGCACAACGCAGTATATTTACCACCTGAAAGTGCCAATTATCATCAACTCACTACTGTGTTGAGTGAGTGAGTGAAAGTTGCTCAGTCATGTCCAACTCTTTGTGACCCCACGGACTGTAGCCCACCAGGCTTCTCTGTCCACGGGATTCTCCAGGCAAGAGTACTGGAGTGGGTTGCCATTTCCTCCTCTAGAGGATCTTTCCAACACAGGGATCGAACCTGGGTCTCCTGCATTGTAGGCAGACACTTTACCATCTGAGCCACCAGGGAAGTCCCACCAGATGGCTTAAAACAACTGAAATTTATCCTGTCACAGTTCTGGAAGCCAGAAGTCTGAAATCGAGATTTGCCTGGGCCATGCTCCCTCTGAAACCTGTGGGGAATCCTTCCTCCTCTCACCCTAGCTTCTGATGGCTTGCCAGCACTCTCTGTCATCTTTGGTTTACAGACGCATCACTCCGGCCCTCCGTCTTCACACGGTTTCATATCCTCCCTGTGTCCAAACTTCCGTGTGCATAATGACACCACTCCAACTGGATTAGGCCCCACCTTAATGAGCTCATTTTAACTTGATTACCACTGTAAAGACCCTGTCACCAGTTAAGAATACATTGTGAAATACTGGGGGTAGAACTTCAATCTATTTTTGCGGGAAGATATAACGGATAACTGATGGCAACTAAGCGAGTCCATGGTGCTAGGGTTTGGATGACTGCTGAACCTGGGTGTCCCCAGGGGACTGGACAGGCCTAAGGGCTATGGAAGGACCCGAGTCCCTGTGCCTAGCTGGAGGAGGAGCAAACACGTGGTGCCTGCTGTTAGCTCATGGTGCTGTCTCAAGCACATCTCGAACACCACCTGTTTGCAGACACCACCTGTTAAATTTACATTATCCTCTTATGAGCCAGGTGTTATTGTGACCATGTCACAGATGAGGAACCTGAGGCCTGATGAAGTCAATAGACTACTTGATTCCTTTGGGTTTCTGGCTGTGATCTACTGGAGAAAGTGGGGTTTGCTGTTCGTGCTGGTGACTCCGTCATCCATTCCCGTTTTATTCCCAGTGGGCTTAGAATCTAGTCAGTGATTATGGTGACAGTCCTCTCTCCTGGTTTTAGGAATGACTCACTGGGTCGCATCTTTTATCTTGATTTAACCATGAACATCGTGTGAAAGCAGAAGTGAAATATTTTGTCCTTTTTCCCGAAGGTGTCACAACTGTCTGAGATTTTTGACTAGGCACTGAGTTGAAACACTGATTTCAAAGTGCCTAACATGTGGTGGCTCAGATGATAAAGTGTCTGCCTACCATGTGGGAGACCCGGGTTCAGTCCCTGGGTTGGGAAGATCTCCTGGAGAAGGAAATAGCAACCCACTCCAGTATTCTTACCTGGAAAATCCCATGGATGGTGGAACCTGGTAGGTTACAGTCCATGGGGTCGCAAAGAGTCGGACACGACTGAGCGACTTCACTTTAACATGTGTTGAAAGATGTGTGTATGTTGGGGGGGGGGGTGTTGTTGCTTTTTAAAAAAAATCCTCATAATCACCACATACAGTAGCTTATTATTATTTTTTAACTGTGTTCCACAGTGTACGGGATCTTAGTTCCCTGACCAAGGATTGAACCCAGGCCCCTGCACTGGAAGCTTGCATCTTAGTCACTGGACTGCCAGGGGATTTCCCTGTAAGATTTTTCTGTTTTAATATTTATTTATTTGGTTGTGCTGGGTCTCAGTTGCCACATGCAGAACCTTTAGTTGTGGTATATGAACTAAATTTTAGTTACAGCATGTGAGATCTAGTTCCCGGACCACGGATCCGAAACCAGACCCGCCCCCCCCCCCCCCCCCCCCCCCCCCCCCCCCCCCGCCCTGCATTGGGAATGCGGAGTCTTAGCCACTGTTAGGGAAATTAAATGAATAGTCTTGTTTAGGCTTCAGATACAAAGCACAGCAGGCCTCTGACCTTGCTTCTAACCTGCCTGGACACTGTCCTGACTGGGAGTGACTGCCTGCTGTGAGGGCAAGGCTTGCAGCACCATAGATAAGATGGGGGAGAAATCTTAAGATTGTTGAGCCCCTGGAGGGGGCCTGGCCAACCAAGCCCCAGGTTTCACTACATTCCAAGTTTTACACAACAAGACAGACTGCATTAATAGGAAAATAGGCTTGCAGTTTGGTCACAGATTGATGATGATATCAGTTTACGTCCATCCTGGGATTATAAGTGGGAACCCCTGAACTGCAATCTGTGAAGTCTCACCGGCGGAGTGGATGTGCTGCCTGGGACCCTTTCCCAACTGGGACTCCAGATGAGTTGTGACACGGGATTCCCAGCGCTGATTAAGTCTGGATGTTGGTCATAAACCCAATTTGGTGATGTATTCTCTGCTCTTTCTACTTTTCTTTTAATGCTAGCATATTGAGCGTAAGCTAGATAATTCTCTAATAAATATCTGTTATTTATTTGTATATAGCAAGTGGCTTATTTTGTTAACAACTCCTTTGAACCTGAGACGAAAGTGAAAACAGCCACTGCATCACCAGGGGAGTAACTGAGAGCTGTTTTTAAATGAAGAGTAACCTGGAAACTCCATGCCACTGAGACGTGTGTCAGAGATGGTGGAAAGAATCATCCAGGGCTTACCCTCTGCCAAATCGAGTCTAAGCGTGTATTTTCTCATTTAATTATCCGAAAACGCCCGATGGGATTGGTATTAATATTTTAGCCCATTTTCAGATTAAAAAATAATGAAAACTGATGGTCCAGTTGAATCTTTTGTAAGTGAGAGAGGCAGGATTTGTCTGATTCGAAAGGCTATGCTTTGAATCTTGACTGTTCCCCTGTCATGCACACACACATCCACCACCACTAAAAACTCAGCAGAGTTCAAGTTCAAGGGAATGCAAAAACCTACCCAGGAGAGTGCTCACACCCTCTCTCCAGACCTGAGAAAGGGGCTTTCCCCCCTCCCATGTGGTACTACAGGAATGGTTCAGCAGCCCAGGGGCCCTCTTCTCACCAAACCAGGTAGCTATTTTTCAGTTGAACTTCAAAATCCACCAACCGAGGTTTCTCTGGTGCATTTCCTTTGCCCTCCCCCCCCTACACCCTCCCTCTCCCCTTGTGCTTATTAACTCGGCAGGCTTACCCAGCACCTTTTATTTTTAGGATCTCGAAATGTTCGAACAAGACATTTGTATTACGTTGCTGTGCTCCTGACTGGGAAACCAGGATCACAAAGACTCTGTAATCCTGATGACTTAAATGGTTGTGCAACAAACAATTCAAGATAAAAAGCCTCGGGTAAGGGTGTGTGGGGGGTGGGGGGGCGGCTGCCGTAGACCCTGTCCCCAGGCCCCAGGGTTTGCTGATCTGGGCTGGGAACAGCTCCTTCCTTCCGAGGGCCACGTCTGCCTCTGCAGCGAGGGTGTTATTGACAGGCATGGGGGTGGGGGTGGCAGCCAGCTGGGCTGCCTCAGAGTCAAGCTTACCCGCGTTAGCCATTTTAACCGTCTTTTAAAATTCATTTCTAATACTAGGAATAGCAGTTTGTCACTTTCTCTGTTGTTTTTTTCCACAGACATATTAATATGGATGTGGCTAGCAGCTTCCAAGCTCTGAATTGAGCTCATTAAGTCACAGCTGGCTGGGAATACATGTCAGTCTATGCCTTTATTTCTCAAGCTGCTTCTATAAT
The DNA here is from genome assembly GCF_023091745.1 of Budorcas taxicolor. Lineage (NCBI taxonomy): Eukaryota > Metazoa > Chordata > Mammalia > Artiodactyla > Bovidae > Budorcas > Budorcas taxicolor. The sequence continues at coordinate 74,964,680 of NC_068923.1, read as the reverse complement.
GAAATTAAAATGGACTCCTCCACACACACCCCTCCCCTCCAAGCAAAGCCCCTTGACCCTCTGGGGAGTGGATGCCGTGTCCAGAGGATGCTTTTTTCTCGGAAGAAATGCATATATAATTCCAGTAATTAAAACATTTAATTTGGTGATTATCTTCACAAAAAGAAACCACTTGGATTAACCCTGGTGGGGGGACATTCCATCCAGCTGTTAGAACCAGGGCGGCCTGTCCCCTCCGCCCTCCTCGCTTCGAGGGAGGAGCCCACCCGCTTGGGAGTGCTCCCTTCTCACTCACCAGAGACCAGTTCTCCGAGTGGAAGTGTGGCTGGCCAGATGGCCTCCAGCAGTACTCAACTTGCCCCGGCTGAAATCCATGGTTGGATTTCTGAAACACAGTATTTATTTTTTTAAAGGGCTGTAAAGAAAAAGCTGATTCATTGTTACTCCAGAGGAATTCCTTAAGGGAAGATAATACCCTTAAGAGCCAACATTGCCTGAAAACCTTTGCTGTTTAAATAAAACGAGCTGCGTGTCAAATAAATTCATCTGGGGAGCTTGTTAAACAAGGGGATTCCCAGGTCCACCCTGGCCCTCCTGAAACAGGAACCTGGGCAGGGGCCCATGATCCGGCTTTTAACAAGCTCCCGGGTGATTCATTTGCATCCTGAAGTTTGGGAGTCCCTAGGGGGGCGGGGGTTGGAGAAACACGGTGACGGAGGGGACACCCGCTTATCATCAGTGCTGGGTTGGGGTACAATAGTGAGTCACTTGGAGAGCAATGTGCTCACCTGACACCCTCTGTGCTCCATTTGGATGACAAATTAGAAAATAATGTGCCATTAAGCTTTGCACGAGGCACAGTTCATCGGTTCACCCCGTCTCGTACCTCAGAGCCAGCCTTCGTGTCCCTCGGTAATCAGGAAAGTCACTAAGACTCCCTCTGTTGTGTGGATGGGAGGATAGCAGGCCAGACCTGCCTGTCGACCTGGGAAACAGAACAGGCTGAGTAAGTCCTGCTCTGGTCTCAGGAGCTGCTGAGGAGCCCAGCGTACCTGCAGACGTTTTTTTGTGTGTGGGCTCAGTTGCTAAGTCGTCCTGGACTCTGCAACCCTCATGGACTGTAGCCTGCCAGGTTCCTCTGTCCTTGGGATTCTCCAGGCAAGAATACTGGGGTGGATTGCCATTTCCTCCTCCAGGGGATCTTCTCCAACCCACGGATTTGAACTCACGTCTCCTGCATTGGCAGGCGGATTCTTTACCACTGAGCCTCCAGGGAAGCCCAGTAGGGGTTCCCAAGTGTCAACTCAACCCAGGGTCATCCAGAGAACTTATTAAAAATACAGATTTCTGGAGCCCGGCCCTGAGCCATTGAGGGAGAGTGTCTTGGAGGCTGGGCCCTGAAATCTCTATTCATGGCCATCCTTCCTGGAGAATCAGGAACCACTGAGAACAGAGAGCACTGCTTGTTGGATCATGAAATTATTAGAAATAAACCTACAGAGAAGTCAATGTAAAGAAAAGAAACTAGACATCAGATGGCAGGGGAACCAGGATCTTGCACCCCTAAATTCTACCAGATTCTCCTGACAGGGGGAAGGCAGGTGATGAGGACTGTAAAGAAAGACAGCCCATTAAAAGAGGTTGTGTAATTTGAATTTGTTTTGCTCCCTTTTAGCAGCGGGAGCTTGCAAAATGATAGGGAGGGTGGGATGAAGATTTTAATTGCACGGGCTGCTGGCTCCTGTGGGGGATTTCTTTCTTTCTTTTAAAGGAGTATTTCCAGTGGTGTGTTGTAAGTGGGTGCTTACAGGGAGAAAAGAAAGAAAAAGCCATGATACGTACCGTTGACTGATTTCCCTGGAGTAAATCCTCCTTCCATGGCCTTTTGCAAGCTACTAACCTGATGTCACTGAGCGTGAAACTGAGAAGAGATACATGCAGCTGGCTCTTCTCTGCTGGCAGGAACCCATTCCAACACACCTCGGGATGGTCCTCAAATTCAAAGGAGACCTTCCCGAAACAAATTCAGCAGTATCTGCCACAAATGTCACCACGCTGGAATCCCTGTGGGATGGAGACAGGCAGATCAACACTGTGTGGTTGAGGGCGGGCTTCTCCCCACCAGGCATGCGGACATCACCGGGTACTATGCCCGGAACTGCAAGCAATGCTCTAGCAAGCGCAAGGTCCCTTGTCAAGGAGCCAGCAGCCCACCTAAGGCAGAGCCCCGTTCCCTAAGGAAGTGGGGACAGGCAGTGGAAACAGGAACGAAGAACTTCAGGTGGGGGAAGGGGTTCTTTCTCTTCAATTTCTGTTCATAATCACCCACTACAGACAGGGTTCATGAAAAAGGAAATGCAGCTGTAGCTGGGAGCCCGACTGGACAAGCACATTCTGCAATATTAGGGGGAAGAGCTTAGGATGACAGAGCCTGCACAACATGAACTGGAGTGGAAACGATCCAATTAATCATTCAAATTTGTGTCTAAGGAACCATGATACTCAGTTATGCATTTCAAGTACCTCTTAAAGCCTGCTCTGGAGAGAGGTGTGAAACCCATGATGGATGTAAAATTAGCACATATTTTCCCAGGTAGGTGCAAATGTGCTAGGTAAATAATAGGAAAGAAAGCAGAGGTTTCTGGGAATTACCTCATTTGCATGCGTGAAGAAAGAATGAGGTGGGGTGGGAGGAGAGAACAAGGCAGATCCCAGATCCGATGGGAAATATCTTTTGTGTTTGTGGTCCTCAGGGAGAGTTGGTTGGTCCTGAAACAAAAGCAGCCAACAGCGCACAGCTCTGCTCTGTTCCCATGTTCCACCAATGTGTTGGGCAGATCCAGCATGAAAGACAAGGGGTAAAGGACAGCTGAATGCAGTTCAGTTCAGTCGCTCTGTCGTGTCTGACTCTTTGCGACCCCATGGACTGCAGCACGCCAGGCCTCCCTGTCCATCACCAACTCCTGGAGTCCACCCAAACCCATGTCCACTGAGTCAGTGATGCCATCCAACATCTCATCCTCTGTCGTCCCCTTCTCCTCCTGCCTTCAATCTTTCCCAGCATCAGGGTCTTTTCCAATGAGTCAGCTCTTCGCATCAGGTGGCCAAAGTATTGGAGTTTTAGCTTCAGCATCAGTCCTTTCAATGATTATTCAGAACTGATTTCCTTTAGGAAGGACTAATTGGATCTCCTTGTAGTCCAAGGGATTCTCAAGAGTCTTCTCCAACACCACAGTTCAAAAGCATCAAATCTTCGGCACTCAGCTTTCTTTATAGTCCAACTCTCACATCCATACATGACCGCTGGAAAAACCAAAGCTGACTAGATGCACTTTTGTTGGCTGAATGCAAGGATTGCTTTATTTTCAAGCCACTCCTGTTGTAAGAAGGCAAGCCTGGAGCATGTGGGTGCCCTTGTGTGTTATGTTTGGGATGGGAGTAAAGGAAAGCTACTAATATCCTAGTTTACGAAAGAAAAAAAAAAACAAGCAAGATCCTGCCGTACAATGAGCTGCTATAAATATTTGCTGGAGGGATTGGCTGACAAACAGCGATGCGCTGGAGCCAGCCCCAGGGCACTGACGGGCTCGAGCCGTGCGTGCACATCTCTTCCCAACTTGACATCAGTGACGTGACACCGACAGCCTGAAATTGGCAGGGGCAGGATTGGCACTGCAGTAACTGGCAGATTCTACAAATTGGGTCATTTGTTCCTGGAGGGCCAGTTGTTAGGACCTACCGCCATATCACTGCAGGAAAGTTACTCTAACGGAAGATTGGACCATAACTGTGGCACTGAGTCTGCTCAGGCCACCATCACAAAATACCACAGACTGGGTGGCTGAACCAACAGACATTTTTTTCTTATAGTCCTGGAGACTAGAAGTCCAAAGGCAAGGTGTCAGCAGGGTTGGTTTCTGCTGAGGCTGCTGTCCCTGGCTTGCAGGTGGCTGCCTTATCACTGCGTCCCCACGTGGCCTTTCCTCTGTGCCTGCCCGTCCCTGGCATCCCTTCCTCTTCTTATAAGGACACCAGTCAGGCTGAATTAGAGCTTACTAGTATGACCTCGGAGAAGGCAATGGCATCCCACTCCAGTACTCTTGCCTGGAAAATCTCATGGGCGGAGGAGCCTGGAAGGCTTCAGTCCATGGGGTCATTGAGGGTACGACATGACTGAGCAACTTCCCTTTCACTTTTCATTTTCATGCATTGGAGAAGGAAATGGCAACCCACTCCAGTGTTCTTGCCTGGAGAATCCCAGGGACGGGAGAGCCTGGTGGGCTGCCGTCTATGAGGTCGGACAGAGTCGGACACAACTGAAGTGACTTAGCAGCAGTAGCAGTATGACCTCATTTGACCTTAATTACTTCCTTAAAGGTCCAGTGTCCAAGTACAATCACACTGGGTGCTCTGGCTTGAGGTGCCTCTGGTCAGCACTCCTCAAGCCTGAGTCTTCCTTTCTGACACTGACAGACAGCTCACCTCAGCCATCCCACACCACCCTTGGCATCTGCACCATCAGCTGCCTCCTGCCTGTTCTCCCGTCAGCCCGCTCATCCATCAGTGCGACAGGCACTGTGCTAGTGGCATGGGTGGGGCAGTGCACGTGGCAGCCTGGTCCCTGCACACACACGCAAGCCACGACAGCTGTCACGCCTCCTTGAGACAAGGGCCGGCCATGAGAGGACAGAGTGGGCTGACCCTGGGGAAGAGCTATTTGAGCTGAGATCTGAACCACTGAGTAGGGTTAGCTGAGTGGAGAGGAGTTAAGTGTGGGCGACACAGAACAAGCAGCCGTGCAAAGGCACTGAGGCAGAAAGGGCGAGGCGTGTTCTGCTGTCTTCAGGCAGGGCTCCCTTCTTGGAAACTTCTCCTGCCACCACCCCCCCAGCCCCCACTCTGATGAGTCCTGCTTGGTGGAGAGGCGGCAAGAGAAAACTCATAGACTGGGAGAAGGTTGCGTGAGGGCTGGGGAGCTTGTTAAGAGGCTAGAGTCCTCGGTGAGTTTTTTTAAATCTTCAGTGATTATTAAGAGAACGAGAACCTTGCGGGGTGAGAGACCATGACCAGAGAGAGTAGAACTTCCAGCATCAAGAGTCGAGAGTGAAGCACTTCTGGGAGATGATGGAGGCTGAAGGGACCTATGGCCTACGGGGAGGGTGCTGAGGTGAAGGTCACTGAAGGCAAGCAATTCAAGAAAGGAAGAGCCTGGAGAGAGGCCAGTCTGGGAGTCAGTTGGAATACACGAGGAGAGGGAAGAAGAACTGCAGGAAAGACCCCAATGGAGATGACAGGGCCCCTGCCGGTACCAGATGAGCATGTAGGAAAGTTCGAGGGGGCTTTGCAGCCTCTGACCCCGCTCCTTCCTGTTTTGCTGCCTCCAGTGGTGAACTGCACTGCTGTTGGCAGGGGAGCGTAGCGAGGACCGCGGTAAAGGCCAGGGTTTGGGGACTGAACTCTGACAAACATCGGGAAAACAACACTCCAGATTGATTTATGTAAGAGATAAATATTTGTTTGCAAAACTAGGAGTACATGGGATAAAAAAAGAGAAACTCAGGCATTGCTAGTATTGACTGTACCCCAGTTTCCCGGCCACCCAGAGGCACCCCCAGAGGCAGAACTTAAACAGTAACAAACCACATGTTCTTGGCTGGCGCCCACCGTGGCTGAGCACCCAGCCTTCTGCCTGGTGTTTCTCAACTTTTTTCTGGGAGCTTTGCACAAGTGTCTCTAGAAGCTCACAACAGCCCTCTCTGGCCCCGCTGGGAGTCCCACCACTCTGTCCACATCCCATTCCAGCTCATTCTATGGAGGGCCCTGGTCTTGTGGCCCAGAAGTCACCTTCCCCAGGGCTATTCTATCTTGAGGACTCTGGCATCATTTCCAAGGGTGCCGTGTCCTGGGGCTTCCTCACTGGTGCTGCCTCTTGCAGTTTCCTGGAAGGACGCTGCTCCTGGGTCCTTCTGCTTAGTCCTGCAGGGACCTCATCCTGGTTGGCTGTGGGCACCTGTGTTAGTGTACTGAAGCCTGGAACGGGACAGAGCTTTGCTCTGTGTTCTGGAAACTTTGACACATAGAAGTCATCCCCTGCTTCAGGTCACAGAGGGGAGACTGTGTGATCTTGTCTTCTTCATGATCTGAAAGTCAGCTAGGGTTCCTCTGGCCCTGGCGACTCACAGCCTGGACCACTCTGTGCAAGCCCGAGGCACTCTCCAAGGTCCCCAGGGGAGGCTGGCACTCTCACCGTCACCTCGGGGCCAAAGCTTCTGGTGTCACAGTCAGCTCAGCGTGTGGGTCCCTCACCATCTCACACATGCCATTTTCTGTTTCACACATTCTTGGCCCTGCCATGAACCTCAGCTCACTCTGATTTTTATTAAAAACAAAAAGACCTGCCATTCATATTAGTGATCAGTGAGATGTGCTAGGCATTACTAAACACGTAGGGGGCCGAGAGAGGTTTATATCATGGCCACATGTGTGTGTGCTAAGTTGCTTCAGTCATGTCTGACTCTTTGTGACCCCATGGACTGTAGCCCGCCAGGCTCCGCTGTCCATGGGATTCTCCAGGCAAGAATGCTGGAGTGGGGTGCCAAGTCCTCCTCCAGGGGATCTTCCCGACCCAGGGACTGAACTCGCATGCCTCCTGCATTTGCAGGTGGCTTCTTTTCCACTGGCACCACCTGGGAAGCCCTTATCACAGCAGCATAAACTCATAAGGAGACTGGACTTCCCTGCATCTTAAAAATAACCCACTAGCGATTGTACCCGGGTACACAGGCTTTGCAAAACTGTTCAGCAATGTCTAGCCCAGCTGAAATGTGCATACTATACCCTGACCCAGCAATTCCATCCCACAGGCATGGTATGAATATTCACCAAGACGTGTAGGAGAATGACCCTATGGCCATAGTCCCAACAACAGCCTCAAATGAAAAAATGCCCAAATGTCTGTCTACAAATGTCCAAGCTCATAGAAAGCATATGTAGGTTGTGGTGTATTTATACAAGAGAACGCCCTAAAGCAGAAAGGAGTGAAATACAAATAACAGGCAACAATGAAACTCACAGCTCTTACGCTGACTGGGAGAAGTGAGACACCAGAGAGTAGATGGGTTTTTTATATTTCCTAAAAATTTATACAAAACCAGGCAAAATGAGTTCTGGCTGCTTGAGAGCAGGAGGGGTTGTTAAAGCCAGAAGGAGGCGTGAAGGGGGTACTCAGAAGGTTCTGTTTCTCAATGGAGGTGCTGGTGACACGTAGAGTCACCCGGTGGCAACTCACCAGGCCTGTTTGTAGGTCTCTAAGGCACAGAACACGAGCATCTCGCTGCCCTGGCTCCAGCCCCTGAGGGTTCACTCTTCTGGGTTTCTCCCTCTCTCCTTCACCTACTCTCTTGGCACAAAGAGATATTTGTCTCCAAGACAAGTTCCTGCACCAGCCTTTAAGAATATAATTTCCCCCACCTGGAAAGATTAGGCGGGCTTGGGGAGGGGCCCACAGCCTGGCAGTGCTGCGTGGTGGCTCTACCTGGAGCTCTGGGTCATCACCAGCACACCTTTGGCCTCCGGGGCTTGCCAGCTGGGCAGCCGTAAAAAAGTGACTTGGCTGCTCTTGGCCGTAGTCTCCCCTCCTGTGAAAAAGTGACAATGTTAGCACCGACCTCAAAGGACTGAGTGACAGGATCAAGTGGACAAACACGTGACCAGCACCTAGACTACCACCTGGATGTGTAGCCATCGCTGCTGCTCTGAACCCCTCGTTTTATAGAGTATCCAAAGAAAAGAGCTCCGTTTTGGGTTCTTTTCTTGATGTCATACATCCTGACCAACTTCAGACTCCAGTACAGGTCCATGCAGTGGAAGGGCTGGATGTAATAGAGGCTGAGAATAGAATCAGGCCACAGGCACCAAGCTGCACTTGAAGTCCAGGCCTGCCTCCAATCTGAGCCTTATACCCCCTCCTCCTCTAGTTCTTTCTCCAGAAGCAAATGGAGCCCAGCTGGACTCACCATTCCAGCCCACGAGCTGGTCCAGACCCAGCTAAATTCCTTGAAGGGGTTCCAAATTAGCTGAAGCCAGGACATGGCTGCATAGGTTCTTTAAAAATATCACTTACAACCAATCAATTTCTCTCTTCTTTATTTTACACACCCACAAGCATGCACACACACTTTATTCACAACTGGATTTTTAACTTTTGGCTGTCCTGGGTCTTTGTTGCTGTTTGCACGGACTTTTCTCCAGTTGCAGCAAGAGGGGACTATACTTCAATTTGGTGCCTGGGCTTCTCATTACCATAACTTCTCTTGCGGAGCGCAGGCTCTAGAGCATGTGGGCTCAGTAGTTGTGGTGGCTGGGCTCAGTTGCCCCAAGGCAGGTGAGATCTTTCTGGACCAGGGGCTGAATCCGTGTCCCCTACATTGACGGGCAGATTTGTAAGCATTGGACCACCAGGGAAGTCCTACTATTGTTATTTTTAAATGCTTACATATTCTGTAAATGTCTGTTTTAATTTCTAAGAAGGCTCAGTCTTCATAGATAAAACCCACATGACCAAAAGCTCTTTGGAATCCCCACTTTCAGAGTGTAAGGTGGTCCTGAGGGCAAGAAGTTTGAGAGCCACTGAACAAAAGCAGGAAGATGGTATTACATTCCCTCTCTCCCTCCCCTCTTCCGTTCCCCTCCTCCTGGGCCTCCTGTCCCACAGCTTGAAGGGACTCTAGGTGTGGCTTGTCTCTAGCTTTTGCTTTGAGAGCCCTGCACTGACCTCTTTCTGCTGGGCTTCTGCAGGGACTTGAGAAAGACTTGGGGAATCTGAATGTATCTTGGTTCCCTGGAAAGCTGAGTCAGACAGAACATGAAGTAAGAGGGCTTCACATTTCACATTCTGGGGTTAAGAGCAACACCTGCTGGAGGCTTCCCTGGTGGCTCAGCAGTAAAGAATCCACCTGCTGTGCAGGAGATACAGGAGATGCTGGTTTGATCCCTGAGTGGGGAAGATCCCCTGGAGGAGGAAGTGGCAACCCACTCCAATATTCTTGCCTGGAGAATCCCATGGACAGAGGGGCGTGGCGGGCTGAAGTCCATAGAGTTGCAAAGAATTGGACACAACTGAAGCGGAGAAGGCAATGGCACCCCACTCCAGTACTTTTGCTTGGAAAATCCATGGACAGAGGAGCCTGGTGGGCTGCAGTCCATGGGGTCGCTAAGAGTCAAACACGACTGAGCAACTTTACTTTCACTTTTTACTTTCAGGCTTTGGAGAAGGAAATGACAACCCACTGCAGTGTTCTTGCCTGGAGAATCCCAGGGACGGGGAAGCCTGGTGGGCTGCCGTCTGTGGGGTCGCACAGAGTCGGACACGACTGAAGAGACTTGGCAGCATCAGCGGCAGCAGAAGCGACTTAGCACGCACACACTGCTGGAGGCAGTCTACCCCCTGGACCATGAACCCAGGCAGGAAGACTTGAGAGTCTTCTGTGGGAGTGTTTTATTCTGATTACATCTTCTTTGGTAATAACTGAAAACGGAAGTTCTTGCCTCTCCACAAAACAAGCCACCCATGCTATGGGAAGGAAAGAATTCTCAGTAAGAAACATTACTTTAGGAGACAGGAGAACCCCTGTGGTTGAGGGGAGAGTCGGGACATGATCACTACGGAGGCCGAGGCCAGTGTGAAGCAGCCTGACCTCTGCAGGGGGGACATGGGGTGGGGTGGGGCCCAGAGCAGAAAAGCACATTACTCCGTTTGAACAGCAACATGTGCAGAGAATCAAGCTGTAGGCGTGTGGATAACGACAGAAGCAGGCGACCCAGAAGTCCCAGTGTTCAAATCTGATTCCTCCTTCATCTTTCAGGTGAGCATAAAGAGAAATTTTCTTCTCAAGAGTTGTTAGACTTGAAGACAGAGAGAGGAGGCTGGCCACCTGGTTGGAACCCTAGTTCTGTCACTTGCTGTGTGAACTCCCCATTCCTCAGTCTCCCTATCTGTAAAATGGGGATAATAGCCCCACAACTTGAGCACTCTTTACCTGTGAAATATTATTCAAGTAAGTCTCTATTAAGAGGTAGGCAGCTATGGTAGTGGTAGGGACATGAAAATTCTCACCCCCACCCCCGAAGTCATCAGGCCACCATCTGCAGCAGAAGCAAGTCCTTCTGTTTCCAGGAGGACATAGACATACCCTTTCATGTTTGAATGATTCCAGTGTGGAGTTCAAGGAAGCTTTTTGGTCTCTGTCTTCAAGAACAAGCCAAATTGTAGTTACCAATTTTTGTTTGGTGAATCCAGGAGGCTGGAGGTGAGCAGGGGGAGAAGGCGCAATTGGAGATCTGAGAGGGTGGGAGAAAGGAGTTATAGACTCTAGTTGTCATGGAGAATCCAGACTCATCATATGACTCTACCTTCAAAGCTGGGCTTCTCTGGTGGCTCAGTGGTAAAGAATCTGCCTGCCAATGCAGGAGACCCAGGTTCAATCCCTAGTCCATGAAGATCCCCTGGAGAAGGAAATGGCACCCCACTCCAGTATTTTTGCCTGGAAAATCCCATGGACAGAGGAGCCTGGTGGGCTGCAGTCCATGGAGTGGCAAGAGTCAGACATGACTTAGCTACTAAACAAAAATACCACCTTCAAGACCAGGGGTTGACATACAGGTTTGCACCCCACTGAGTCTAGCTGCATCACTTAAACTGGACAAATTGGATGGACTGCCATGGGCACTTGGCATTTCCACCTCATTTCCAACCTGCATCTCCTGCCCCAGTTTTGGTACCACCAAAGTCCCATATCCCAGACAAACCAGGATGATGGTCACAAAGATCCCTATCCCCTCCTTAAATATGAATGAGGAACTTCATTCACGTATGTGCGTGCTAAATCACTTCAGTCGTGTCTGACTGTTTGCAACCCCATGGATTGTACCCCACCAGGCTCCTCTGTCCTTGGGGTTCTTCAGATAAGCATACTGGAGTAGGTTGCCGTGCCCTCCTCCAGGGGATCTTCCCAACCCAGGGATCAAACCCACATCTCTTATGTCTCCTGAAAGGCAGGCAGGTTCTTTACCACTAGCATCACCTAGGAAGCCCCCAAATTCTCATGACTCCTTCTCAGTAATGCCTGAATGGTCATATTTGCTGGGGAAAAAAGGAAAGCACCTCATGAGATGCTCTTTCAGATCCTGCTAACCAAGAACATCCTCTGTGCTGCAGCTGCTTGGACCTGAGTTCACCCCTGTTGGGAGCAGTTGTAAGAGTAACTTACCAACATCCTCCTCCTCCGTATCCTTTCCCTAACTTAGCAGGAAGATATTTGTCAAAGCCCCTTGTGGAGGTAGGGAGGAAGAGGGAGATAAATGATGCGGACCAATAAGGCTGGCCATAGGACCCCTGATGAGGGAGCACTCACCCAGTGAGGGAGCACTCCATCACTTATACAAGCCCCCCAGCCCTTCCATCCTTATCTGCCTGGGGTGCTCCAGCAGAAATTCCCTGCTGGGTAGGAAGCAGTCTGGATGACTTAGATTTTCCAAAGCTAAAGTTCTGAGGCTCCAAATGCCAGGAAAGTCTCCCTTGCCCCAGGATAGTGTCCACAGATGAGCCTTCCCCTAGTTTGAGTCATCTCCATTGCCTGGTACCTTCAGGGCCTTCAGGACTGGTGGCTGCCCTGATGCAGCTAGCTCTGAATATACAGGGAGGAGCTAGACTAGCGCCAGACAACATCCACTGAAGCAAAGGTAGACCCACACTTTTGGCCTGGAGTGGTCCTCTTGGACAAGCCCAGGGAACAGCCTTGTCATGTCAGTTGTGGTCTTTAGTTATAGGTAACTGAATCTGACTGGGTAACTGAAGAGAAGCAGGAATATATTGGAAGGACATGGAAGAATTCAGAGACTCAAAGCAAAGCCTGAGAACCAACTTGAAAACAACAGAACAAGGCCGTAACGAATGTGCCACGCTGTCCACGTGAATCAGCTCCAAACATCTTCAGTCTGTGAAAGATCAAATCCCCAGAGGAAAGTCGGATAGGCCAGCTTTTGTTACATGTCTGCGCCTTTACTGGGCAACATTATTGATGGTACCTAATGGCAGACTTCTGTGCAGAGTACATCATGAGAAACGCTGGGCTGGAAGAAACACAAGCCAGAATCAAGATTGCTGGGAGAAATAACAATAACCTCAGATATGCAGGTGACACCACCCTTATGGCAGAAAGTGAAGAACTAAAGAGCCTCTTGATGAAAGTGAAAGAGGAGAGTGAAAAAGTTGGCTTAAAGCTCAACATTCAGAAAACAAAGATCATGGCATCTGGTCCTATTATTTCATGGCAAATAGATGGGGAAACAGTGGAAACAGAGTCGGACTTTATTTTGGGGGGCTCCAAAATCACTGCAGATGGTGATTGCAGCCATGAAATTAAATCTTGCTTACTCCTTGGAAGGAAAGTTATGACCAACCTAGATAGCATATTCTAAAGCAGAGACATTACTTCACAAACAAAGGTCTATCTAGCCAAGGCTATGGTTTTTCCAGTGGTCATATATGGATGTGAGAGTTGGACTGTGAAGAAAGCTGAGCACCGAAGAATTGATGGTCTCGAACTGTGGTGTTGGAGAAGACTCTTGAGAGTCCCTTGGACTGCAAGGAGATCCAACCAGTCCATTCTAAAGGAGATCAGTCCTGGGTGTTCTTCGGACGGACTGATGCTGAAGCTGAAAGTCCAATACTTTGGCCACCTCATGTGAAGAGCTGACTCACTGGAAAGGATTCTGATGCTGGGAGGGATTGGGGGCAGGAGGAGAAGGGGACGACAGAGGATGAGATGGCTGGATGGTATCACACCGACTCGATGGACATGAGTTTGGGTGAACTCCGGGCGTTGGTGATGGACAGGGAGGCCTGGCGTGCTGCAATTCATAGGGTCACAAAGAGTCGGACACGACTTAGCAACTGAAGTGAACGGAACTGAACGGCAGAGGGCAGGGGAGGAGAAGAGAGAGTTATTTTATCAGGAGAGGATGCCATGGATGATGGGTAGGAAAAGTATTAGATGTCCCTTACAGGAAGACACAGTGGCAAATCTGCTCAGAGAGATGGCCCTGGAGCCCATCTGGATTACAGAAGAAGAGACCGGAGGTGGGCTTAGCAATTCAGGGCAAAACTGATAGTGTGGCAGACAGCATACTATCAGAAATCGTTTCATTAAAAAATTGGTGATATTCTTATGGAAGAAACTAAGAAATGACAGAAAAGTCTAGGAAGAGAATTTTTAAAACCATCTTTAATTCCACTACCGAGATATGACCACACTTAATCCTTGAGGGTGACTTTGAACCTGATGTTTAAGCACCAGTAACTGCTTGAGGAATATTTTTGGGCCATTGGCCTAATAAATGACTTAGCTGTCGCACCCAGTGAAAGAGACAGAGGAGACCCCTTTGGGCACATAGTTCTACCAATACTGGGGACCAAGCATCCACTTGCCCTCCATCCCATAGAAGGTTCAATCTGGACACCAGCCCAAGTGGCAGAAGCTTCCCCAGACATGGTCCTATATAAGGAAAGCTTCTCATCTCCATTGTTTAAACATCCAAGGAATCTTCTTGTGTTTATGCTGCAGGGAACTGAGACTCTAGATTGTTCCTGTGGGTTTCTGCAGGTTCTAATGAATTCTATATTGCCCTCTGACATGAATAGATCACATTTCCCTCTGATCTTTAAAGGGGTCACTACCTTTGTTAAGTCACTTGAAATGATGTCAAGAATATGCATCACGATAAAGAGTGCAGTTACTAGGAGGATGGAATCATGGGGCAATCCTAGTTAAAATAAAGCTGTGACTATCTTCATAATGTGTCATGTATAATACAGATGTGTGCGTGCTTAAATTCCTGAACCTATATATTTATGAATTTAAAACTGAGAGCGTGCTTGTTTTGACCTTTGCTGACATTTGCTAAGGGATGGAATTTGTGGTGCTATAAAAGTTTCAAGTCCATCCCTTGGAACTAGAGAAATCTGAACAGTTCCACAATGAACCCTCAGGAAGAGAACAGGCCACATTCCTATTGACAGAGTCTACCTTCAGAATTGGATGGAATCACTCTTGAAAGACTTCACCATTTGTCCACAGAGGAGTACTACCCGTCTTTGTTTTTATAACTCATCCCGTGTGTCTCAGACTCCAGCCTCCCTCATTCTAATATCTTCAGGGAAATTTGCTTTCTTTACTAAAATGCTTCATCTCTACAGAAAGGGAGTTCCTAGGTCAAGACTGGGGACCACTGGACTTGGTGTGGTGATACACAAAGGACTTCAGCAGTGGGAATTCTTTCTTCTCATATTTCTTCTATGAGACTTTCATGAGCTCCTTTAATTCTCTCATTTCTTATTATTGTTCTTCAGGAGTCTGCTTTAGCCCTCTTCATTTCTTCAATCTATTTCTCCTCTTGAGTGATCTAGCCCACTCAAGATCCTGAATTTTATATCTCTGACCCAGCTTTCTCTCAAGTTCCAGACCCACTTACCCACACGGCACTCCACATTTCTACCTTAAAGTCGTCACCAGCGCCTCAAACTCAGCATGTCCTCCAAGCTCACTCTTCTTCCCGTGTTTCTTATCTCAGTCAATGGCACCACGACTCGGTCAAGCTAGAAACTTACGAGTCATTACACCTCCCTCACTCTCCTCATTCTGTTCACTAAATGCTATTTAATTTTACTCATTTGGTGAATCAATTTTAACCTCCTATTCTGTGCCAGACATCGTGTTGAGGATCTAATGGTGAGCAAAAATAACTGGTCCCTGCCCTCACGGAGCTTACAGTCTAGTTGGGGAAACAGACAAATGATGTTATGAAAGACATATGTGGACTGTTCAGCATATACTCTGGGGAACAGGGAAGCCCTTGAAGGATGGACATTTAAGAGAAGAGCTAGAGAATGCCTTAGGAGTTAACTAGATCAAGGGCTGGGGTGGGGCGTTCAACTTCTAAGCAGACAACACTGACCAGGAGGGGGAATGAGAGAGACTTCAAGGAAGCCTTTGCGGCTCATGCAGAAGAAGTTGCAGGGGTAATGATAACAGAAGAGACTGGAGAGGTAGGCAGAGGCCCTACCGTTCACCACCTTGTGAGGATGCTGGGCCTTCTCCTGAGGACGAGAAGAGTCTGAAGACTTTGAGGGGAGGGTAGAGTCAAAGGGTAATAGATTTATGTATGAACAGCACTCTGGCTACAACGTGGAGAGTGGATTCGGTAGGGCCTGAGCGGACGTGGGAGGGTAGAGGAAGACAGCCCATTGGCTTCCTTCCTGCCGCTCCTGTGGCCACAGTCCCCAGCCCTGAATTTGTCTGTCTCCTGCCTTCCAGCAGAAGACATTGCTACTGTTCCCCACTCATGCTCCACCTTCTTACCTGCCAATTTCTCTCAACAGAAAGGAAACCCAGTGAGTCTACACTGCACTCAAAATAAAGTTCAAATGCCCTAACTGGCCACAAGTCCCTTTAAACCCGGCCCTTGTCTCCCTCTCCAAAGCCACCTCCAACCACTAGTCCTCAAGTACCCTATGCCTTGGTCCACTAAAAGGGAATTTGAGAGGCGGAGAGCAGTTTGAGGGGAATGGCCCAGAGGAGCAGAAGCAACTAAGCCAAGGCTGAGGGTTGAACCCCAGGTCCAGCGTGTTGACCCAGCTAAGTACACAGGAAACTGGCCCAAGTCAGGGTCTCAGGCAACTTCAGGCAGTTGGCTCTGAGTATCAAGGACCAACACTTGGGAAGCACTTGGGAATAGGGCATCTGGCAGCTTGGATGTAGGACCAGAGGCATAGTTGCTGTGAAGTGGTGACGAGGACAAGACTCTGAGCTTTGAGAGATGGGAGCTTAAGAGCAGGACCCTGGTCACAGGAGAACTGAGGTCCTAGGATAGCCAGGATGCCAGCTGATAAAGAATGGGCAGGACCCAGATATGGGAGGCTCAGAAGGTCAAGGACAAAGGCTGACTCAAGGTTAGCTTGGTAAGGAGAACCCCTGGGGAGCTCTTAATATTCTACGTATAAAGGAATAGAAGCCAGAGTGAATCCTAGAGTAAAAGGGGCAAGGCTAGATGTTGAGGCTGGAGTGAGGAGGTCCTGAAGGAAGGAGCCAGGCAGCTGCTTCTACCCTGCACACTACGGTCTTCATTGCGGTGGCTAATCCACAGGACACACACAAGTCAAGAGCAGCATGATTTAGCCCAATAAACCCTAAGGAACTGTGATGACTGGGGGGCCCATCCCACTTCAAGGTGAATGAAATCTTAACATCAGGGTGGTTCTGAGAGTAGCTCTGTAACTCTAAGGAGGCCCTCTGGAGACCTTGGCTGGGTATAGTTCTCATGGTAACCGAAAGACTATGACATACTTAAGAGGGTGGTGAGGTCATAGAACCCAAGCTTTATAAAGTAAGTGAACCATGTGTGCCTCATTTATTTTTAAAAGAAACCTCTGAGAAGAGCTTAGAACAATTTTTTCCCCCCCGAGTGCCATTTCCCAAAGGTACTCACAGAACAATAAGGTGTGACTGTGATGGCTGCACTGAGTTGTCTTTTGGACAGTGTGAGAAGGGACATCAAGAAGGTGGACAGAGAGCTGAGGCAGCTGCGATGCATCGACGAGCTCAGCGCGCGGTGCCTCTGCGACCTGTACGTGCACCCCTACTGCTGCTGCGACCTGCACCCCTACCCCTACTGCCTGTGCTACGCCAAGCGGCCGCGCTCCTGCGGCCTGTGCGACCTCTACCCATGCTGCCTGTGTGACGTGAAGCTTTACTGTCTTCGCCCGTCTCTCAGGAGTCTGGAGAGGAAAGCCATTAGAGCGATAGAGGATGAGAAGAGAGAGCTTGCCAAGTAAGACAGCACCTTCAGGGCTTTATAGTTGGTGCATTAGCCTCCTAGGGTGGAATCAGGGAGGAGAGGGTGACAATCGATACGCGAACAAAGATGAACCGGGTTCAAGATAATGACTCTGGTGACACAGAAAAGATTTAAGGAAAGAAGAGGAAACGGGTCCATAATGGGGACTGTAAGATTCTCCAAAGACAGTGTAATGATGTCGATTGGCAAGGTTGTTTTCGGCTTATGGCAGGAGCGCCAACGTGATAAATAATGTGGCTTCAATGGGGGAAAGAAACAGGGGGCGTCATTAAAAAGCTATTGGGAGCAGCAAATGAAACATTTTTTCTGGTTATGAGTAAAGTGATTTGAGTGTATTTCGGCTTACAGAAATGACTATGGGAGAAGTAATAATAATTGATCAAGTCAAACGTTTGCCAGAGGCTTTAAGAGCAGGGGAGCAAATTGAACAATAGAGGCATTTATTTGGTTTTGTAGGAAATCCTTTCTCCTATTCTCCAACTCTTGATGACTTCAAATTCAGCTGGTATTGGGCTTACTGTCTGCCTCCCCCTTCAACTATAGTAAAGATTGTGTAAAGAAATGACAGAACTGAAGCCACAGTGTTCAGAATACAGTTGAAAAGGTTTTAATTGAACTGGATAATTTTAAATTCACTTTACAAGTTTTTTTGGTTTTCATCACATTTTACTTTTTGCCTGAGAAAACTTTCTTTTTCTGTTTACTTATGCCATTTAGTCTGTAACTATGATAGAAAAAATAGTTGAAAGCATTGTCACCTGGTTAAACAAATTATGGTACATTCATGCATTGGGATAATATGTAGCTGTAAAAAGAACTGATGAAGCATTTTAAGTATTGTCATACTAAGTGAAAAAAGGTGCAGAAAAACTACTTAATATGCTACTATTTTTTAAAAAGATGGCACAAATAGATGATCTTTTTATATAATTATATTTGATATAATATTGTATGAATTTAAGGTGTACAATGTTGCAAATTTCATACATTTATATATTATGATTGCCATTGTAGCAATAATTAGCTATGTCTATTGTGCTACACAGGGGCTTCCCTAGTAGCTCAGTGGTAAAGAATCCTTCTGCCAATGCAGGAAATGAGGGTTTGGTCCCTGTGTTGGGAAGATTCCCTGGAGAAGGAAATAGCAACTCATGCCAGTATTCTTGCCTGGGAAATCCCAGGGATAGAGGAGCCTGGTGGGCTACAGTCCATGGGGTCGCAAAGAATTAGACAGGACTTAGTGACTAAACATGGAGGAGGCAATGGCACCCCACTCCAGTACTCTTGCCTGGAAAATCCCATGGACGGAGGAGCCTGGAAAGCTGCAGTCCATGGGGTCGCTGAAGGTCAGACATGACTGAGCAACTTCACTTTCACTTTTCACTTTCATGCATTGGATAAGGAAATGGCAACCCACTCCAGTGTTCTTGCCTGGAGAATCCCAGGGACGGGGGAGCCTGGTGGGCTGCACAGAGTCGGACACGACTGACGTCTAAACAACAACAAACTGTGTTACATATTTCTTTTTAGTGATTGGATTGATTAAGCCCTAGCCTCTTATCCAGTTTGATGATTATAACACAATGTTTCTTTTGTCTACATTTACTATACTGTGCATTAGATCTCTAGGACTTACTACTCATTGCCAGTTTGTATCCTTAAACAATGTCCTTCTTATCCCAGTGATAAGATTAATAGATTAGTTGATAGATTAGACAGAGAGACAGATATATTAACAGATGAATAGATAGGAAGAAAAAAAGGAGGGAAGGGAACAAGGAAGGAAGGGGAGAGAGGAGGGGGAGAGAGAGGAAGAAAGAAAAAGAAAGATGATGATGGATGGATGGATGAAGACAGAAAGAGAGAGAATGAAGCCCTTGACAACAGGGACAGTGATGATTCCCTGGAAAGGGCAACAGAACAATTATTGTCTAGGTCATCGGTCACCAAAGGTCAGTAATGAGCTTCCTTCAATAGTCTGAGATGGGACCATTGCCAAATAAACTCATCTACACTCAATCTGAACCAATTTTAATTTTTACCCCATCAAGTATCAAGTTACATAAATTTCATGCAAGGGCCCTTTTTAAAAAATATTTGGTCTGAGTGAAGGGCTACTTGTGAGTAGCCTGTGTCTACCTCCCCGTGCCTCTGACTATTCAAATACTTGCTCCAAGTCTGCTCAGTCTGTCTCCAGGCTGTCTTACTCTCCAGACTCTCCAGGTGAGTTCTTTACCAGCTGGGCACCCTCTGCCTACTCTGAGAGTCTCTACTTAATGATCTGCAGTAGACACGACTTCAAGCTTAAATCTCAGCAGTGTGGTTTATACAAGAGGTTAACACTTGCTATGGTTTGTGATAACTTTACCTGCTGATGTCTGGATTTTTCGTTAACTTTTTTCATACTGTGGCCTGCAGCAGTATATGAAGCTGCTGCTGCTTCTGAGATCTCTGAACTGATAATCCTGAGTTCATTTCAGAAATGACCTCAGGTCTGCCCTCTTCCCCGCTGCTTTTCTTCCTATTCAGACCACCTTGGGAAACTCCTATGCTCTATTTCTAACAGCTTGACATTTCACTGTCCTGAAAAGCTTAGAGTTACCTGCAAACCTAAATATTCAAATTTCTGAATATGAATGAAAATGTTAAAGCCTGGTCCAGCTCTAGTCCCAGAGGACTCCCACTATCTTTTTTTTTTCAGTGAAATGCCTCTTTTCTTATCTCTCAGCTCCCAACCCATGACTGAATGGATTCAGAAATATCATGTTGATTCGATTTTTAAAAAACAGTCTTTGGTGTGAAACCTTCCCAAGGCTTTTAGAATTTAGAAAACATATGCACGTGACCTTTTACTCTTTAAAGCAAAAGCCAGCAGTTTGGTTAGGTATGACATGTGCTCTTAGGTGCCAGGACATGTTATCCAGAAGCTTCTTTGCCCAATGCAGAAGATGCCTTGGTCTATAGTTGCCATAGCCCCACTGGAATTGTTTTTCTGTGTGAGAGTCTGTGTGCTCCGTCTTTGGGTGTTCTGTTAATAATGGGCAAGAAGTTTTGGCAGGCCATATAATTTCCCCCAAAAGTCATTTGAGCCTTCCTGAGTGTGTATTTGATTGGTGTGTATTTGATTGTGTGTGTGTATTTTTAGTTTGGGTACAGAAGGTCCAAATTCTTTCCATTGTTTACTGAGCAGCTACTTCTAAAGACACCTTGGCAGTATCTTCAATAGTGGAGACCCAAGTAAGCACTTCCATTTCATTAGCTTCTTTGAAATTCTTTTCTTCTGCCCCAATTACTTTTGTACTCTAAGCACTAGCCTTTTCCCTGACCCTTCCTTCCTTCCTCTTCTGAATTGAAAGAGACTGAAGTTACTGAGTTTGATTTCTCTTGTAAGAAACCATGCGACCAGCCTGATGTAAGTTTGCACTTGAATCACCCCTGCATTTCGTGGGCTTCCTGTCCTCTGTACGCAAATGGTAGAAACAAAGCCAGCCCCTCCTCAATCCTGCCCTTAGAAGTGAAGTTCCTCAGTCGTGTGCGACTCTTTGCAATCCCATGGACTGTAGTTTACCTGGCTCCTCCTTCCATGGAATTTTCCAGGCAAGAGTACTGGAATGGCTTGCCATTTCCTTCTCCAGGGGATCTTCCCGACCTGGGAATTGAACCCGGGTCTCCCACATTGCAGGCAGACGCTTTACCCTCTGGGTAAGAGCCATCCTGCCCTTAGGAGTTCATTATCTAATTATAGCTCATATTGGAGTGGCTCCAACACCTGGCTCTAGTGTTCGTGGGCAAATAAACCTTGCTTTGCAGCTGCGCCTAGGAATGCCCTAGGCTCAACGCTGGGCCATTTGCAGGTACCTGGAAATTCATCCTGAGACTGCTTCCGTCCACTCATCCAAGTATCCTTGGCTGACCTGCAGCTCAAGAAGTTCCCTTAAAAACCCCCCCACATCAGAGGCATCATCTTCTGAGAACTTTGAAACCAGCCTTCTCATTTCCTTTTACCCCTCACACTCTGAGTATGAAGTTCTCCCTGCATCACCCTCCTTGGGGGAGGCTGATGACTGTCAGCCCCCAGAGTGCACTTTTTGTGGTTTAGCAGCGCCTCCCTGGGCTTTAAGCCCTCAGGCAAATCACTCCACTCCCCCCACCCACCTCATTCTTTGACCCAAAGATCAGGGCATAGTCACACTGTGGGAAGCCAGCAGAGAGGAACCCAGGGGCTCTGCGGCTTTACCTAACGGCTGGCAGCAGGCTGACTCTCCCACGGAGCAGAGCTCGCTCTTTCCCTCTGTGACCTTGCAGAGCTGGAATCAAGCTGGGCCCCTCATCCCCTCTCACTGCTATCTCTTTGTACCCATAGGTCTCAGGGCCCAGGCACCCAGGGCAGCAGGAGTAGGAGTTGCTGCCCCTGCAGGCCAAGGGCATGTCCATTATTTAGCCTTAGTGCTTAATGACACAGGACTTGGGGCTTCGCCACTTAAAGCCTCATATTTTGGGGAAGTCT
Organism: Budorcas taxicolor; assembly: GCF_023091745.1. Lineage (NCBI taxonomy): Eukaryota > Metazoa > Chordata > Mammalia > Artiodactyla > Bovidae > Budorcas > Budorcas taxicolor. The sequence continues at coordinate 74,943,262 of NC_068923.1, read as the reverse complement.
GTGTAAGGTGGAGACTGATAAAGAGACTTACCTTTATTGAGTGAAAATCAAGTGCCTAGCATATCATCTTCATTTAATTCTTGCAACATCTTGGCCAACTTAGAGATGATGAAACAGAGTCAGGGCAACGTTCTTGATCCTCAGGATACGGGAAGCCGGGACTTGAGGCCAGGTTTGCCTGAGTTCTGGAATCGTGCTTAAACGGCCGGTCAGCAATGGTCAGAGTGATCTGCTATCTGAACCCAGCAGCCAGCATCACCTGGAACTTGTTAGAAATGCAAATTCCTGGTTCCCTCCTCAGACCAGCTGAATCAGAAACTCTGGGGGTGGGGCCCAGGCACCTGTGTTTGAACAAGTGCCACAGGTATTCAGATGCACCTGTGGCGCCACCTTGCTCCCGCTGAGAGTCATACTTCTCCAGTATCATCCAAAACCAGGAGAGAGACAAGGCAAGGAGACAGGAAGAGGCAAAAGAAGAGGGAAAGATGTGTTGGAAAGGAACAAGTAAGCTGAACGGGTTACTGGCAGGGGTCTAAGGAGAAAAAGTAACTAGAGGAAGGGCAGTCATCCTCTGGTTCAGTGTAGAGACTGGCCTTCTCGTCATCCTCTTCACACCTTATTCGTCACTCGGCAGAAAACTGATTCATCTCTTTGTGAAGATGGCTGGCAGTATCACTCCCCTTTGCTCTGGGCAGAATCACATTCAGGAGTGTGGTCATACCTTCAGGTGAAATCCAGTTTCAGTCGGGAGGGGAGGTGACACCCCAGAGTGGCAGGCAAACAGCGCTGCCCACTCGCTCTTCCCCAGTTTTCCTAAGAGGCTTCTGCCAGCCACCAAAGAGGCTGACTTGCCCCTGTTGACCGTGACTAACCTCCGCCCTCATGATCACAGTAAAGCAGGCCATCTCCCTTTACCCAGAACCTCACAGAGCCAAGGAAAAATCTCATGTAGGGTGATGGAGTCGGGTTGCAAGTCCAGAGCTGAATCTAATGAGTAAAATGAGGCTTCTGCAATTTCTCCTAAACCCACACATCCCTACAGGTCACACCTGACCTAGGAGCAAAAGAAAGAAACCTGATCCAGCCAAGACTTCCGGGACAATTTCCTGAGGGCCCCCGTGCATCTGCTGCAGTGGAGAGGGGGCCACAGTGACAGGAATAGTGGAAGAGGGGGACATCTAAGCAAAATCCAAAGCAAACAAGAATTTAGACCCCAAGACTTAGATTGCTGAGAAGAGGAGATGGATCTGGGAGCTGGCTTTGGCTTGTAGATCGGGCTCCCAGATCCATCTCCTGCAGAAGGCAAGAGGGCTTTTGTGGTCTGTTTAAAAAGAAAAAATAGTCCATCTCTTTATTTGTACTTTGAGTTTTCTGGGCTTACCAGGTGGCGCTAGTGGTAAAAAACCCATCTGCCAATTTAGGAGACGTGAGACTCAGGTTCGATCCCTGGGTTAGGAAGATCCCCTGGAGAAGGGAATGGCTACCCACTCCAGTGTTATTGCCTGGAGAATCCTATGGACAGAGGAGCCGGGTGGACTGCAGTCCACGGGGTCACAGAGTCGGCCATGACTAAAGCGACCGAGCACAGCACATTTTGAGTTTTCTACAGTGAACTTGTGTAACTTATGTAACAAAAAGCAGTAAGTGTATAAACAAAATTCAGCATAAAAAGTCAGAATAAAAAATATATCTCAGATTAATCACCCAATCAGAGTCCAGACTACTCAAACCAGAAGAGGTTCTAAAAAGCACACTCCCAAGACCTCCCTTTGGAGGCCAAAGATGCAAGATTTGCCAGGAGTGGCTCTTAGAATACAGATTTTTTTTTTTTTCTTTAATGTTAGGGAGTAAACAGAAGAGCATTTCAGAGCACTAGGGGGTCTTTGGAAGGCTCAGGCAATTAGAAAGAAAGTGGTCCCTGAGGAAGCCCAGAGCAGGCAGGGCTGATGCCAGGCCCCCAAGACTGAGTGTCTGGGTCCTCATGCTGAGAGCTCAGTCTAAGTGATGGTTAAAATCATGACCTTGGCATTAAACAGGCCTGGATTTGAATCTAGGCTCTGCACTCACCACCTTCAGCATCTCCCCATCTATAAAACAGTGACAATTCCACCTGCATGACAGGGTTCTCATGCAGGTCAAACGAAACAATGCCTCCAATGGCTTAGTACTTTCCATGGCACATTGTGGGACACACGAACACACAGGCAACAGACAAAAGCCTAACGTGCTAACCGTGCTTGGAGCACTGGTATATAGGTTCTTTTCATTCATTAACTAATTTGTCTCATGAAACCCCTAGAAATGGGTTACTGGTATTGTCCCAGTCTTACAGATGAGGAAACTGAGGCAAAGAGAGGTTAAGAAGCCTGCCCAGGGTTCCATAACTAATAAGACAAGGAGTTGAGATTTAAATGCAAGAGAAAGTGCTGATCATTTTGTAATGGACAAAAGTATCAAATCACTATGTTGTGCCCCAGGAACGTTGTAGGTCAATTATACTTTAGAAAAACCCAACCAACAAACCAACCAGACAAATAGAAAAAGAGATCAGATTTGTGGTTACTAGAGGGGTGAGGAAGGGGGAGGATTGGATAAAGGTGGTCAAAACGTACAAACTTCCAGTTATAAGGTAAATAAGTACTAGGCATGTAATATACAATATGATTAATTAACAGTGCTATAGGTTGTATATGAAAGTTAAGAGACTAAATCCTAGGTGTTCTCATCACAAGAAAAAAGACCTTTCTGTTTAATTCAGTATTATATGAAGTGATAGATAATCACTAAACTTAGTGAGATAATCATTTCATGATGTAGGTTAAGTCAAATCATGCTATACACCTTAAATTTACAATGCTGTATGTCAATTATCTCTCAATAAAACTGGAAAGAAAAAGAAAATTAAAAATAAACAGTAAAAATAAAAATAAACTTCCAGAGAGATCTGGAAGACCAAACACTCACCGATAGTTAACAAGGGTTTACCTGGGGGAGGGTGTGGTTCCCATGGGCTGACTCTCATTTCTCACTTTACACCTTTCTGTAAAGTTTGACTCCTCACAGTGACTAGTGTTTACTTCAGCTGGGTTGTTTTGTTTTTTTTTTAATAGAGGTTAAAATGCTGCTTGTCAAGTTGTGTCTGAGCCCCACCATCTGAGCTTCTCCCTCCCACCCTTTCCTTTTCCTAAACTCCAGACTGAGAAGAACAACAAATAGAATTCTGGCGTCCTCTTGCTGTAGCAGTAACATTTTAGGATCGGTGAACGTGTGCGGCTTTGAACCGGATCAAGTCAAGGTTAGAGTGAAGGACGGAAAGGTGTGCGTGTCGGCCGAGCGCGAGAACAGATACGACTGCCTGGGGTCGAAAAAATACAGCTACATGAACATCTGCAAAGAGTTCAGCTTGCCCCCGTGCGTGGACGAGAAGGACGTGACATACTCCTACGGGCTCGGCAGTTGCGTCAAGATCGAGTCTCCCTGCTACCCTTGCACGTCTCCCTGTAACCCCTGTAACCCCTGTAGCCCCTGTAGCCCCTGTAACCCCTGTAACCCCTGCAGCCCCTGTAGCCCCTGCAGCCCCTGTAACCCCTGTGACCCCTGTAACCCCTGCTATCCTTGTGGGAGCCGGTTTTCCTGTAGGAAGATGATCCTGTAAAGCGTAGGAACCTAGGACTTAGTAGAAGTCATGTACCCAGCCAGGCAGCTCTTCCAGTGTTTCTCTCCCACTTCGCGTGGCCCGTGTTATTCAAGAACATAGGAAACTGAATACATAACTGCAACCCACTGGCGTGTGCAAGTCTTTTGGTTCAACCCCCACTCCTGAACCCCACCTGCTTAGTGGGCATCGGAAGGATGAAGGGATGGGCATGGAAGGTGAATGGTGACGTCTGCCCTCCTGTGTGCTACTTCACACCCCACTAATGCCAAAGCCCGGGAAAAGAGATTTTGTGGGTGGGCATCCTCACATGTTGCTTTTCCAAATGAGTCAGTGACATGACCTAGTCCAGAAATTAAACAATCAAAGCAGAAAACGAGACTAGTTAGGATTGAAGACTAACACTTTTTCAAAGCTGTGATGGTAGGGAGCATTGGAGAGAAACTGACTCCCCAAGGGACACGTGGTTGGGTTTTGACTGGGGGCAACGAACAGAGTACAAATGTATGGGGGGGAGCAAGCCCACTGACAGAGGGTAGGGTGGCCATATAGCTGCTGTTTCTCAACATTCCTGTGATTTGGGGGAAGGGCCAGCTGTGGCTCGGGGTGGTTTGCAAACTCCTCAGGATTTATTTAAACTATGCTTTCCTCAGTCCCTAAAACTACTTCAAGGCACAGAAGTTCAGTCCAGCATCATGAGTGGAAAGTACAGCTTTCACAAAATGATAGCATAGTTCACCTGAACTTGGATCCTCATGGACACGGCCCATGAGTCACTTGACCACCAAGACAGAAATAAGTGTAAAGAAGAGGGAGATGACGAGGCGGGATCAGAATGAGGACATGGGTTGATTTCACATCTGACTTTCACAAGGAACATAAAGCCTACACGTTTACAGAGTAAGTCTCTTTACTAGTCTCAGCTGCACGTGGGTTAAAGCCTTGGTTGCACATGGGAATCACTTGGGAACCTTTAAAAACATGGATGCCAGACCATAAAGAGAAAAAAGACAAACCACACACCCACAATGCACAAAAGAAAAAAAAATTAAGAGAATGTTTTAAAAAAGGAAAAAAAAAATACATTGACATTTTTAAAAGTCTTCCCAGGTAAGACTTTGAATCACACAGGTAAGGTTGAGAAACCCTGGATGGGATCTTAAAGCTCTCCCATCCCTGTTTCTTTAAAAGTTTCCTTCAAGGTTAAAGAATATTGATGGTGATAGAAAACATAGTTTGCTTTTAGCTGAGGGAAATAATGGCCCACTAATACAGGTGGTAGATATAAAATATTGAACATTTCAAAAATGTATTACCTAGCAACTAGGTATAAATGAATGTTTGTGTGTACCAAATGGTAAGTTACCTTTATAAGTGTTTTGCCACACTTTGATTACATGTTCATAAATATTCTAGTTTCTAAGTAACACATTTTTAAAATGGATTTTGAAAAAATTTCATGCTGTTGGGTCAGGGGAATCTGGCTGGGGTCTTGAATAAGTGGGAATCCCTGTCCTCTGGAGGGTGCCATTCCAGGGCATGCTTGGTGACAGTTCATGCTCTTATTCACCTACCCACCTGCTCACCCTCTTGTTGGTCCAGATTCATTCATTTGCTAACCTGCCAAGCCAGACTTATCCATTTAAATACCAGATACTGTGTTCTATACACTCTTCACCAATGCCTCAAATTCAAGAAGGTGCTTGGAGAGATTGGGAGAGGAGGGGGTTCTGAAGAAAGTGAATTTACAAGCAATAGGAGAGGCTGGAGGGGCATTCTGGATGCACCTTGGGCATTTCTGAAAAATGCATTGATGACATCACCGCCTCGCAGGATCCCTCAGGGAAGCCAGAGGCCACCCCTCAGCTGGAAGCCTGGCCTGTGGTGGTGGGTTAGTTGCCTGAATCTGCTCATCATCCTCACAGGGAAAACTGATATAAAGGCAAGGGTTTGTCTGTTGAGTACCTGCAATGATAGTGCCAGGAGCTGTTGTCAATGAGAAGTACCTTTCTAGGAGCTTTGTTCAGTGAAGGCAAGACTAACACCGTGATATAATTGTCAAGGGCTTTAGGTGTGCTTCAGACAAGTCAGTAACAGCATGGGTCCTGGAGCCAGGATGCCAGACAGGGCATGTGAAATCCAGCATTCACTGTTCTATAGACAACTGGTCCCACCACTTAGAATTCCTTCCAGCAGGTCATCTTTCTCTCTGCACTATAGAGAGTGCCCCAGGGAAGTGGGCATGACCCTGTGTGGCTGGAATAACTTCTGCTCTTGGTGGAATAGGGACCACCAAGCATCAGAATATCTGAAAGTTCAATCTGGAAGGTTTGGGGTCGGCAGGGGTGGGGGGGGAGGCAACATTCCTTTTCTTCTTCTAAAACTTCAGTGAAAACTGAGTTTTCATACACTAAGAAAAATGTTCAAAAAAAAAAAAAATGACCAGAGAAGAGTTTTAGTCTACTTTGTGATTTTTTTAAAAATAAAACAATCATTTTTCTAACATTCATGAATTTGTAGGTCAGAAATTTAGGAAGGGTGTGGTGGAATGCCTTGTCTTTGCTCCAGGTGAAACTCAGGTGACTGGAGTCTTCTAGAGGCTTCTTCACCACCTGGCACCAGGCTGGAATGATTCCAGGGCTGGGCTGGGATTTCAGATGAAAAATCTTACAATGGTATACAAAGTGTCACAGTTTATTATACATATAAATAACTGCTTTTATTGAAAACAATACAACAATATGAATGATGATATTCGGCATCAAAAATGTTTCCACTAGCGGAAATGTAAACTGATACAGCCACTATGGAAGATGGTATGGAGATTCCTTAAAAAACTAGGAATAAAACCACCATATGACCCAGCAATCCCACTCCTAGATATACCCTAAGGAAACCAAAATTTAAAAAGACACATGTATCCCATTGTTCACTGTAGCACTATTTACAATAGCTAGAACATGGAAGCAACCTAGATGCCCATCAACAGATGAACAGATTAAGAAGTTGTGGTACATATATACAATGGAATATTACTCAGCCACAAAAAGGAACACCTCTGAGTCAGTTCTAATGAGGTGGATGAACCTAGAACCTATTATACAGAGTGAAATAAGTCAGAAAGAGAAAGTTAAATACCATATTCTAATGCATATATACAGAATCTAGAAAAATGGTACTTAAGAATTTATTTACAGGGCAGCAATGGAAAAACAGATATAGAGAACAGACTTACGGACATGGGGAGAGGGGAGGAGAGGGTGAGATGCATGGAAAGAGTAACACGGAAACTTACATTACCATATGTAAAGTAGATAGCCAACGGGAATTTGCCGTATGGCTCAGGAAACTCAAACAGGGGCTCTGTGTCAACCTAGAGGGGTGGGATGGGGAGGGAGATGGGAAGGAGGTTCCAAAGGGAGGGGATATATGTATACCTATGGCTGATTCATGCTGAGGTTTGACAGAAAACAACAAAATTCTGTAAAGCAATTATCCTTAAAAATAAACATTAAAAAAAAGAAAACAAGAAGTGGGCAGGATCCAGAAATGGCCAAAACCCAAATCTTTGCCTCTGAGGAGTTCCACTCTGGTGAGGGAGATAGGCCTATAAAAGGGTAAGTTATAATTTCACTTTATCAAGTTTTCTTGTCTAGATAGAACCAAGCACTGAGGGAACAGAGGATAGAGCCAGTAGCCAGGGGCTGGGGGGAGCTGGGCTGACTCAGGCCAGCCATCGCTTTGCCTCGCACAGTCCTAAGTCCTCTCTTCCCGCAGGGGGGTAAGCACAGGGAATGACAAGAACTGCTTCTCCTGGGCCTGTGTAAGTGCTTCTGAGGGAACCTCTTATCCTTCCAGGCTCCTCTTGCTTCTTTCCCTATTTTTCTCACCGTTTAAGGCCTCATCAGAGTCCAGGCAGCAAAGAGAGCACACTCAGTTGGGGGTTATGAGGACGCTTCTTAGTGAAGTGACTATTTACAGAGGTGTGGGAAGCTTCCTCTAAGTAGTAGGAGACGCTGATGCCCACAGCCACTGCCCACCGAGGGAAGGGGCTCGCCCACCTGAGCGGCAGAAGCTGAGGAAGACGCATGGTGTGAGTGCCCAGGTGAAAGCTGGCATTCTGGGAGGAGGGCCGCAGGATGGGAGCTGTGACAACATAAGAACATACTGCTGCCAGGCCTGCCCAGCCTGTGAGGAGTGACAGCGATCAGTACCCATCTCCCCTCCCTCCAAGCCTCCAAACCCCTGACTGGGTATCCATTGGCCACCCCCAGTGGGGGAGCCGGAGGTGAGGGAGCCTGTGAAGTGGTCCAATGAGGTTAGCCACCTGGGGCCCACAGCAGATCTTCATGTCGAACTTCAGAGTTAACGGAAATCACCCACACTCTTTCCTTCCTTCTCACCTTCTCACCCACAGGGCACCATGCCAGGCACTGAGGAATGATCAATAAGCCAGACCTGGCCCTCGACTTTATGGTGCTTACAATCTAGGAAGGAAACAAAATAAGGGGACACAAGGGTGAATGAGCTCAGGAAATGAACTCTGGGGCCTGGTTTTGCTTTGCCAACGTCAGGCCATATGGGTTCTTGCTTCCAGAACTACGTGTGTCTGAAGGGACTCCATGAAAATCTTTTCTTGGGGATCACCCTAGGAAGCCCAGGTAATTGACCACTTGGAATTCAGAGGCAGAACGCTTCTCAGCCCCAAGTCACTGTACCCCAGGCCCTCTGCAACTCTTCAGCATTTCTATCTCCTGTTTAAACCTAGGCACTCTTCCTTAATACATAATGGAAGACAGATTCAGAAAACATCTTTCAACCTTGGGATGGAGAAAAACAATCTGGGCAAGTCAGGGTACCCAGAAGCCATAACAAAAATTACAGATATATTCAATGACATTTTTTAATCCCGTGAGGCAAAAATCATGAAGTCGGTGGAGACATAATAGACTAGGGAAAAAAATAGTTGAAACCTGATGAAGTTCAAAGTCCTTAGCAAACAATTTGAAAAGCAAAGGACAACGTAAAAATAGGCAAGAAGAATATTTATAGCAGCTTTATTCATAATCTCTAAAAACTGAAAGTGGCCAAGATGTCCTTCAGTAGAACACAGAATGGATAAACTGTGGTACATCCACACAATGGGATATTATTCTGTGATTTAAAAAAATAATAAGCTATCAAGTCAGGAAAAGACACGTGTGAACCTCAAATACATATTGTTAAATGAAAGACACTAATCTGAAAAAGTTACCTACTGTATAATTCCAACTATATGAGATTCTGGAGAAGGCAAAACTATAGAGACAGTAAAAACGTCAGTGATTGGCAGGAATTTAATAGGAGTGGGGTAGAGGGTTGAACAGAAGAAGCATGCAATTTTTGTTTTCAGATGGTGAAACTATTCTGTATAATACAGTACTTGTAAATATAGGACACTGTGTATTTGTCAAAATCCATAGACCTTCACAGCACGCATAGTGAACCAATGCATACACATTAAAGTAAGTCATCTAGGCGATTAAGGGACTCCAGGATTGAATGCACACTGTGATGAAGTAATCTGTACTGGAAATGAAACAAAACACCTCCCTGAAGGAGGTAAGGGGATAGGTGCTGACTGAGGGAACCTTGGAAATGAATGGAGCCATAAGACTAAAGGCAAAAAGAACTGCACATAAACCTGTACACTGTTTGATGAAGTTTTTCCCATCAGGGTGGGGTTAATGATTCTGATGCTGATATACATGTGTACTGAAAATCAACAATGAAGCGAATATTGTAGGGAGCCAGGATTCTCACTGTTGGAGTGGGCGTTTACGAACAAGACGGAAAGGAGGCGAGACTATTCCATGTAGTCATAGAGCTGTGGGTATAGGAATGAATCCATATTCATATAGAAATATTTGTAAATGTGTGTAGATACCCTGGTTAATAAGTTCTCATACATTCCCTTGCTCTGTGTGCTGAAAGAAACTGGCAGCAATAACACCCCAACAGCAATGAGCAATCTTGTACCCAGACCTTGTTTTCTAATACCATTCTCTCATAAAAGAAACTAGAACTATTTAGAGAAAAGGCTGATTCTAGGGTAGGGCAAGCTGATTCTAGGACACAAGAAGAACCTGGAGCACCTTGAAATGCCAGAAGGCAAGGGTGTGATCAAAAAAACAAAACCCAGACATCCGTGGCGATCCAGTGGTTGAGACGCCGCCTTCCTGTGCAGAGGGTGTGGATTCAGTCCCTGGTCAGGAAACTTAAGATCTCACATGCTACAGGGGGTGGCCAACAATTCAATAAACAATAGATAAATTAAACACACACACACACACACACATTGATGGTAGTATGTCAAAGGGTCATGGGCATCATCTGAAATGGTCCAAGCTGGAACAATTTGAGCAAGAAAATAAGTAAGGTAATATTGGATTATAACCTAAAGTATAAGGTAAATATCCAGGCATCCAAATGGATACCTGTAAATGAACAATTAAGTAAACAAAGGGAAACAGACAACTCTCTCATATAGAAGGGTTCAAAATCATTCATGTAAATACTTTACCCTAAAAGAGATGAGGCATAACCCCCACTCCATAGGTGTGGGTTATACATAGGACCTGGGCTTCCCTGGTGGCTCAGCTGGTAAAAGAATCCGCCTGCAATGCAGGAGACCTGGGTTCGATCCCTGGGTTGGGAAGATCCCCTGGAGAAGGGAACGGCAACCCACTCCAGTATTCTGGCCTGGTGAATTCCATGAACTGTATAGTCCATGGGGTCGCAAAGAGTCCGACACGACTGAGCGACTTTCACTTTCATACATAGTAACACACGACTTAGCGACTTTCACTTTCATACATAGTAACTACTTTCCAAAGAGTAGAGTATGGAAAAAGCAGGGAGAGAGTGACTTTGCAGGGGAGAATCGGACAAACACCACCTTGCCAGGTGCGCAAGGCCAATGCCAAGGCGAGGCTGAGAATTTGGGCTTTAATACCAGTTTAGTCAGGAGAAAAAGACAAGACCCAGATAGGGACATACTATACACAATGCCTGACCAGCACTATTCAAAACTGTCAAGGTCATGGAAAATAAGCAGTGTCTGACAAGTCATCAAAGCCAGAAGGAGCCCAAGGAGCTGAAATAACTAAGTGTAATGTGGTGAAAAAGAGTATGCCATTAATGTTTTAGTTCACTTTCTGGCACAGAAAGGAGACACTAGGTGAAAAACTAAGGACATTTGAAGGTCTTTAATTAATAATAATGTATCAGTAATGGTCCGTGGACTATAACAAATGTAGCAAAGTAACGTAAGATGTTACTAACAGGGGAAAGTGGGCGCAGCTCTGTGGGAACATCTGTACTGTCTTCACAATTCTTCTGTAAATCTAAAACTGTACTCTAAAATAAAGTTCATTTGGGGAATTCCCTGGTGGTCCAGAGGTTAGGACTCCACACTTTTGCTGCCCAGCACCTGGGTTCAGTCCCTGGTCAGGGAACTAGGATCCCACAGGCCACATAGTGCAGTCAAAGAGAAAGTTTATTTTAAAATAATAAAGAAGGCAATTTGTAGAAGAGGCAATGTAAGTGGTCAGTGGACAAGAAAAAAAAACAAAAACACCCTGACCCCTGTGGTCATTGTAGAGAAGCTAACTAAACCATTAACGGCATACTCTTTTTCACACGTCAAATTAGCTTACACCATAAAGAGCTGCACTATTTTACTCTGCCTTGCGGTTAAGAGGGCACATTCATTTCTTGCTGGTAAAAGTGTAAGTTGCTAAAACTTTTGGACAACAATCTGACATTCTCTACTACAAAGGCATGTGTTTTTGGAGGCCATGTTCTACTGCAGGTGACCCTTAGAAATGAGAGCACTGGAGCACACAAACCGGTATCATGGTATCATGGTATCATGGGCACAAGCAACACAGTTTGGGGCCTATGGTTTTTCTCGTTAACAGAATTTACACAGTAAGATTTTTTTTCTTTTCCCACCCAATATAAGCTGAAAAGCCATGGGATCTGCCTGAGACCTCACTCAGGGCCTGGAAGGAACTGCCTACAGTGTGGGTGAAAAAGGCAATTGGGAGAAAAAAAAGTAAGTGGCTTCCTGCCTGCACCCAGCGGAGCCCAGCTGCTTCCCAGGCACCAGAGTCTGTCCCCTCTCCTGCTCGCCGGCCCACAACCCCCAGCCTGCCTCGGGCTGGGTCCTCCTTCCTCTCTCGCTATAGCAGTGCACTGACCAGAGGCTCTGATTTAACAGAACCACAACAGCTCTTTCCTCCACCCTTTGCCTCTCAGCAACAGAACATCCACATTTTCTCCACTTCCTTGCCTCTCATTGCTTTTTTAATTTTTTAAAGTAGCACATTTAAATAAAACATGTGTGTTAAAATAAAAAAGTTTCCCTACTTCTTGGACAAGCAACCAGCTTCTCTGAGGGTTCCTTTTCTCACTGTAACAAGGATACGACCTTGCTGGGTTTTGAAAGCGCTAAACAAACTAACTCTGCTAAGCACCAAGCTGGTCCTCAGTAAACGCTGGTTCTGGCTGAAGGTGAGAAGGCCCTGTACCTCCGGGTACAGTGGTGCTGGCATCAGCTGGGATATGACCAGGCAAGTCCCTGGACTTCCTCTGCCTTCTTCCCTGCCCACACTGGGGCATCATCTCATATCCTTCATTATCTGAGGACTAGGCTGGAGCTGAGAATTGCAAAGTGAAATCAGCATCGGAAAGGGCCCGCAGACCACAGACCATGCACTCTACCCAACCAGTGCACTCACCAAAGCAGACCGTTCTGCAAGCCCTTAGAGTTCTGGTGATTTCTTTTCTTTTTTTTTTTTTAAATTTTTAAATTTTTACTTTATTTTACTTTACAATACTGTATTGGTTTTGCCATACATTGACATGAATCCACCACGAGTGTGTACAAGCTCCCAATCCTGAATCCCCCTCCCACCTTCCACCCCATATCATCTCTCTGGATCATCCCCACGCACCAGCCCCAAGCATCCTGTATCCTGTATTGAACATAGACTGGCACTTTGTTTCTTACATGATAGTATACATGTTTCAATGCCATTCTCCCAAATCATCCCACCCTCTCCCTCTCTCTCAGAGTCCAAAAGTCCATTCTATACATCTGTGTCTCTTTTGCTGTCTCACATACAGGGTCATCATTACCATCTTTCTAATTTCCGTATATATGTGTCAGTATACTGTATTGGTGTTTTTCTTTCTGGCTTACTTCACTCTGTATAATCAGCTCCAGTTTCATCCATCTCATTAGAACTGATTTAAATGTACTCTTTTTAATGGCTGAGTAATACTCCATTGTGTATATGTACCACAGCTTTCTTATCCATTCATCTGCTGATGGACATCTAGGTTGTTTCCATGTCCTGGCTATTATAAACAGTGCTGCAATGAACATTGGGGTACATGTGTCTCTTTCAGTCCTGGTTTCCTTGGTGTGTATGCCCCGTAGTGGGATTGCTGGGTCATAAGGCAGCTCTATTTGCAATTTTTTAAGGAATCTCTACACTGTTTTCCATAGTGGCTGTACTTGTTTGGATTCCCACCAACAGTGTAAGAGGGTTCCCTTTTCTCCACATCCTCTCCAGCATTTATTGCTTGTAGACTTTTGGATCGCAGCCATTCTGACTGGTGGTCTTGATTTGCATTTCTCTGATAATGAGTGATGTTGAGCATCTTTTCATGTGTTTGTTAGCCATCCGTATGTCTTCTTTGGAGAAATGCCTGTTTAGTTCTTTGGCCCATTTTTTGATTGGGTCATTTATTTTTCTGGAGTTGAGCTGCATAAGTTGCTTGTATATTTTTGAGATTAGGTGTTTGTCAGTTGCTTCATTTGCTATTGTTTTCTCCCATTCAGAAGGCTGTCTTTTCACCTTACTTATAGTTTCCTTTGTTGTGCAGAAGCTTTTAATTTTAATTAGATCCCATTTGTTTATTTTTGCTTTTATTTCCAGTATTCTCGGAGGTGGATCATAGAGGATCCTGCTGTGATGTATGTCGGAGAGTGTTTTGCCTATGTTCTCCTCTAGGAGTTTTATAGTTTCTGGTCTTACATTTAGATCTTTAATCCATTTTGAGTTTATTTTTGTGTGTGGTGTTAGAAAGTGATCTAGTTTCATTCTTTTACAAGTGGTTGACTGGTCTTCCCAGCACCACTTGTTAAAGAGATTGTCTTTAACCCATTGTATATTCTTGCCTCCTTTGTCGAAGATAAGGTGTCCATATGTGTGTGGATTTATCTCTGGGCTTTCTATTTTGTTTCATTGATCTATATTTCTGTCTTTGTGCCAGTACCATACTGTCTTAATCACTGTGCCTTTGTAGTAGAGCCTGAAGTCAGGCAAGTTGATTCCTCCAGTTCCATTCTTCTTTCTCAAGATTGCTTTGGCTATTCGAGGTTTTTTGTATTTCCATACAAATCTTGAAATTATTTGTTCTAGTTCTGTGAAAAATATGGCTGGTAGCTTGATAGGGATTGCATTGAATCTGTAGATTGCTTTGTGTAGTATACTCATTTTCACTATATTGATTCTTCCAATCCATGAACATGGTCTATTTCTCCATCTATTAGTGTCCTCTTTGATTTCTTTCATCAGTGTTTTATAGTTTTCGATATATAGGTCTTTAGTTTCTTTAGGTAGGTATATTCCTAGGTATTTTATTCTTTTCGTTGCAATGGTGAATGGAATTGTTTCCTTAATTTCTTTTTCTACTTTCTCATTATTAGTGTATAGGAATGCAAGGGATTTCTGAGTGTTGATTTTATATCCTGCAACTTTAGTATATTCATTGATTAGCTCTAGTAATTTTCTGGTGGAGTCTTTAGGATTTTCTATGTAGAGAATCATGTCATCTGCAAACAGTGAGAGTTTTACTTCTTCTTTTCCAACCTGGATTCCATTTATTCCTTTTTCTGCTCTGATTGCTGTGGCCAAAACTTCCAGAACTATGTTGAATAGTAGCGGTGAAAGTGGGCACCCTTGTCTTGTTCCTGACTTTAGGGGGAATGCTTTCAATTTTTCACCATTGAGGATAATGTTTGCTGTGGGTTTGTCATATATAGCTTTTATTATGCTGAGGTATGTTCCTTCTATTCCTGCTTTCTGAAGAGTTTGTATCATAAATGGATGTTGAATTTTGTCAAAGGCCTTCTCTGCATCTATTGAGATAATCATATGGCTTTTGCTTTTCAATTTGTTAATGTGGTGAATTACATTGATTGATTTGCAGATATTGAAGAATCCTTGCATCCCTGGGATAAAGCCCACTTGGTCATGGTGTATGATCTTTTTAATGTGTTGTTGGATTCTGATTGCTAGAATTTTGTTGAGGATTTTTGCATCTATGTTCATCAGTGATATTGGCCTGTAGTTTTCTTTTTTTTGTGGCATCTTTGTCAGGTTTTGGTATTAGGGTGATGGTGGCCTCATAGAATGAGTTTGGAAGTTTACCTTCCTCTGCAATTTTCTGGAAGAGTTTCAGTAGGATAGGTGTTCACTCTTCTCAAAACTTTTGGTAGAATTCAGCTGTGAAGCCGTCTGGACCTGGGCTTTTGTTTGCTGGAAGATTTCTGATTACAGTTTCAATTTCCATGCTTGTGATGGGTCTGTTAAGATTTTCTATTTCTTCCTGGTTCAGTTTTGGAAAGTTGTACTTTTCTAAGAATTTGTCCACTTCTTCCACGTTGTCCATTTTATTGGCATATAATTGCTGATAGTAGTCTCTCATGATCCTTTGTATTTCTATGTTGTCTGTTGTGATCTCTCCATTTTCATTTCTAATTTTATTGATTTGATTTTTCTCTTTGTTTCTTGATGAGTCTAGCTAATGGTTTGTCAATTTTATTTATCCTTTCAAAGAACCAGCTTTTTGCTTTGTTGATTTTTGCTATGGTCTCTTTTGTTTCTTTTGCATTCATTTCTGCCCTAATTTTTAAGATTTCTTTCCTTCTACTAACTCTGGGGTTCTCCATTTCTTCCTTTTCTAGTTGCTTTAGGTGTAGAGTTAGGTTATTTATTTGACTTTTTTCTTGTTTCAAAAATATGGAACGCTTCACGAGTTTGTGTGTCATCCTTGCGCAGAGGCCATGCTAATCTCTGTATCGTTCCAATTTTAGTATATGTGCTGCCAAAGCGAGCACGGTTCTGGTGATTTCTGACCTCTCTCCCTCATTCCATACTGGCCACGCCCTCCTCTTAATCCACATGCTCTGAGGGCTTAGGAGGTACCAGCTGGGCAGCCAGGTGCCATGGGTTTCAGACATTCTGACCCAACACACTCTCTTCCTACGAAGAGTTCATCAGAGTGGAGAGCAAAGCAATCAGGTTTCAAACCTGGATGTCACTGGGGAATAGCTGGGTGGCCTTGGCCAACACGTGTCCAGGGCACCCATTTCTCCATCTACAAGAGAGGGAGAATAATATGTGCCTTCAGGGCCCTTAGGAAAATTACGCAGTGCAATCTAGCTCTTAGGATTGTTAACAACAATTCAGCTAAGCAAATTCAAAGATCTGACCAGCTTTATCCAGTGATGGTGGTAAAGGGCACTCCAAGGGGTAGTACAAAATGGGAGGTTTTAATAGGAAGAAGGAGGGTGCAGCAAGGAAGCACTGGCGAGAGAAAAGAAAGGACTGTTTCAGGTCTGGCACCTTGTTTTGAAAGAAGGACAGGGTCTACTGTGCAGGTTACCTCTTCTTCCCTTGGAGTGGGGCTTGGTGCTGATGGTGGAGAAGTCCTGTGGGGCCCTCTGTGGTGTGGGCCAGAAAGTTCCAGACTGCCCAGTTTTAATTGATTCTCTTTGCTGTACACCTGAAACTAATACAACACTGTAAATTAACCATACTCCCCATAAAAATTATAAAAAAAAGACTACATACCTGGGAAAGGTTGAAGCTGCAAATGGGTCTAGGTTTGGTATCATGTGCACAAGCAACACAGTTTGGGGCCTATGGTTTTTCTCTTTAACAGGATTTACACAGTAAGATTTTTTTCTTTTGCTTTGACTGTCACGAAGACATCGAACCACATCATAAGGGGTAGAATTTACTTCTCTCCCTGGTAGCTCAGTGGTAAAGAATCTGCGTGCAGTTCAGGAGACACCAGTTCAGTCCCTGGGTCAGAAGATCCCCTGGAGGAGGAAATGGCAAACCACTCCAGTATTCTTGCCTGAAGAATCCCATGGACAGAGGCACCTGGCAGGCCACAGTCCATAGGGTGCAAAAGAGTCAGATGTGGCTTATTGGGTAAACAACAACAAAGATCTGCAAACAAACAGGAGATGCTGTTGCTGCTGCTAAGTTGCTTCAGTCGTGTCCGACTCTGTGTGACCCCACAGACAGCAGCCCACCAGGCTCCCCCGCCCCTGGGATTCTCCAGGCAAGAACACTGGAGTGGGTTGCCATTTCCTTCTCCAATGCATGAAAGTGAAAAGTGAAAGTGAAGTCGCTCAGTCCTGTCCGACTTCTAGCGACCCCATGGACTGCAGCCCACCAGGCTCCTCCATCCATGGGATTTTCCAGGCAAGAGTACTGGAGTGGGGTGCCATTGCCCTCTCCGAAATAGGGATACATAGTATAGCCTAAAAGATAGACAGTAAAGTAGTTGGATGAATTTTTCAGTTCTATTGATTAAAAAAAAAACAACAACCCAACTTTGCCCGGTGAAAGGTTAAAGGTCATGTCAACATCTGGGCTTTGGTGTTGCCACTAGGAGGCATCAGTTTGCGGAAATAAAACACAGGACTGCAAAGGGATTCTGCTTTCCCTGCAGAAGTTCCAAGCGACGGAACAGAGCTAATTGTCAAGAACTAGGCTGAGGCAGGTGTTGAATTTTCATTTCTAAATTTAGTTTTTAAACCAAGTGACAAATATAATAAAAGAGACTTCGGAATGCCAAGGGAGAGAAAGAAACCTGCATGTTGTTCTTGTGTAAAATACCTTCTAAGAACACACGGCATTATATCGCAATGTTATTAACTTGCCAGGGCTTTGGAGAACCCGTTATTAGAGGAATGTATTACTGTAGATCCCACAATAATAACTGGACACGGACTATCTTGCTTTGGGAGATTTCTTATTTGGTTCCTCAGGGATTTCTTTTGATTCATGTCTACCTGGAAATTTCTGTAAAACGTGAAAATAGGGTTTGCATTCTTTTTTTTTCTTTCCTTAAATGTTTGCTGTTTTATTTTCACTCCTGCAGGGCTGGGGAGCCATGAACGCCCGGGAGCTGTCCTTCTCAACCACCGAGTTCAGAATTAAAAAGAGGGGTTTTGCTACCCTCTAGTGGCCGGCTCTGGTCCCGGTAGCTGGCAGAAGCCACGGAGTAGAGAGAGGGGCGAGGGAGAAAGAAGATCCCCAGCACTGAAGGAGAGAGAGAAAGGAAGATGCCTCCCACCGGGGTGCCAGCCCCTCTGGTGCCCTCCCCACTCCCAGACAGAAAAACCACGGGGCCCTGAGCCCTGGGGAGGTTGGGAGGGAAGACTGGCACACACCAGGGGAGGCAGTGTGGAAACTCCCTTGCCTCGAGGTTCCGTGCTGCAGGTGGAACACGAACATGGAGGCCCTGAGACCTCAGGGCAGCCCTCACCCTGCTGCACCCCTCTGGGCATGCCATGAGAATGAAAAGTCCTCTGTGGCCTCATGTCCCGCATGCACGGGGTCACCCAGCTGGGCTGCTGGCAGGCCCTCCATTCATCTCTGTTTCCCTCCTCCTGGTGAGAGGAGAAAAGATTGGGGCAATCCCAAGTGGAGGCAATGTTTTCCTGTTAGGCGAGCTTCCCCGGGGGACCCCAGAGCCTGCCGCCCTGCCCCCTTCTCTAGGCCGTGGCTACAGCTCTCTGTGATTGTGGGTGTACTGGAAAACAGACAAGGGCGATGCTGCCGCCCAACTCTTTGACTTCTCCAGCTCTCTGAAGTTGTCATTAAGTTTAAACAGCCCTATGTGGACCATACAGTTCTAGAGAGACAATGTGAACACTTTGCAACCCCAGGGCTGTGCATGAAAAGGGTGGATACAAGATGAATTGAGCAAGTTTTGAAGTGAAAGGAGGGATAAGACAGGACGCATTCAAAAGCACACATCCATTCATCCAACAAACCTCTTCCACCATCTTATAAACAGTAAATGTGATTTACTGGGTCATACATTTGTCTTCCCTCCTAGACAGACAGTTGAGACTCTGCTCTGCTCATCGTACTCATCTTGGTATTCCCAGCACTCCACACAGTACCTGACACGCCGTAGCGTCTCAAAAATTGTCTGCATGCTGTTGACAACAGCCAAGACATGGAAGCACCCTAAATGTCCATCAACAGAGGAATGGATAAAGAAGATGTGGTACGTCTATGCCATGGAATATCACTCAGCCATTAAAAAGAATATGAAACAATGCCATTTGCAGCAACTTGGATGAACCTAGAGATTGCCATACTGAGTGAAGTAAGTCAGACAGAAGGAGAAATATTGTATGACATCCCTTATATGTGGGCTCTAAAAAGAAACGATACAAATGAACTTAAAAACCGGAAAGGAACTCTCAGACTTAGAGAACAAACTTATGGCTGCTGGAGGGAATGTGAGGAAGCGACAGTTAGGGAGTTTGGTATGGACATGTACACACTGCTGTATTTTAAATGGATAACCCACAGGGACCTACTGTATACCTTAGGGAACTCTGCATATGTTGCGTGGTAGTATGGATGGGAGAGGAGCCTGGAGGAGAGGGATATTTGCATGTATGGCTGTTTCTTTGTTGTGCACCTGAAACTATCACCGTGCTGTTAATCAGCTATACCCCAATATAAAATAAGAAGTTTTACCATCTGAGCCAACAGGGAAGTCCCCAAAGTAAAAAGTTAAAAAAAAAATCTGTTTGCATGAGGAATGGAACTGAGCTAGGCCTTCAGTGAGATATCCACGTTCATCAGACATGGCTCCTGCCACCAATAACATATGACCCAAAGATAAATACTTAAATACCAGATGAGAAGACTCATGTGAAAGCAGTGGCATTATGCTTAACACAAAGTAGGCCCATGATTGGGTTCCCAGGTGGTGCTAGCGGTAATTTGGCATCATCCTGCCAATGTAGGAGACGCAAGAGATGCAGGTTCAATCCGTAGGTTGGGAAGGTCCCCTAGAGAAGGGCACTGCAACCTACTCTGGTATTCATGCCTGGGAAATCTATGGACAGAGGGGCCTGATGGGCTACAGTCCAAAGGGCACAGGCCCACGATAAGTACTTAAGTTTCTTTCCTCCTTCCCTTTCCTTTATTCTCTCTAGAATCTACCCTCCAAAGATTTCCTTGAAAGAGATGAAGTGCTCAAGCATTTGGAGGAGGCAAGATTAATTTGCCTGGGAGAACAAAGGAAGGCTTCCTGGAGGAGGTAGCATTTGATCTGGCTCAAGCAGCATAAACCAAGATGTAGAGGTTTGGGGAAAAGAGATGTGTGGAGGAATGTGGAAAAATTCAGTTTAGCTTATGGAAAGGTATGTGAAGAGGAGAAGCAGAAAATGGTGTAGGAGAGTTTCTTGTACACTACAACAGGGGAGGCTCTAATGCTTGTGGTTAAAGACCTGGATTTCAGGACTTCCCTGGCAGTTCAGTGCTTAGGATTCTGCGCTTCCACTGCAGAGGGCATGGGTTCCATCTCTGGTTAAGGAACTAAGATCCTGCAAGCCGAGCAGCGCAGCCAAAAAAAAGCAAACAAAACAAAACCCCAAAGACCTGCATTTTGTTGCCAAAGAGACCAGACACTCTTGGCTTGGCCCAGACTCTGGCAAGCTACCTAACTCTTCCAAACCTCACTTTCTTCAACTGTAATCCGGGGGTGATACCGCTGCTGCTGCTGTTTACTCACTAGTTGTGTCTGACTCTTTGTGACCTCATGAACTGTGGCCCACCAGGCTCCTCTGTCCAGGGGATTTCTCAGGCAGAGTACTGGAGTGGGTTGCCATTTCCTCCTCCCGGGGATCTTTCCAACCCAGGGATGGAACCCGAGTCTCCTGTTTGGCAGGCAGATTCTTTACCACTGAGCTACCTGGAAAGTCCATGGAAATGATACAACTTACTCTTTAAAAAACAAAGAGAAGAGCACACTGTAAATGCATGCAGTCCTTTTTTTTTTTTTTTTTTTCTACTTTGGAAAATGTTACATATTAGCACATATTGGGTTGACCCTATATTCACTTATATGCCATTATCATAATTTAGCTAACCATCCTTTTATTTGTGCCCCTTAAATTCATAAAGGGGCACTACTATATCAAAGGGTACATGAAATTTAAATTCTGACACAATTACCAGATTACTCTCAATAAAGGGTAACTTGGTTTCACTCCCATCAGCAACATATATATATACAGGTCTGTTTCCCTATGCCCTCACTAATGCTCCCATCACACTTTCTGGTCTTTGCCAATTTGAAAGCTTTTAAACTGGTATCTATAGTTTTAATTTATATTTAACTGAGTTAGGCATCTTTTCAATGTTTAAAGGAAAGGCATTTGTATTTTCTTCTCTGGGAACTATTTGTAGCCTTTGGCCATTTCAGTTTGTTAGGGGTTTTTTTTCTTACTGATTTATAGGAGTTCTTTATTTATTAAGGAAATTAGTTCTTTGGGTATGGTTTCAGCTTGTCATTTCTCTTCCACTATGCTTATTTTTTTCCCCATGCGGATGTGTTTTATCTTTATGTCATCAGACTGATTATTCTGGGTTTTGAATCATTTCTAGAAAGGACCTCCCTACTTCAAGGCAATAAGAAAAATCTTTGACATATCTGAATTTATTTGGAGGTGAATAAAGAGGCAGGCTTTCTAGGGGGCTCAGTGGTAAAGATTCCACTTGTCAGTGCAGGAAATGCAGGAGACGCAGCAGACTCAGGTTCGATCCCTGGGTCGGGAAGGTCTCCTGGAGTAGGAAATGGCAACCCACGTCAGTATTCTTGCCTGGGAAATCCCATGGACAGAGGGGCCTGGTGGGCTACAGTCCATGGGGTCGCAAAGAGTCAGACACGACTAAGTGACTGGGCATGAACACACACAGCTTATTTTATACCCAAAGTTTGCACCTCTTAATCCCCTACCCTTGTATTGTCCCCCCTCCTCCACCTCTAACCACTAGTTTGTACTCTATATCTTTGAGTCTGTTCCCTTTGGGTTATATTCACTAGTTTATTTTTTAGATTCTCTATATAAGTGATAACGTACTGTATATGTCTTTGTTTTTCTGACTTTTTTCACTTAGCATAATATCCTCCAAGCCTATCCATGTTGTTGCAAATGGCAAAACATCATTTTTTATGGCTGAGTAGTATTCCATTTTATACATGCATCACATCTTCTTTATCCACTCATTTGTTGATGGACACTTTGGTTACCTCTATATCTTGGCTATTGTAAATAATGCTGCTATGAGCATTGCGGTGCATGTGTCTTTTCAAATTAGAGCTTTCATTTTTTTCTGAATGTTCTACTCTTGGGATTGCTGGATCATATGGTAATTCTATTCTTACTCTTTTGGGGAGCCTCCATACTGTTTTCCAAAGTGGCTGTACCAATTTACATTCCCACCAACAGTGTATGAGAGTTCCTACTTTTCTACATATCCTCACAACATTTGTTATTTGTGGTCACGGTGGCCTTCTTTTTGGGCAACCACTGGAAAGTCTTTTTGCCTCGAATTCCTTAACATTTTAAACTGATCACTCTCACTCTGTAAGCACTGCCAGTATGCTGTACCTTCCTGGTTCTGGCTACCTCTTTTTCCTTTAGAACTGAACTTGGGTGTCCTCTCTTCCAGGAGAACGTCTCTAATTCCCCTGACTCTCCAAACCCAGGGCTGGTCAAGACTCACATCTCCATGCTCTCAGCTCCCTGAGTATTTCTGACAGGTCCTGCCACCTATTCACAGCCAGCCCTCTTGTCAGATGGAAATGTCTTTAAAGCAGGGATATTCCTTCCCAGCTCATCCCAGCAAGTTTGTTCCACTGAATGCCACCCTTTTAGCCAAACGGAAATATTTTCAATAGATGGTGTTATAAAAATAAGTATTAAATTCTATCAAATTGAATCTTAGGACTTCAACACTATATGGACCCTTCAGAAGAGGAAACTGAGGTCTTGAGGATGAAGTGGCTAGGTATGTCTGTACTTGGGCCAAGATGTGAGCAACATTACTGGTGGAATGAAGCTTGTTACCGACAGCAGAAACTATCCCTGGGCTGAGGTTTGTTCGTGTAGTGCAAAACATGTTCATCAACTGGTGTGGCCTGTGGCCCTAATGTCTAAACATTTCTTTGGCTTCTGTATTTTCTTTATCATTTTTATAATACACTTTTTAAAAAGTTTACCTTTTGATTATAAAAGTATACATTGCTTATTATAGAGATTTGGGAATATCAGTTCAGTTCAGTCACTCGGTCATGTCTGACTCTTGGTGACCCCATGGACTGCAGCACGCCAGGCTTCCCTGTTCTTCACCAACTCTCGGAGCTTGCTCAAACTCATGTCCATCGAGTCAGTGATGCCATCCAACCATCTCATCATCTGTCCTCCCCTTCTCCTCCTGCCTTCAATCTTTCCCAGCATCAGGGTCTTTTCCACTCAGTCAGTTCTTTGCTCAGGTGGCCAAAGTACTGGAGTTTCAGCTTCAGCATCATTCCTTCCAAAGAAATCCCAGGGCTGATCTTCAGAATGGACTGGTTGGATCTCCTTGCCATCCAAGGGACTCTCAGAGTCTTCTCCAGCACCACAGTTCAAAAGCATCAATTCTTTGGTGTTCAGCTTTCTTTATAGTCCAACTCTCACAACCATACACGACCACTGGAAAAACCATAGCTTTGACTAGACGGACCTTTGTTGGTAATGTCTCTGCTTTTTAATATGCTGTCTAGGTTGGTCATAGCTTTTCTTCCAAGGAGCAAACATCTTTTAATTCCATGGCTGCAGTCACCATCTGCAGTGACTTTGGAGCCCCCCAAAATAAAGTCTATTACTGTTTCCATTGTTTTCCTATCTATTTGCCATGA
This sequence comes from Budorcas taxicolor, assembly GCF_023091745.1. Taxonomy (NCBI): domain Eukaryota; kingdom Metazoa; phylum Chordata; class Mammalia; order Artiodactyla; family Bovidae; genus Budorcas; species Budorcas taxicolor. The sequence goes on along the minus strand of NC_068923.1, from coordinate 74,919,540 downwards.
AGTGATGGGACCAGATGCCACTATCTTAGCTTTTTGAATGTTGAGCTTTAAGCCAACTTTTTCACTCTCCTCTTTCACTTTCATCATCAGTCTCGTTAATTCTTCTTTGCTTTCTGCCATAAGGGTGGGAATATGTGAAATAGTAAAATAAGGAAAGAAAATGACAAATTATCTGAATTCTGCCAGCCAGAGAAAGCCTGTCTTATTTATGGTATATCACCACTAGGCCTGTAACTAAAGTCAAGATGTGTGTTGAATTTTATGTTTTCATTTTTCCATTTGAATTGTGAGCATTTCTCTAAGTCCTTAAAAAATGTGTTTTTCTTTGCAGCCTTTGTGTTATGAAGCTTGTTCGTGTACTGTATGGAATTAATTTATAAATAAAAAGAAGCTTTAATGAAAAGGAAAAATGCTACACACTGTATTTTTTATATTGTTATTAATCACTAAGTCATGTCTGACTCTTTGCAACCTCATGGACTACAGCATGCCAGGCTTCCCTGTCCCTCACTATCTCCAAGAGTTTGCTCAGACTCATGTCCATTGAGTTGGTGAGGCCATCCAATCTCATCCTTTGTCACCCCCTTCTCCTCCTGTCCTCAATCTTTCCCAGGATGAGAATTCTTTCCAATGAGGTCAGCTCTTCGCATCAAGTGACCAAAGTATTGGAGCTTCAACAATTATTTATAGTAGGTACACTTTACATGGATTGACCATATTTTCCTAACATCTAGGTGGCTTGAAGTTTTTCATCGCAATTAATGAAAAATGTGTTTATTCCATCATCTTGCTGTAATGAAACAATATCTTTGAATTAAATCTCTACCTGTGTTTCAAATCATTGCTTTAGGAGCCACATATGGTTTTTGTCCTCAACTTAGAGGAAAGATTTTTAAAAGACAAATTATTTCAAAATTATCAAGAGATAATGCTGTTTTTCAGACTTACAGATATGGAAAACAAAGTTACAGTTACGAAAGGGGAAACATCAGTTCAGTTCAGTTCAGTTCAGTCGCTCAGTCATGTCCAACTCTTTGTGACCCCATGAATCACAGCACGCCAGGCCTCCTTGTCCATCACCATCTCCCGGAGTTCACTCAGACTCATGTCCATCGAGTCAGTGATGCCATCTAGCCATCTCATCCTCGGTCGTCCCCTTCTCCTCCTGCCTCCAATCCCTCCCAATGTCAGAGTCTTTTCCAGTAAGTCAACTCTTCGTATGAGGTGGCCAAAGTATTGGAGTTTCAGCTTTAGCGTCATTCCTTCCAAAGAAATCCCAGGGCTGATCTCCTTTAGAATGGACTGGTTGGATCTCCTTGCAGTCCAAGGGACTCTCAAGAGTCTTCTCCAACACCACAGTTCAAAAGCATCAATTCTTCGGCGCTCAGCCTTCTTCACAGTCCAACTCTCACATCCATACATGACCACAGGGAAAACCATAGCCTTGACTAGACGGACCTTAGTCGGCAAAGTAATGTCTCTGCTTTTGGTTGGGGGGATAAATCAGGAGCTTGAGATTAACACATTCACACTACTACATAGAAGATAGATAACCAACAAGGGCCTCCTGTAGAGAACAGGGAAATCGACTCAATACTCTGTGATAAGCTATATGAGAGAAGGATCTGGAAAATAATATATACACATGCAGAACTAAACCACTTTGCTATACACCTGAAACTAACGCAACATTGTAAATCAACTATACTCCAATACAAAATTTTAATGAGAGAATGCTGTTTTTCAAGTTGCCTTAAAAGCATTGATTACATTTCAGTCAGAAAAAGGAAAGGTTATTTTTTAAATAAACAGCCAAAAAACCAATATAGTGGAATGGCACTGAGTCTAGCTGCAGACTAAGAGAGCATGCGTGCATGCTGTCACTTCACTCATGTCCGACTCTGTTCAGCCCCATGGACTGTAGCCCACCAGGATTCTCCATCCATGGGATTCTCCAGGCAAGAATACTGGAGGGGGTTGCCATGCCCTCCTCCAGGGGATCTTCCTGACCCAGGGATTGAACCTGTGTCTCCAGTGTCTCCTGCTTTGGCAGGTGGGTTCTTTACCACAAGACCACCTGGGAAGCCTCTGCAGCACAAGAGACCTGGCTCTAATATTTGAGGGAGGGATTGATTTTTCTTTCTACTTAGAGCTGTAAATTAGATGTTAATTGCTGTTATATAACACTAAAGAAGGGATGTTGCTTTTGAACTATGTTTTCCATTTGTATAAAAGTTAAATAGTTTGAGTTCAAAAATAAAAGAAAGTAGAAAGAATATTCTGGTTTTTAGAACATGGATGCCAGCTACTAGATTTAAGTTCATAGCCATAGAAAATGCCAAAGTAAAATAAGCTGTTTCCCTAGTAATCTGCGCCCAGGAAAAACTTCCATCTTAAGCCTCAAAATAGGACATTTTAAAATTTATAGCATCATAAAATACATTTTAAACAAGGTAAAATCTAAAATAAATTCAGGTTTGACAGATTAAAAATGAAATCAAGTAATCAAATAGCCCTCTAAATGTTTCTATTTTTAGGTTCTAAGTGTATTTGTCTTATGGACATTATACTGGATTATGGTGACTACACTTTTATTTCACAGACATTTTTATTATTAAATTGTCCCAACTATCAAATCTTTGCTTCTCATGAAATGTGAAATGAAAAAATAATTTTCAAGAAGAAATAATTTTCAAGAAGAAATACTATACCTCAAAACAGCTTTTGACGTAGCATGTATTTTCCAATTTGCTCTTGGAATATTTTTCTTTTTTAATCACTAGAGGCAACTGCTTAAAAACAGGATGAACGAGGGCAAGCAAGATTGCTATGGAAGTGGTTTGGAGGCTACACAACAATTGTGAGCTCACTTGGGAACTAAACCACTGGGACTCTCTGCAAAACAAAAATTCAAGTTTCAGGAGAGTGCTCCCAGTGAGGCTGGGGCAGGACCAAAATACAGAGGAATCCTCCATGTGAATCCCTTACAGATTTTCCAGGAAATAAAACGATCACTCACATTTATTGACTAATTACTGCATACTGGGGGCCACTGGGGGCACTTTGCAGATATCATTCCATCTAACCATCCCCCAATTCCTCCACCCCTTGCCTAGCCCCATGAAGTAACTGCTGCTGCTGCTGCTGCTGCTGCTACTAAGTCGCTTCAGTCGTGTCCGACTCTGTGCGACCCCATAGACGGCAGTGCACCAGGCTCCCCCGTCCCTGGGATTCTTCAAGCAAGAACACTGGAGTGGGTTGCCATTTCCTTCTCCAATGCGTGAAAGTGAAGTCACTCAGTCATGCCCGACTCTTAGCGACCCCATGGACTGCAGCCTACCAGGCTCCTCCATCCATGGGATTTCCCAGGCAAGAGTACTGGAGTGGGGTGCCAGGACCCCCATTTTACACATAGGGAAGTTGATGACCAGAGAATCTCTCCCCAGAGAAGTCTCTCCCGAGTCACAAGGCTCGGGAGCAGCTAGGGTTCAGTCCGGGCGTGCGATGACAAAGCCCCAGCTTCTAATTCCCTGACCCTACCCCTTTAGTCAAGTTTTAGCACTGAGAGAAAGCAGAGCAGGAATACAAGTGGGAAGGAGGATGAAATCTCCCAAATCGGATTTCTAAACCAAACTGCAAGAAAGTTGCAATGCTTTAACAAAAGAATAATCTGGGTTTTCCAAGGACTCTCCATAGATACATGGTTTAAGAGGATGAGACCCACAAATACAGCAGTGCTGGGATGCTTGAGTTGGCAGACTCAACCTTCTCTTCCTTCCCTCTGGCTCCCCTTGGAGATGAGTGGCTGTTCTGCCTGCTCCCCAGTCCTTACAGTTGTTGTTCAGTCGCTCAGTCAAGTCCGACTCTTTGTGACCCCATGGACTGCAGCACAACAGGCTTCCCTGTCCTTCACCATCTCCCAGAGTATGCTCAAACTCATGTCCATTGAGTCTGTGATGCCATCCAACCAACTCATCCTCTGTCGCCCCCTTCTCCTCCTGTCCTCAATCTTTCCCAGCATCAGGATCTTTTCCAATGGGTCGGCACTTTGAATCAGGTGGCCAAAGGTCTGTATAGTCAAAGCTATGGTTTTTTCAAGTAGTCATGTACAGATGTGAGAGTTGGAATTTCAGCTTCAGCATCAGTCCTTCCAATGAATAGTCAAGGTTGATTTCCTTTAGGATGGACTGGTTGGATCTCCTTGCTGTCCAAGGGACTCTGAAGAGTCTTCTCCAATACCACAGTTCGAAAGCATCCATCCTTTGGTGCTCAGCCTTCTTTATGGTCCAACTGTCACATCTGTCCATGACTACAGGAAAAACCATAGCTTTGACTATACAGACCTTTGTCATCAAAGTAATGTCTCTACTTTTTAACACACTTTTAGGTTTGTCGTTGCTTTTCTTCCAAGGAGGAAGCATCTTTTAACTTCCTGGTTGCAGTCACCGTCCACAGGGAGTTTAGAACCCAAGAAAATGAAGTCTGTTACTGTTTTCATATTTTCCCCATCTATTTGCCATGAAGTGATGGGACCGGGCGCCATGATTTTAGTTTTTTGAATGTTGAGTTTTAAGCCAGTTTTTTCACTCTCCTCTTTCACCTCCATCAAGAGGCCCTTTAGTTCCTCTTTGCTTTCTGCCATAAGGCTGGTATCATTCACATATCTGAGGTTATTGATATCTCTCCTGGCAATCCCTAGTCCTGCGATCACTTTATTCCTGGTTCCAGCCTTGCCTCAGAATTCAGATAGGCCTGGGACTTCCCTGGTGGTCCAGGGGCTGAGACTCCACTCTCCCAATGCAGGGGGCCTGGGTTCGATCCCTGGTCAGGGAACTAGATCCTGCATGCCACAGTGAAAGATCCCACAAGCAGCAATGAACACTGAAGCTCCTGTGTGCCTCAACTAAGACTCAGTGCAGCCAAATGAATACATATTAAAAACAAAAACAAAACAATCCAGATAGACCTACCTGCACTGCCCTGGAGCCACGGACCCACCTGCAGCATCCGCTCTGGAGGGAGACGTTCAAAGAAGCCCACTTCCACTTCGAGTATCCTCTGAGTTCTTAGGTTTCATTTCACCTGTAATGAAATTGATGTTTTAATTTGCTGGTTGTGGTTCCTCCTGTCTATCTGCCAAAGCCCAGAAGTGGGAGAGGAAGGGGAGGGAGCAGCCAGGGATTGGGTCCAGCACCCTAGTAAATCCTCCCCACCACCCAAAAACAGAGGAGCCTGGTGGGCTGGAGTCCAGGGCATCGCAAGAGTAAGACCCAACTTAGCGACTAAACCACCACCACCACTATCCTATTAAAACCCTTGACTCTCAAGACCTGAAGGAGCTGGATGTGGGCTCTTAGACATCTTTGGGCTCTAAAGTTCTGTGAAATTGATTAGAGGAAAAAAAGTATAGAAAGACAGGTCACTTACAAAAGAAAAAACAAAAAAAGAAACTTTGAGCTATTTAAATCCTAACCTCAAATATTTATATTTAGAACCTAGAGTATTTTTAAAAAATCTTTGAAAATATCATTTTTAGAACAAAATTCAGCCTGAGTTGATAAAGTTCCCCAGGGATTATCACAGATTAAATCTTCAATAACCTGGCTTTATGGCTGTCTTTACCTCCCGACTCTGCTTTATAACCCAAAACATCTCCACTCTTCATCATGGAATTGCAACATCATTAATGTTAAGCAGATAAGTTAGGGGGAAAAGAACCAGAAATGGCTTTCTCGACAAAAGAGAATCCATTCTGGCCTAAGCCATTCTGTGATCTAGGGCTTCCCAGGTGGCGCTACTGGTAAATAAGCCGCCTGCCAATGCAGGAGACATAACAGACACGGGTTCAATTCCTGGGTCAGAAAGATCCCCTGGAGGAGGGCACGACAACCCACTCCAGTACTCTTGCCTGGAAAATCCCAAGGACAGAGGAGCCTGGCGGGCTACAGCCCATAGGGTCGCAGAGTCGGACACGACTGAAGTGACTTAGCACACACACACCATTCTGTGATCTAAGCCTTGCCGAAGTACTTGCCTCTGAACAAGTCTCAGAACAAAGGAATAATCTCAAAGGAACAAAGGAATGCAGGAAAAGAAAAAAAAGCAGTCAGACCTTTGTGCAGAGCCCTAGTTCCTCCTCAAGGGATATATTTACACAACAATAAGTCTGTGACTTCAATCCACTAAAGCTTGGACTCTGGACCTTTGCCCCATTTCTATGTTGAACTCTCTTCTGCTCAAGCCCCTTCATGAATGGATACCCTTAGCTTAAAATTTCTGCAAGTTTGCTGTCTGGGGAGATGTTGCTTTGGGCAAGATCCCCAGTGCTCTTCTTACTTGCTGAAAGTAATAATAAATCCTCCCTTCTCCTGAGCTTTGGCTTGGTTGTGCCTACTGGCACGACACCCACTGAGAGGTGAGCCCAGTTTCGGGGAACATTAAGGCCTCCAGCCCCTTTCTGATCACAGTCACCACCCCTCCTCCCTAATCTGTCCTTCCACGATATCCAACCATGAGTCCTTCCATTCTCCTTTCTCCAGCCCTTTGGAGAACACAGTCTCTTGCCTGCCTTGGGTCTGTTTCCCCTTCGTCCCACACCTGCTATTCCTCCCCCACAGTCACCGTGGTCTAAGAGAGGGGCCACAGGAGACTTGCGACTCAGGCCCAGTCAACCCATCTTTTCAATAAATATGTATATGGTGCATATCCTGAGCTCGGCCCTGTTCTAAGTACTTCATAAATGTTGATTTATGTAAGCCTCCTAAGGATTTTTACATAAATTGAGCCTTGGTGGTTCAGACAGTAAAGAATCTGCCTGCAATGGAGGAGGCCTGGGTTCGATCCCTGGGTTAGAAAGATCCCCTGGAAGAGGAAATGGCAACCCACTCCAATATTCTTGCCTGGAGAATCCCATGGACAGAGGAGCCTGGTGGGCTACAGTCCATAGGGTCGCAAAGAGTCGGACACACTGAAGCCACTTAACATTCATGCTCAAACAGACAAAATGGGAGCCCCTGATCAAACAGTGCCTGAAGCCAGAACTCCTGGCCTTTACAGTTTGTTGAGCTAGTGAGTTACATTTCTGTTTATAAAAACTTTGGGTTGGGCTGTTCTTCGCTTGCTAGCTTTCTGCTCGGTCTCTCTGCATCCCGCTCTCCCCTTCCAGCCCAGCCTGACCCACAGTCATCCAAGAAACATTTTAAAAGAATAACTCAGATCACATTACTCCCTGTTCAGAACCCTGTGATTCCATTTGCCTTTGGCTTAAATTCCTTGATAATTTACCCTTGCAGCATTTTCTCCAGGACTACTCCCTTAAACATAACATACGGGAAACTCTGACCGTCCCCCAGGGGTCCTGATCCCTCCTATTTCTGGTTCGGGCTGTTTCTTCCTTAGTTCTTGCTCACTCCCATCTGCCTGGCAGATTCTACCCACCCTCCAAGGTCCAGCTTTCAAGCCCCCTTCTCGCGTCTCCCAGCCACAAGTCCCTCCCCCGCCCCCATCCCACACACCACACTTCTGCTTCCGCAGCCCTTTGCTTATTTGCTTATAAACTCTTACGGCCCCTGACCGGGTCTGCTGAGATGTGCCAGAGGCCGCCCCCAGGGAGCACCCGAGATCTGGCCCTAGTGCGCCCCTGTCCTGCACTGCAGGTGTGATGACGCCTGCTCCTTCCCGTTTCAGCAGTCGAACCCTCTGATGCCTTTCTTATTAAAAGTGTGAGATTCCCGAGGAGAAAGGGGACCCCGTGGAGGGCCTGGTCGTTTCTGAAGTTCCTGCCGGCGCTAATTGCACTTTAGCCAGAGGCGCTGGCTGCTCCCCGCGTGTCAGCCTGGCCCGGCCGAAGCTGGCCCGCCCTCTCCTGCCAGCTCCACCCGCCAAGTCGTCTGCCCGCCGGGCTTGTTCCGACCGTGGGATAAAGGCCGTCTGAAACCCGAGCGACGGTTAAAAATAACCCACAGCGCTGACCCACTAAGGGCCCGCGGGGGGATCTTCTAAGTGGGGTAAGCCGTCTCTGGGGCTCGCCCCACTTCCACCCGAGCTGGTGGGGCCTTCGGTCTCTCAGGAGAAGCCTCTGCTGACCCAGGCGAGGGGCGGGCAAGTGCACCGGCTCCCACCCGTGCTGGGGGCTTCCAGCCTGGGTGGAGCCGCTGAGGTCACAGCCAGAAGCACTTCTGCTAACAGACGACAGACGCCGGGCGCTCAGCGGTCCCTGCGCGCCCTGGGCTCAGCGCCTCCTCCCTCCCGCCCCTGGGCACGCGCCCGAGCCCGTCATCCAGGAGGGACACGATCAGCTGTAGTCCCCCAGCCTTCTCTCCTGCCCAGGTCAGGGCAAGGTGGCAAGTTTCCGCTGAAGTTTTTCTCTGGGAGGCTGCCTTGGCGTGACAGAGCAGGATAAGAGAGCAATCCTTTAGGACTGTCCTCAGGGTGCTGTCTCATTAAAAGCTAGAGATATACATCCTAATTTGGAAAGGTCTCCCAAGACATACCCTTATATGAAAAAAGTCATAGAATAGCATTATAGTGTGAGTCAACTTATCAATTATACAATGATATGTCTACGTGGGTTAGTTTATAAATACACTAAAAGCAATCAAAAGTTGTCTGGAAACCCAACTAACTGTGGAGAAGCATTATTTCAGGGGAGACCTGAGAGGTGAAAAGAGTTTTGTACTTGTTACTTTGTGCTGCTGCTGCCGCCAAGTTGCTTCAGTCGTGTCCGACTCTGTGCGACCCCATAGACGCCACCCCACCAGGCTCCCCCGTCCCTGGGACTCTCCAGGCAAGAACACTGGAGTGAGTTGCCATTTCCTTCTCCAATGCATGAAAGTGAAAAGTGAAAGTGAAGTCGCTCAGTCATGTCTGACTCTTCGCGACTCCATGGACTGCAGCCTACCAGGCTCCTCCCGCCCATGGGATTTTCCAGGCAAGAATACTGGAGTGGGTTGCCATTGCCTTCTCTTTGTGCACTGAAGTGTTATTTGAACTTTTATAATGAGAATCTACCCAGGAGATACAAATTGAAGTAAACATGAGATATCACTTTATAAATCAAGATCAGTGAAATTGGAAAAATGTGTAAAACATTTTGCTGGTGGCAATAGAGGGGAGGGGGTGTCAGGGCTTTCTGTGTAGCTCAGTTGTTAAAACATCTGCCCGCAATGCGGAAGACCTGGATTCAATTCCTGGGTCAGGAAGTTCCCCTGGAGAAGGAAATGGCTACCCACTCCAGTATGCTTGCCTGGAGAATCCCATGGACAGAGGAGCCTGGCAGGCTACAGTTTATGGGATTGTAAGAGTCACTCAGCACCATCTTTGCTTATTCTCATTCAGTAGAAATGGGAAAAGCTATATAGCCTTTTTGGAAAGTAGTCTGGTGGCATCTACTACAATAAAAACACATCATTGGAACTTCCCTGGCAAGCCAATGGTTAAGCCTCCACGCTTGCACCGCAGGGGCATGGGTTTGATCCTTGGTCAGGGAACTAAGATTCTGCATGCTGCACAGTTCAACTAAAAAACCCCAACAAAACAAAACAGAAAAAGCACACATATAGTACACGTGTCCCTTTAAGGTATAGAGTCCAGCGGTTTCAGTATATTCAGTTTGTAACCATCACCACAACCAATTTCAGAAGTTTCATCACTCCAAAAGAACCCCCCGCACCGAATCCATGAGCAATCAGTCCAGTTCTCTACCACCACTCTCCCCACCCACCCCTAGACAACCACCAACAATCTACTTTCTGTGCCCTTGGATTTGCGTATTTTGGGACATTTCATGTAAATGGAATCGTTCGGTATGTGGTCCTTCGTGACTGGCTTCTTTCACTTAGAATGGTGTTTTTCAAGGTTCATCTATGGTGCAGTGATTTTATTCTTGGGAATCCACTACATGGCAATAAAAGCATTTGTGCCTCAGGACAGATGTACAAGAACGTTTATTGTAGAAATTTTCATAACCATTAAAAAAGACAAATTGGAAATGCTGGAGACCCTCATGAGCAGGAATAGAATACACACACCGTGGAATATTATGCGACAGCTACAGAAGGATGCATGGGCGCCAGGCCAGTTGCATCGGAGGGAATTGCTTAAGTGAGAAAAAGGAAGATACAAAAGAATACATATTATATTCTAACCCACTTTTTGATATGCAAATTAATTCTAAAAATACTCTCAATTTATGCTTTATGACTGAATCTGAGAAGACCTAAACTGAGTTCAAAGATGGCAGAAGAATTCATGTTGATGTGTGGCAGAAACCAACACAACATCATAAAGCAATTAACCTCCAATTGGGGCTTCCCTAGTGGCTCAGACAGGAAAAGAAGTGAAGTGAAGTGAGAGTCGCTCAGCTGTGTCTGATTCTGTGATCCCATGGACTATACAGTCCATGGAATTCTCCAGGCCAGAATACTGGAGTGGGTAGCCTTTCTCTTTTCCAGGGGATTTTCTCAACCCAGGGACCGAACGCAGGTCTCCCGCATTGCAGGTGGATTCTTTACCAGCTGAACCACAAGGGAAGTCCAGACAGTAAAGAATCTGCCCGCAGTGCCAGAGCCCGGGGCTTGTTCCCTGGGTTGGGAAGATTCCCTGGAGAAGGGCATGGCAACCCACTCCAGCATTCTTGCCTGGAGAATCCCATGGACAGAGGAGCCTGGCGGGCTACAGTCCATGGGGTTGCAAAGAGTTGGAAATGATTGAGTGACTAAGACTTTCACTTTCAAAAATAAATAAATTAATAATAATAATAATAAAGATGGCACAATGAAACCCTTGAGCACTCTTAGACCTACTCACAAGCTCCACTGAGCCTACAAAGTATATGAGAAATGCCCAGACACAGGGGACATTTGAAACAGGGCTGTTTCTGGAGTCACTTTCTTTTCTTCCTGCAGAGGGCTCCATCCAGGTGAAGAGGTTGCTCTCCTGGGCTTTTGCTTTCTACCCCCATGAAAGCCCTCCAGCATCTGCTTATGTCATATACACATCAGTCAGCAATTCTGCTCCTCCGCAAGCCCTGTCTGCCCGGCCCACCGCCCAGGGCCTGGGAGCTGACCCTAGCTGGTCCGCCCTGAGGGGGCTCCCCTTCCTGGTGCCTGCGTCTCAGGTTGTGTGGTGTCTTGCATTTGCAGAATCCAGGCCTTTACTTTTTAGATCCCCTTAGGAGCTTTCCATGGGCAGGCCTGGCTCTGGCTTCACCCAGTACACGTGTGGACAGAGAAAGATATGGACACACCTGGCTGTAATCATAGGTTCTGGGGGAGAGTAAGTCAAGGGTGGAAACTGGGTGGTAAAGGGAAGGCAAGAGAGGGAAAGGGGAGCCAATAATAAAAGGAAAAGAAAAAGAGGAGCCATGCACAATCACATTTATGCATCTGGAAAAAATTCTATATATGTTAAGACATATATAAAGACATTAAAAATTAAGAAGGCGAAGAGAATATACTCCTTGGCTAATTTTAAAAGGATTAACAGAAAAGATGCCAACTACCTGACTGCACGAAGGACTCCATCCTTCCCTCCCATTTTCCATATTGCACCCCGGGGAAGGGTTTTGTGTGCAGAACTGTGAGCTCACAGGCTGCCATTTGGCTCCTTGTGTCCCCTTAATGCAGCTTCCTAGAGCATATTAGCTGCTTTCCTACAAAATTCTACCATGAATAATTGAAATGAAGCATTACCAGCCAAGGCAAGAGACACAGGCTTGCTGATCCCGGAAGACCTCACATGCCGAAGAGCATCTAGGCTTGTGCGCACAACTCTTGAGCCCAGATGTTACAACTACTGAAGCCTGTGCACCCTAGAGCCTGTGCTTCCCAACAGAAGCCACTGCAATGTGAAGCCCACATTCTGCAGCTAGAGATTAGCCCCGGCCCTCCACAACTAGAGAAGAGCTGGTGCAGTGACCGAGACCCAGCACAGTCACAAATAAATAAATAAAAATTTAAAAATAGCTTAGCCAAAAAAACAGAAATAGACTCACAGGCAAAAAAAAGAAACAGTTACCAAGGAGGGGAAGGGGATGGGGGGAGGATAAATTAGGAGTTTGGGATTAACAGACACTATTGTTTATAAAACAGATACACAACAAGGATCTATTCTATAGCATATATCTTGTAATAAACTATCATGGAAAAGAATCTGAAAAAGTATATGTTTATATATACGTATATATATAACTGGTGTCTCAGATGGTAAAGAATCTGCCTGCCATGTGAGAGACCTGGGTTCAATCCCTGGGTTGGGAAGATTTCCTGGAGGAGGGCATGGCAACTCACGCCGGTACTCATGTCTGGAGAATCCCATGGGCAGAGGCGCCTGCAGGCTACAGTCCGTGGTGTCATAAAGCATCAGACGCGACTGAAAGGTTAAGCACAGCACACGGCATGTATAACTTAATCACTTTGCTGTGCACCTAATACACTGTAAATCAACTATACTTCAATTAAAAAAATAAAGACCTGTCTACAAAAGATTGATGCGTATCGAGAACCCCAACCTCCAGAAATGGCATGATGGCGGGAGCCGAGAATTAGGTCTACATTCTTTGGAGGGCAAGGTTCATAGCTTCACATTCTCCGTCTCTGGCTGCCTCCCCAGACACATAACTCAGAGCCCAGCATGCACTTTTAGTTACTGCTTCTTCAGAGAGTGAAATGCAAAGTGCATCTCACACATATCCTTCCTTTGGAGAAATTTAGGGACATGTTTTCTGCCTGGGATGCCTAAAGGCTTCCTGGGCTGGACACCCAGGGGTGTGGAGAGCTGTGACACCCAGGTGTGTGGAGAGCTGTGACACTACGTCTCAGTGTTGTGTGTTCTGACACTGTCATATTCTCTGCTTTTTACCACATAGTAATTATTGAAAACATATATAGATCTGGAATGAAAAGATCTTGAAAATACCAAGAATCAAAGCTAGATATATGTACTAAAAAAAAATATTCTTCTGCTTGAAAGTCAGTAACAACAATTGTAGTAACTAATGGGCTTCCCAGGTGGCACTGATGGTAAAGAACCTGCAGGAGACATAAGTGGGCTCGCTCCCTGGGTCGGGAAGGTCCCCTGGAGGAGGGCATGGCCACCCACTGCAGTGTTCTTGCCTGGAGAATCCCACGGACAGAGGAGCCTGGCGGGTCACAGTCCATGGGGTCACAAAATGTCGGACACGACTGAAGTGACTTAGCTTACAGTAACTAATATATTCCGTTTCAAGCACTCTGCTGAGTACTATGCATGTAATATTTTATTTCATCCTCACAATATCTCAGTGAGGTACTTACCTATTATTCCTGTCCTACAGATATAGGAATTAGGTTAAGGAGACCAAATACCTTGCCCAAAATGACTCAATAAGTGACAGCATGCTAAGCCGCTTCAGTTGTGTCTGACTCTTTGCGGCCCCATGGACTATAGCCTGCCAGGCTCCCCTGTTCATGGAATTCTCTAGGCAAGAATACTGGAGTGGGTATTCCCTTCTCCAGGGGATCTTCCTGACCCAGGGATCGAACCCAAGTTCCTTGTGTCTCTGCATTGGCAGGTGGGTTGTTTACTACTAATGCCATTTGGGAAGCCCATAAATGATAACACTGGGGTTTGAATTCAGTAAGTTTGACTTTTCACTATTATCCAGTTCTAACCCTCACCATATATGGGGCCGTACATGGCATCTTAGCTTTGATTAATGATCCATTCTGTTAAAATAAGGATGAGATGCCTTCCAGGATGGTTATTCCCCATAATTATAGGAAATTTCTAATTTTCACATACTTCAGGTTCCAGGGACTAGGCAAATTGGAAAGAGGGAGAAACCAAGCCTAACAGAACTCGTCACCCGAGCCCAGGCCTCAGACACCCAGGAGAAGCTCTGAAAGTGCGAGCTGGGACCTGGGTTTCAGGCCCTAAGGAGGATCCCTGGTGGAACGACAGGGGGTGGGAAGGTGACAGGACCGTCATTACCTCCGGACCCTGCCAGCCACAGGCTCTCAGACACCCTTTCCTATCTAGACCAGGGTTCAGTCAGTTCAGTTCAGTTCAGTTGCTCAGTCATGTCCGACTCTTTGCGACCCCATGAATCGCAGCACGCCAGGCCTCCCTGTCCATCACCAACTCCCGGAGTTCACTCAGACTCACGTCCATTGAGTCAGTGATGCCATCCAGCCATCTCATCCTCTGTCGTCCCCTTCTCCTCCTGCCCCCAATCCCTCCCAGCATCAGAGTCTTTTCCAATGAGTCAACTCTTCGCATGAGGTGGCCAAAGTACTGGAGGTTCAGCTTTAGCATCATTCCTTCCAAAGAAATCCCAGGGCTGATCTCCTTCAGAATGGACTGGTTGGATCTCCTTGCAGTCCAAGGGACTCTCAAGAATCTTCTCCAACACCACAGTTCAAAAGCATCAATTCTTCGGCGCTCAGCCTTCTTCACAGTCCAACTCTCACATCCATACATGACCACAGGAAAAACCATAGCCTTGACTAGATGGACCTTAGTTGGCAAAGTAATGTCTCTGCTTTTGAATATGCTATCTAGGTTGGTCATAACTTTTCTTCCAAGGAGTAAGCGTCTTTTAATTTCATGGCTGCAGTCACCATCTGCAGTGATTTTGGAGCCCCTCAAAATAAAGTCAGCCACTGTTTCCACTGTTTCCCCTTCTATTTCCCATGAAGTGATGGGACCAGATGCCATGATCTTCGTTTTCTGAATGTTGAGCTTTAGGCCAAATTTTTCACTCTCCTCTTTCACTTTCCTCAAGAGGCTTTTTAGCTCCTCTTCACTTTCTGCCATAAGGATGGTGTCATCTGCATATCTGAGGTTATTGATATTTCTCCTGGCAATCTTGATTTCAGCTTGTGTTTCTTCCAGTCCAGCGTTTCTCATGACGTACTCTGCATATAGGTTAAATAAGCAGGGTGACAATATACAGCCTTGACGTACTCCTTTTCCTATTTGGAACCAGTCTGTTGTTCCATGTCCAGTTCTAACTGTTGCTTCTTGACCTACATACAGATTTCTCAAGAGGCAGGTTAGGTGGTCTGGTATTCTCATCTCTTGAAGAATTTTCCACAGTTTATTGTGATCCACACAGTCAAAGGCTTTGGCATAATCAATAAAGCAGAAAAAGATGTTTTTCTGGAACTCTCTTGCTTTTTCCATGATCCAGCGGATGTTGGCAATTTGATCTCTGGTTCCTCTGCCTTTTCTAAAACCAGCTTGAACATCAGGGAGTTCACGGTTCACGTATTGCTGAAGCCTGGCTTGGAGAATTTTGAGCATTACTTTACTAGCATGTGAGACGAGTGCAATTGTGCGGTAGTTTGAGCATTCTTTGGCATTGCCTTTCTTTGGGATTGGAATGAAAACTGACCTTTTCCAGTCCTGTGGCCACTGCTGAGTTTTCCAAATTTGCTGGCATATTGAGTGCAGCACTTCCACAGCAACATCTTTCAGGATTTGAAATAGCTCCACTGGAATTCCATCACCTCCACTAGCTTTGTTCATAGTGATGCTTTCTAAGGCCCACTTGACTTCACATTCCAAGATGTCTGGCTCTAGATTAGTGATCACATCATCATGATTATCTGGGTTGTGAAGATCTTTTTTGTACAGTTCTTCCATGTATTCTTGCCACCTCTTCTTAATATCTTCTGCTTCTGTTAGGTCCATACTATTTCTGTTCTTTATCGAGCCCATCTTTGCATGAAATGTTCCCTTGGTATCTCTAATTTTCTTAAAGAGATCTCTAGTCTTTCCCATTCTGTTGTTTTCCTCTGTTTCTTTGCATTGATCGCTGAAGAAGGCTTTCTTATCTCCTCTTGCTATTCTTTGGAACTCTGCATTCAGATGCTTATATCTTTCCTTTTCTCCTTTGCTTTTTGCTTCTCTTCTTTTAACAGCTATTTGAAAGGCCTCCCCAGACAGCCATTTTGCTTTTTTGCATTTCTTTTCCATGGGGATGGTCTTGGGTTGGAAGTTCTCAAACTAGCCAGGTTGGACCAGCTCTGGAAGTGCACATGGCATCAAAGGTTAATTAAAGTACACAGAACTCTGGGGCGGCCACATCCCTCCCTGAGGGGTCAGCAAGGAGCACAGAAATGGTACCTGTGTTTCTGTTCAAATAAACGCCCTCCTTGCACCGTTGGGTTCACAGTTTGGCCCTTCCTGTGACACGGCGGGGGGTAGAAGAGGAGGGGAGGAGGTTTCAGCTCATCACGTGTCTGGAGGGAGCAGGCAGCCTGAGCCACACTCGCAGGTGATGGGAATGGCCCCTGGACTCCAGGACCCTGCTCCCACACACCTCTCCCACTCTCACCCTCCCACCCCACCCACGCTGCCCCCACCCCCCTCAGAGGGCTGGGACTGAACACCCCCACCTCTCCACCTCTGATCTCCAGGGAGGAGACTGGCACTGGCTTTAATCAATCATGCCTATATAATGAAGCCTCCAGAAAACCCCCCAAAAGGATGAGGTTCAGAAGAGCTTCCAAGCTGGGAAACTTGTGGAGGTGTGGGAGAGGTGCCACTACGAGAGCATGGAAGGTCCGATCTCCTTCCCACGTCCCTTGCCCTATGCATCGCTTCTATTTGGCTGTTCCTGGGTTATATCCTCTTGTAACCAGTGATCTAGTGAGTAAACTTTCTCTAAGCTCTGTGAGCTGCTCTAGCAGATTAATCAAGCCTAAGGAGGGGATTGTAGGAACCCTGGACTTAATAGCTAGTGGGTCAGAAGCACAGGCGACAGTCTAGACTTTAGATTGTTGAGCGTCACTGAAATGAGGGGTGGGCTGTCTCGTGGCGTGAGCCCTTAACCTGCAGGCTCTGACGCTGCCTCCAGGTCACGTGACAGAACTGAGTTAGATGTAGGACACCCAGCTGGTGTCACAGAATTGCTTGAAGTGTGGAAAGCCCACACCACTTGTGTCTGAAGTGAAGCAGAGCTGTCTTGGAGTATCAGGAATACAGGATACACACAGGAGTGGGTTTCCTTTAGGATCTGAGTGGAATTGGAGAAGAATGGTGGGGGGCTTCTCCGGTGGTCCAGTGGCTGAGACGCTGTGCTCCCCATGCGAGAGGCCCAGGTTCAATCCCTGGTCTGGGCAGGGAACTAGATCCCACATACCACAACCCAGACCCAGCACAGCCAAATAAATAAGCATTTAAAAATATTTTAAAAGACAGAGAAAGGAAAAGAATGGTGAGGAAAGCAGAGGCGTGAGATCCCACGTGGCTAGAAGGCAAGGAGGCTCATTGCTCCTGGGCGCCCAGCATCTCAGCCTCGTGCACAGCGGATGATCAGCAGGCGCTTGTGGGCTGAGTGCACGACAGCGTGAATGAATTGACATTTCATTGGGGGGCATTTAAAATGACTTTATCAAGGACACGGCACTCAGAACCCTGAGAACCTGTGAGAGGAGGTGGGGAGCTGGGGAGGTGGGGAGCTAGGGAGCTGGGGAGGTGGGGAGCTAGGGAGGTGGGGAGCTGGGGAGGTGGGGAGCTGGGGAGCTGGGGAGGTGGGGAGGTGGGGAGCTGGGGAGGTGGGGAGCTGGGGAGGTGGGGAGCTGGGGAGGTGGGGAGGTGGGGAGGTTTGAAATGCTTACTAGTGGGAGGAAGACACCCTAGAGGGAGATACGGCCTGAGCAAAGGTATGGAGTCGGGAAAGCCCAGGGCTGATCAGCGAATGAAGGGCCGGCAAGTTAGAGCTGTGATTTAGATGATTCTCCTGAGCAGTGCTTTGGAAGAGAGAGGCTGGAGGCCAGAAAAGCTAGGGACGGGGTAGAGAACAAGAGCTGTTTCTCGGTGTATGTGTTCCTCTGCAGGTTAGAGGGGCGTATGGGCTGCTATGGGCTCAATTACATTCTCCCCAGACTCCTCTGTTGAGTCTTAACTCCCAGCACCTCAGGATGTGACTGCATTTGGAGACAGAACCTGTATAGGGATGATTTAGTTCCAACGAGGCCCTCAGGGTGGGCCCTAGTCCCACCTGACTGCTGTTCTTATAAGAAGGGGAAATTTGGAGAGGGAAAAGTTCTAGGCAGGCACATGAGGAAGGACCGTGAGAGGTCACAGCAAGAGGTGGTGATCCACAAGCCAAGGACAGAGACCTCAGTAGAAGCCAAACCTCCGACACCTTGACTGTCAAACCTCCAGAAGTGGAGGAGAACAAATTTCCCTTGCTTGAGCCACCCAGCTTGTGGTACTTGGCTACAATAGTCTTAGCAAAGTAATATAACCCCCAGTTAATTTTCAAAAACCCTTTGGTCAACAGACTGTGCAGGGAATAATGTGTGCAACTTTCAGATCATGTCCTTTTTTTTTTTGACAGTTAAGAAGGTTTATTTACAGAGAAACACACTCCACAGACTCCACACTCCACTCCTAGACAGCATATTAAAAAGCAGAGACATCACTTTGCCAACAAAGGTCCGTATAGTCAAAGCTCTTGTTCTAGTAGTCATGTACAGATGTGAGAGTTGGCCCATAAAGAAGGTTGAGCACTGAAGAACTGATGCTTTTGAATTGTGGTGCTGGAGAAGACTCTTGAGAAGAGTCTTGTAGTCCAAGAAAACTTCTTGGACTGCAAGGAGATCCAACCAGTCAAGCCTTAAGGAAATTAACCCTGAATATTCACTGGAAGGACTGATGCTGAAGCTGAAGCTCTAATACTTTGGCCACCTGATACAAAGAACCAACTTATTAGAAAAGACCTTGATACTTGGGAAAATAGAGAGCAAGAGGAAAAGGGGGCAACAGAGGATGAGATGGTCGGATAGCATCCCTGACTCAATGGACATGAGTCTGAACAGACTCTGGGAGATAGTGAGGAACAGGGATGCATGGTATTGTTGCAGTCTATGAAGTGGCAAAGAGCTGGACATGACTTAGGCACTGAACAACACCCTGCAGACAGGGTGCAGGCCGTTTCAGAAGGCAGGAGCAGCCAGAGCACATCCGTGTGAAACAGGGCAGAAGGGGCAGGAGGGACCTCTGTGAAGGAGTGGCCTAGCCCAAGGACACAACACACGCTGATTAGAACCAAATGAGTCCAAGATGGCTGACGCATTGACCTTCTGAACCTCAGTTTACACCCATTGGAACACATCAGCAAGCCAAATGATACCCCCACAGACACCATGACAGTCCCAAGGCTGACACCAAAGACCAAAAGATGGGCAGCGGCCCAATTCCTGGGGATCTCTACCCCCTCCCCCAAAAGAGCAGGAATAGTCCTCCCAGTCACTAGTCCGTGAAATTACTCAGCCCATAAAACCTAATCACATCACCTTTTGAGGCCACGCTCACCTTCTGAGATGGCCCACCCTGTCTGCAGAGTGTTTCTCTCTAAATAAATCCACTTCTTACCTATCACTTTGTCTCTCACTGAATTTTTTCTGTGATGAGACATTAAAAACCTGAGCTTCATCGAGTCCAGAAACCAGGCGTGCCATCTCAAGGCCATGGGTTTTGACCAAGTTCGAGTCCTGGCTGAGTGGGTTCGAGTTCTGGCACGTGGGTTCAAGTCCGGGCCTGAGGTGAATGGGGCACTGACAAGGCAGGGGGCTTGGGCTGCCCTTCCCGCTCGCCTTCCCCTGGGCTGGTGGTTAGTGCTGGGCCATCGCTGGGCACAGCAGGCACCCCTGGGGGAGGCTGAACAGCAAAATGGAGCCAGCCGGGGCCCCTGCCACAGTCCAGCTGATGTTAGGAGTGTCGGTATGAACCATGCTGTGAGAAAAAGTAACTTCATCTCTCATTGCATCAGCCTGGCTTGTGTCCTAATTCACGGCTGCAAGCAGGCTGCTCTCAGTTCTAGCTGGTAACTAGGACCTATATGGTGAGGCCATGGGGTGTGGACAGGAAGGCAGAGCCTGAGAAGAGACTGTGATGGGTGGGGTCCGTCAACGCTTAACAGAAAGAGGGGTGGGTGCCCTGTCACCTTCGATTCCTCCTTGGTTTTCTCCCTGTGCTCCCATTAACCTCCACCTCCTCCAACTTCTGCTCAACCCTTCAAAGATTCTTTAGTGGCCCCTCCTTTTCTCCTACAGTCTTCTGACAAGAGGCCCCATAGACTAGAGCGAGCACGCTGATGCCTGCTGGCGAGAGTCGTCTTGCAGCGAGAGGTCCTGGTAAGGAACAGGGTGCCGACGGGGAGAGTTCAGGAGGGGCCGAGAGGAGAGAGGAGACGCCACGCCACGTGTCATACCAACCTCCCCAGACCTTTCCTGTTGGAATTCATCTTGGCTGAGAGACGCACACGCCACTAGGAAGGACCCTGAGTCTGATTAGCCAGAAACAACGAGGAAACCAACCCCACCACCATAAACCCAAGACCGCAAGCCAGAGCAGTTCTCCTGGGTTCCCTGAGCCTGCTGCTCTCTGCCCGGGCAACCCTTCCCGGTGAAGTCTTTTGCTTTGTCAATACGTGCATATGTCTCCTAAGACAATTCATGTCCGAGTGTTAGACAGAGCCACTCTTGGGCCTTGGAAGGGGTTCCCCTTTCTGTAACACCAAGGCTGTGCTGTTCCAAGTGTGGGACAGCCCAGGAAACCCAGAATTAAGAACACTTTTTCAGTTACAAGGCCCGTGAAGAAGCTCAAATTCATTCCAATAAGAAATAAGTAGTGAGCGCTTACTCTGCTTGCCTCATGCTAGGCCTCTGAGGGGTTGTGGGCTGATTGATAATGGGCTCGGTGTTACGAGGATATAAATAAGAGGACTTTAGATATGTCTTAAATGACTGTAATATGCTAGGTGCTTTTAAAAATGTGCTTTCTCATTGAAATCTCATACTAATTCTGCATTTTCAAGATTGAATAATTTCAGTTTTGAATAATTCATTGGTCATTCATTACTTGCTCTCAACAATTAGCCTATATTTTTCTACAGAGATAAAGAGACCAGAGTTCAGAGTGAAGTATTTACTTAAGCTAAATGATAAGAAGAGGCCTGAACTGAAGAACTAGCCTTGCCGCTCAGTAGCTGTGTAACCTTGACAAGTTACTTACTCCCTGACTCCATTTCTTCATCCACATTAAATGTTAACAGTAAGAAAATTTAACTGTGTAGGAAAGCTGAGAGAATTAAAAGGGAAATGGCATGTAAAGCGTTTAGTTTAGAGCCTGGAATTATACCATTCATGTAACAAGTGTTTTTTGGGGAAAAAAATCCCCCAAAGCTTGGCTCAGACACAGAACAAAAGGGATCACTATGCTTTTAAGGATAAGAAAAAGCTATCTTGATTAAAGAGGCTTTAATCATTTTGCTAAGAAAACAAACTGATGACCCTGGCATTGAAAGATGATGGTGACGGTGATGATATGATGTCATAGGCATTTATTGGTCTCTGTGTCAGGCACTTCCTTTAAGCTCTTCATGCAAATTATCTCATTAATGAACCTACAAGGTGGTCCTCTTGTCTCCATTTTACCAGTCAGGAAACTTAATGTTTTCAGGAAGCTTCCCAGAGGCTCCCTAGGAATTGGTAGAGTCTGCGTGGAGCCCAGGCACAGAACATCTGGTCTATTTTCCATCTTTTCCAAACTATTCCAATTCATGCTGGTGCTGTTTTTCCAAGGACGCAACAAACCATCTGAATCTTTCTGGAATGTGAACACTTCGGTTTTTGTCTTGTCATTCTTCTTCTTTCCTATAACCTTTCCAGAGACTATTTTAAAATAGGTACATACTAGAAAAACTTAAAAATGATCAGAATTGAGATCCTTAGAGACTCTTGCCCCAGACATGGCAAAAGTCTTACCCAAATGTTTTCTGGACACAAGACTCAAGACCAAAGAGCTCACTCATTGTGTGCATTTAACAGGCTTCTAATTCAGAGATTCTGCGTTTTTTGGTTTTTTTTTTTTAATGGGTTTGAGGTTGAGTAGGGCCAATAGCTTTTTGAGTCTGAAAAGAGATACTGCTTAAGATTCTAGAATGAGTGAGAAATGGCCATACTGCTTAAGATTCTAGAATGAGTGAGAACTGGCCACTGGTTTTGAGACTCATCGGGTACTGGTTTCTTTTGTTAGAAAACTAGGATTAAAAATACGGGGTCCAGAAAATAATCCAAAAGTCAACAGCCAGGTCAACTGCAGACAATCGCAAAGCATGGGGAATCCAGCCCCAGTGAGCTCTCCTACCAGGCAAAACATCTTCTCTTGATGCTGAAGAGCTGCAAATTCAAGGAGGCTGGACTGACCGAGGAGCACCCCCTGGTGGGAAACAGGGGACCCAGCCCAGAGAAAATGCATCTCCATCTCCCCACAATTTGCTTTGTTCACCAAGGGCACCCTCTCCTTCCTCCAGAGCTAACTCTCTGGGGGGCTACCCTGAAGCAGGCGACATTCTCAAGGGCTCTGTCTCACTTGGCTCTTCCCCAAAGGGTTCAGGCTAGAGCAGAGTTTCTCCAAGCCTGGAGGGAAGACGGCTCCCGCAGCATAACCACCAGAGATGCACTGGGTCTCTCCCAGTCCTGTGGAATCAGAATCTTGAGGTTGAGTCTCACAAATTGGCCTTTTCAACAAGCTCTCCACTAAACTGCAAACAATTGGAAAAGAGGAATGATGTGCTGTCCAGGGCGGTCTTCCTGGAGCCTTGGACAGAATCTGTGACTGACAAGTACTCAGCAGTTATTAAGTTATTTAGTTAGTGTCAGCATCCAGAGAAAGGGTCTCCTGGAGGAGCTCAGGCCTGGAGAGGCTGGGCAAGACCTCCTGGACTCTGGCTTGGGGAGTGGCCTCTCTCGTTTGCCCCCTTTGCCTCGCCCTGTGGCTCAGCCACATCTGAGCACCCCCAGCCCTGGCCCAGAGCCCAGGAATGCCACTGTGCAATCAAACGCTTCTCTCTCCAGCAAACTGCCAGATCAACCAAGCTGGCTTCTCAGGACTAGAATTTGACACAAAAGGAGCCAGCCTCAAATTTGCAGACAGCCACACTGCCCCGAGCCAGGAGGGTAGTGCTAGACAGTCCTAGGGAGGAGACTGGGACTCTTGGTGGTTTAACCCCAATTAAAATTTGAAGGGCCACCAGCCCCCTTCAAATCACATGACCTGGCTCTTGGTAATAGGGGTGCTGTGAGCATTTTACAGTGTGCCTACTACAGTCCATGGGGTCGCAAAGAGTAGGATATGACTGAGCAACTAAAACTTAAAGCTTTCTTACCCAGACATTTGCTTCCAGGCAGCAAGGTGCCTAGGGCTCATCTACCCTGGGCTGGACTGACTGACCTTTTTATGGGGGTCTCCCAGTGGCCAGCGCTCTAGTGGCCTGTAAGTGCTCAGCCCGAGCTTACATTTGCAGCAAAGATTTCCAAGAGTGTTAGGACAGATAGTGAAAGTGAAGTCACTCAGTCGTGTCCGACTCTTTGTGACCCCATGGACTGTAGCCTACCAGGCTCCTCCCTCCATGGGATTCTCCAAGCAAGAGTACTGGAGTGGGTTGCCATTTCCTTCTCCAAGACCACATAAAACAGAGATAAGAACAGAGACTAGGTCTTAAGACACCCAGAAAAAAAAGAGATGTTCTTACACGCAGGGGCCTCCGGAGGTCTTCTCGTCCGGTCCAGTCCCCTTGCCGGGAACTTGTCCATCTCACCCATTAGTAGAGGATTCACTACCTTTAAACAACCAGTTGCTCAGTCCAGTCCTCTAGATAGAAGCCTGGCTCCAGTCAGGCCAGGATGTTTTCCCTTAACCACCCAGCCCCTACAACTAACCTCGGCCTTATTAACTGAAGTGCCTCCTATGTCAGTCTTCCCTGGACCATTACCTCAATCTGTAGCAAGCGTCCTTGCAGTAGGTACTTATCTTACCTCTGCTAATCCCAAACTCTCGTTCCTACCCTCCCATCCCCCCAACCTTGGCAACCACAAGCCTGTTCTCTATGTCGGTAGAACATAGAGATGCTTTGTAGATGCATGGATTTGCACTGTATTTTTGGGGTGGGGGGGGCTGTGCTGAGTTGCTTGCACTTGGCTGAACCTCATTGCTGCACATGGGCTCTCTCTAGTTGGGGTAAGCTGGGGCTTCTCCCTGTGGTGGTTCCTCTTCTTGGGGAGCACGGGCCCTAGGCACGTGGGCTTCAGTAACTGCTGCATTTGGGCTCAGTACTTGCGGCTCTCAGGCTGTAGAGTGCAGGCTCGGTCGTTGCTGTACACAGGCTTGGTTGCTCCATGACACGTGGGATCTTCCCTGACCAGGGATCAAACTCGTACCCTGCAGTGGCAGGCAGCTTTTTAACAACCGGACCACCAGGAAAGTCCCCATAGTAGGGTTTTAACAGAGGTAACCCTTCCTTCTTTCCGTTGTTATCCAAAGCAAGGATATTTAAGGGTTGGGGAAATATTGTGCAGTTTTTCTTCACATGAACTTTCCTTTTGAAACACTTAGTACTAGCATTTTATCAGTTTGTACGATCTTGTTGAAAACATCTGGGTATTCTAAAACTAGAACTGGAATCCTGCTTATTATTATGTGGGCTTTGCTGGTAGCTCAGTTGGTAAACAATCCGCCTGCAATGCAGGAGACCCCGATTCGATTCCTGGGTCGGGAAGATCTACTGGAGAAGGGATAGGCTACCCACTCCAGTATTCTCGGGCTTCCCTTGTGGCTCAGCTGGTAAAGAATCCACCTGCAATGCAGGAGACCTGGGTTCGATCCCTGGGTTGGGAAGATCCCCTGGAGAAGGGAAAGGCTACCCACTCCAGTATTCTGGCCTGGAGAATTCCATGGACTGTATAGCCCATGGGGTTGCAAAGAGTTGGACATGACTTTCACTTATTATTATTTATTTTCAGCCTAGTCCTATGGAGGGGTGAGGATAAAAGAGGGAAAATTCAGTGACTGAAAAAAAAACCTTTACGAAAGAAAAAGAGAGATTGATTGCCAGTGAATTGCTGTTAGTCTATTGCTTTTCTTCTTCTGGTTATTTTGATTTGATTGCAGTCTTACAACATACGACATGGTGGCACTTTTCTCCCATCAACTTTGCTCTTACAATCGGGTCCTTCAGAAGCAGATACAGAGCACATGGTCCCTTTCCTCTGTCCTTCCAGAATTAACATCCCACCTCAAGTCCAGTGGGATATTCATTCTGGTTATTTGTTATGATATAATTTTGTCAAAGATATAAATAATGCTTCGCATTCAAAAGTTCTTCAGAGAGAATAGAGCCCTCCTATCATCAGTCAGCCGGTGAATGGATGCTGGTGGGCTGGATGCACCGGGAGCATCCCTTTCCTTCCCTACCATTCCTTTCATCTCAGCCCCTTTCTCACCACTCTCCACTCCCAAGCTTAAGCATTTCTTTGGGAGGTTAACTTTGTTTGCCAGGTTAACTTTCATTGAAATGATGGTGATATTAGAAGTCAGAACTATGCCTTCTCATTTTAGCATTCCCCAGGCCTAAGTAACTACTGAGTCTGCGTGCCACAACTAGAGAGTCTGTGCACCTTAATGAAAGACCCCGCATGCCGCAACTAAGACCCAACGCAGTCAAACAAATAAATAGAGAACACATCAAGAAAAAACCCTACTATGTGTCAGACACCTGTACTGACTGCTTTACAGGCATTGTGCTATTTCATTTTCATAAAAACGCTAGAAGGTAGAGATTGTTATTATTTTTTATTGATGAAGAGCCTGATGCCCATAGGTGATGAAAATCACAAGGTCTTAGGGGATGCACCTGGGTTTAAATCCAAGTCTGTGTGGTTCCAAAGACTCCCTCTCCATCGAATCGTTATACACAAAAGAGAACGAGTAAGTCTGTGATCAGTGTATCCTGGGTATGTTGTATTCCTGTATATTTTATTTCTATAAAGAATGAGGGGATTTGGCCTGGCGGCAGGGAAACTGCAGTAATTTAGGAGAGAAGAAATGTCTTGAATAGACAGCTCTTTATGACTACAGCAGCTGTAAAAGTAGGAAAGGGCAATGGAAACATGTGCATATGAGTGTGTATAAAACATTGGGAGAAACTGTGACTGCCGATGACCTGATTGACCTAAAAGGGTTAGTGAACTAGTGTCTTCTGAGAATGAGTTCATCCTGAAGGTGAAAGTCAATCCACTGGCAAAAGAGGGAGATAACAGGGAAAGAGCCTTTTAGTCAAGTACTGTATGAAAAGCTAGTGAAAATGGGCGCCAACATGCATTTTGTGAACAAGAAGGAGGGGTAAACACTCCAGGACCACCCCCACCCACCTCCTGCTTCATGGGGCCCAACCAGAGAGAGGTCTGGGCACATGCAGACACTTCCTG